>NW_020270420.1:326091-800061 GCF_002803265.2 Melanaphis sacchari
ACACACACACACACACACACACACACACACACACACACACACACACATATATATATATGAAATAATAAATTCGTTAGGGATGTATGCTTTCCGTGCGTACAATTCGCAAGCTCAATTTAAATAAATCGGAGCCGAATTCTATATCCAATAATTTATGGGCGTACCTACATATTATTATTATCATTATATTATGAGCGGTAAATAGAAGCGATTTTTCAACGGACCTCTATCCGAACGGATGAAAAACCTTACAACACATGAAAAAAATTGTATATCATAATATCTACGCGTAACAATAAAAATAATTGTTAACCGTCTAATAATACGCGTACCTATATTTATAAATGAAAAAAATAATATATTTATATATATAGGTAGGTACTATTATTATTATTATTATTATTATTATTATTATTATTGTATTAGGTGCACGAGGCGCTGAGGCAGTGGCGTCCGGTCGGAGCGTTTTTAAATCGGCCACGCGCTTTCGCGCCAAGACCTTGGCCGATCGTCACCGGACCCGCGAACGCATCTCGTGCAACGTCGTTGCGCACCGGAGCGGAGCGCAGTCGACCGGGCGCACGTGCTGTCAGTATACAGTAATAATATTATTATAACAATAATATCCGTCGACGGTCCAACGCGCGTGCAGTGTTAAGTGCATACTGCTGCAGCCTGCAGTTTATAAATAATACCAAATTCGAGAGTATCGCGTGGAAAGCGTTGCACGCGCGCGCGTATTTAGGACTTAGGTGCAATATTGTTTTCGTATTAGCACTTGCGTTATACGTACATTACGGCGCAACAGTCTTGACTGACGACGTTTGGCGCACGCCGTCTCGCAAAAATATTTATGAACGTGAAATACGAGTCTAAAGGTTTTCAGAGGTCTTTTGAAAGTGGTTAGATAAAAACCTATGTCCCGCGTGTTTATGATTCCCAAACATAATGATATTATAAAATACTAAAAGATTAAGTTATACAATTGTATGCACACTAGTATTATTTCTACTAGAACTATTAAAGTATAACTATACGAGGAGAATTTTTCTTTTTTATGGATTAGGACAGGGGTCGGCAACCCGCGGCCCGCGGGCCGCATGCGGCCCCCGAAGCAATTTTTAATGGCCCACACAAAGGTGGTTAATTTTTGTGTTTTACTTTTGTTCAATAACATTTTTCATATAATTTTCAATATTATATAATTCTTTTTCCTTTATAAATAAAATCTAATCTAACCGTTTCATAATAGCAATACAATTATAAGTATTATATCATAATATGTAATTTTTTTTTTTAATGTGGCCCTTGATGAACAATTGAAAAAAAAAATGTCCCGTGTGGTTAAAAAGGTTGCCGACCCCTGGATTAGGAGAATGGCAGCTTATTGATTTAGTGGGTTTTAATATTGATTAGGTTGGAAAATACTGGTCTGAAATCTTTACCGTACGATCGTATGAGTATTTTAATGTTTAATTTTATACTCAATCTAAAAACATATTTTACTGTTAAATAATTGAACGAAATGCTTGTTTTTAGCGTTTAAAATATTTTAACTATATATTTTGTTCGTGTAGGTTAATGAAAATAAAATGCTTTTTACGAATTATGAAAAGCCAAATTCAATTGTTTATGTACTATACAGTTGTTAATATTAGTTACAACTTACAAGTACGGCATTTACACAATGGATAAAAAGTGATTGGGAAATATTTATTTTCAAAACTAATTGACTTTTGAAGAAGTCAAACTTTAATTTTTTATTAATAGATCAAATTTCTGTTTTTAAGTACTTACCACTCGTGTAGTATTTATATATATTGCACACAAAACTATTTATAAAATAAATAAAAATAATAAAAATAATTTTTTATTTATATTTTATCGAAGATAAAGATATTGGTTTAAAAATGGTAGCCCTGTGTTTAGGTATCTACTTAATATAATATAACTCGTAACATTGCCACTATAGATACTAATATTATAGTACGTAGTAGAATTAAAAATTAATTTATTCTATTAATTCATAACTGTCACGCAGTGTATATTTTTCTTTGAATAAAACATAAACTATAAAGCAATAAATACGATTTCAAAATTCATTCATATCATTTTTTTATTGCTTTTATTAAATGGTATCGTAAATTATTATGATAATTTAAATAAGCTATTTTGTGCATTAATATTAGTCTGTAGTAAGTAGTTGATATGTGATTATCTAAACAAGTTTTTATATAATAATACATTTTATAAGTAGACTTCACTTTACTCAGATATTAACAGTGAAAAATATTTGTTGTTTACATAAAATATTTATATGGTTTGTCAATGACAACATATTTTTAGGAACTTGAATTAAAAATATTCTAGTTTTTGAATAATAATAAACAATATAATATTGAAATCGGAATTGTTTCACATTTTACATAAGAAAAAAAAAAAAATTATTAATTATTATCAAAAAGTATGACAACATTTAACATACAATTTTATAAGTTGGTTCATTTTTTAAAATTTGATTACAGAAACAAAACATATAAAATCATCTAATATATTATTGAATAATAATAGATTAACTAGACTGACAATTATGCTTCAAAATTATATTATATTTTATCTTTGATAAATTAGTTGTGAAGTACTGACGTTCGTTATAATACAAATAAAAAATACACTTTGGAAAATCATCATTTATATTTTATGCATAATACTCGTAAATAGTTTTTTATATTACGATAGGTATAATGTTAACGCGGCACGTCTCGATGCATAAAATGAAATTGAAAACAATAATATTATCATATATAAGTTATTGGTATGTAATATTAATATATTATTAATCAGTTGTGATGTGATGTTTAATTTGCGACAATATTGCTATTCTCACGTTTTCGTGTCTGAAAATAAAACGAAATCATGGAGAAAAAGTAAATAAAAAACATAATGCTCTACCGTGGATAAAAAAAAGTTCTGCTACGTGACTGTGTGTGCGCTACCAGAAAGGGACCAATTCATTTATAATATATATTATTATTATTTTTCTGATATAATGTACCTATAGAATAATAGAGTGCAAATTATATTATGGTCTCGGTGTGAACGATACGACCTCCGCAGAGTGCGGCGAATTGAGTTGTCCTCGATTTCGTTTTCGTCGAGAAAACATTACACGCGTACAAATAGGTAAGTATATAATATGATAAAATACAGGGTGTAACAAAATATTTTGATATAGGATTCAAAATGTGCTGCTGTTATTGACATTTTAGATTTTGAGTGGAGCGTGAAATGTTTTACAATATTTTGTGTCTTATATTTTAAACTGAGCAATAAATATATTGACTTTACATTGATGTAAGGTTTTATTGAGCGCCCATTGATATCTTTCATGATAGAAAAAATGCCTAGACCTGCAAATTTGAAGGTGATTACTGGTTAGATTATACATTGGTATTTATACGTGTATATTGTTCGACGCGTGAATTTAAAATTAATTAAAAGCTAAGTAATATATTAATTTAAGTTATAATTTATACAATAACTATAATAACTATATGTTTAGAACGACTTAGATAATAATCATTATGGTTTTTAATAACTAAATAGTTATAAATATTTTTTAAATGAAAACACTCCAATATGAAAATATAAGTTTAATAAAATACGCTTTTTAATCACAATTTATTGTAATAATAAGTATTTAATTGAGTTTATTATTAGCTGTTTCTATTACTAGTAAATAAAATAAAAGCTTGTACTTAATAAATAGCTTTTATTGATCAAAATATGTTATGATTATTTTTATAAAAATGTACTTAATACAAATATTACTATATGCATAAAGTATTCAAAAACAGATAGGCAGAAAATGTAGATAAGAACTGAATACGAACTACTTCTAGCTTTTAATTAATTTTAAAATGTAAATCAGTTTGAATTGACATTATGCTAAAATCAAAAGCACGTGATTGTACAGTTAGTATACAATGCCATTGATACTATGAAAATAAATTAAATATATCAAATTACATAATCAGTATATATTAAAGCTTTAATTATATTATAAGTAATCATTTTTGTTCAAACATAATATTTAATAATCTTTCTACTACGATAAAGAGAGTTATAATGAATTATACGGTATTATGAATTAATAATTATGATATAATAATAAATCTAATCGTATGTATTACACTATTATGTAGTAGTAAGTAATATATTATTATATTAATAGTTATTATATATAATCTATGTTTTAAGTATAAAATCGGTATCAATATGCAAATGATTAATTTTCACTGCTTCGAAATCGAAGCTAGTCATATTCAGTTATATCTTAGAATATTATAAAGATACATTTTGCTTTAAAAAAATATAGGTGTTAAATGGATAAAATCAGTAAAAATTTGAAAATAAACTAATGATAATATTATGTAATTTCAAACTATTTTTTCAGGACTTCTAATAATTAGATCTATTTATTTTATATTATTAAGTAAACAATAGATATCTTATTTCTTTTATATAACTACCAATAATTGTGATAGACGTTTATTTACTAAAGGTGTTTAATTTTAAGTTATTTCTACATAGTGTAAAATTAATTATACACAATATTATTTTAACAAGAGCAAAAAAACTAAGTAACTGGTAAGTTTAACTTCGCACATAAAGAAAAATATAAGAATGTTGGCAATGAGATAGTGAATATTAAATAAACCAATGGTTTAATAACAAGTCATAATTATCAATGCATGTAGTGTAATTCTAAATAATGGTTGATTTAATCATTCAAAACAAGTATATTGTCTATAAAATAATTAATGACATTATCTTAAAATAGTATTGCACGAGTGGGGAATTTGTATATTTGTAATTTATATGCGTTTCAAAAACTATTTTTTTTTTTACCATAAGTATAATAATATTGAAAATGCAGTTTTATTTTTGCCTTATTTTTCCTATTGATTTTTGGAAGCAAAACGAGTGTGACTAGAGATCGTTAATTTATGATCAGCATAATGTATTTTTCAGAGCAGTGGCGTGGAAATTATTTTCCGGCATGTAATTTTTCATCAGTCGCTTTCTTTGTCACATACACAAAAATACACACACATGCATTTTGTTGTGTAAATAATAAGTTCCTTCGTTTTATTGGCCATAAATTTAACAGTATTTCCGAAATGAAAATTTGGTACAAAACTAGTCGTCCGTTTCGTTTAGAAAATTTATTTTGTTTATTGCGCCCATGCCAAAGAGCCCTAAATATTAATCGTTCTATTCATGTTTCATTCATTTGGCGCATAATAGTCAAAAATAGTTGATGCATAGCAATAAAATCACATACGTCTGTTTATGATTATAGTTATTGTTGATGCTATAAGAAAAGTTAAATCCTATTCCAAATATTGAGCCTTATAATTTAAGCATATTATATATATATATATATATAAAATATTATTTTCAGTACAATAGTACGCTTTATTATTATAGTATTATATTTTGTTTAATTATATACTTGTGTTGACTTATAATTTAAAAAAAATGTATTTCATTACAAAATTACTAAAAAATATATTTTCACATCTTTGTTCATAATTAAATTGAAGGATTAAACATTACGTTGCAGACTGTTATCTTACTAATAAAAAACAATCAAGGACAAAATAAAAACAGCATATTTATACAGCACTATAAAAAAAATTCAAGTTGACCATTAAATAACGTAACGCCTGTCACAGTGACACAGTATTATATTATATTGATCTTGGAGTTGAAATTGTAATTCATAAGGTCTGTTGTACCTACGAAATACGATTTGGCATGAATATCTGTTAATTTTTCTAATAACCGATAAGGCGGAAATGTATGTAAATGGGATTTTTCTCTCAGAATTGGGTCAATAGGATTGAAAATTTTCCATTTTATTAATGCTATTATTATTATTATTATTATTATTATTATTATTATTACCATCGTTTTAGCAACAAACGGATATAACGCATAAAACACGTAAAAAGTATTAGCTAGTGGCTCGTTTCAAAGTGCAAAATTACGGGAAGTAAACTAACGTTAGAAAGTACGTGTAAAACGTTAACACTAGTTAAAAAAAAAACTTAAATTTTAAAATATTATTTTACGTCTGTTTCATATTTGTACATTTAACGAATATAGTACTCATTTTGTGACATTAATCGATCTATAACGTTGAGTATATTATTATGGTATTATGTTTATTCATTATAAGTGCTTAGGTACATGCGATGTGTTACCATTTATTAGCTTTTTTTGTTTTGTATTTGTATTTATTTATACATTTTTATGTTTAGTTGGTTACAAAATGAAGAATATTGTTATATAATAATCAATATCTACCGTTTTAGCCTACTTGAAGTACAGGTACTTACAACGACTAGTATTCTATATTTTGAGGTTTGTACGTTAGATAGGAATTCTGTTCGAAAATTATTATCATTTATTAATTACTTAAGACTTCTTTCTTTTAAGTTGATATTAATAGAGAAATTATAATAGTTTTAATAAATTTTATCGGAATTCGTAGTGCATATAAAGTAAACACTAGGTGATTACATATTATATAACAATACTATATAATTAAGGATATTTTTTTTTTTATTGGTGATGTACCAGTACTTACGTTTATTGTTAAATACCAAATATTCTATAGGTAGTTAAGTTTGAGTACGGAGACCTATAAAACTGATTAATTTAGGACATAACTAGCTGGTGTTACTATTCGAGTCTTAGCTGAGTGTTATCTTGATTCAATGTTATAATCTCCATTCAAATGTTTCTTCCACGAAATTTTAAATATAATAAAATTAGTTAGAAGATTCTTCATATTTATTTATTTCGATTTAATTTTTTATACATTTTTCATATTCTTTCATGCTCTTTATTATCAAGTATAGTATATACATATTGTGTGGCTACACAACTGTAGTACATGCCAGTATTAGAAGTGTACTTTTATAACTATAGATGATGTATAAAGCATAAAACGTACACTTCGTCAACCCCCCTCCTAAAATTAAAATTTTACCCAAGACTGAAATTCCTTTTTCCCGCTAGCCATATATATTATGTTTGGTTAATCCTCTCCCTTTTATCAATATTACTGTGTTAATGGTACCTAATTAGTAATTACTAATTGGTTAGAGCGAGTGGCAAAACGAACCTAAAATAACCCATAAGCGAATTAATATTTACACACCCACCCACCCACTTACCATCTAGATATGCCTATCTTATACTTAAAATATTTTTTGTTTAATTAACGTTGTTATCAATAAAATTATGTAGGTGAATTTATGTACTGTACATATTATTGTATATTATTATTATTATTATTATCGTTGATGGAAAAACTAAATAAAATAAAACATAATAATGAAATAATCACATTATATAAGACTAAGAAGTTTCTTTACTCGATAGTAGTATATTTATTAACATATTTTAACAGTAACCTAGATAGAAACATAGTATTATTATGTCAACTAAAAACAAAGTTAAAAATATGAAATTAATTATTTATATATATATTTTTTTAAAACACCTGAAGTCATGGCAATCTTATCTATGGCATAATATATGAATTTATTCATTAGTTCTATTACTTCCGTCTGCCGTTACTGCCATACTGCCAATTGTCATTACTCATAGCAGTCATAACATATTTATATACATAAATTGTAATAAATACTAGTATTAGTAGTACTGATATTTAGTTATTATTGGTTACTTTCATATTGGCACCCACCTACTTCTAAATCTTAAAAAAAAATCGAGAAGCAATCGCTTCTCAAACATCACGTTCGTTTCGCCACTGGTTAGAGCTACGATAGCATAATATAAATTACAGTGTTTGATGGAAATTTATAACTAACAATTCTGGCTATTCTTGATGTTATTATATATTCTCCAAACTGTTTCATAGAGTATAACAAAAGTGAGCTGCATACTTCTACTGGTATTTGAAATAAAAGATAAAATATACTGATATGTTCTTGTATATAATCTGATTTGGGTGAAAATTCTTCCATCCACTGGGAAGAAAAAAGTATTTACTGTTCGCAGGGTATAAAAAGATCATTTCCAACACTTCATCTATATATTTGAACTGTCATAAACAACTAAACTTTTGGCGTAGACGTGACAAGGTGTATATTTTACATGTTTAATTTAATAACATTTGAAATATTATTTTTTTACAGTAGGCTCCACAATAGCATTTACTGATTGTAAATTGTATATTTTGTAATATTGTCTGAACTGTCACAATGTTGATACCACTTAAGGCTAGGTGGTTAATAAGTCTGTTACAAAAATAAATTAAAAGCTATGAAAACTTATAGTAAAATTAAATTTATATCTAATTTTATAGAATTAATTTAGAATATGATTTTCTATAATAATTAGGTAAAATACCTATTTATATTTGTTTTTTCGTAATTTATAATTAGCTTTTAAAATTGTTGTAAATTATCATTTAACTATATGTTTGTTTGCTTATCATAATAGTTATTTAGATTATATGTTTGCTATTTATTTAAATTTTTCGGAATATCATAATATATTTTATATGTATTTCAATAATAAAAATATTATAAAATGTATACAGATTATATTATACCTGTTATTGATTAAACATAGTAATACATACAGATATACAGTAATGAATGATTATACGTTATTTCAGTAGACATTTATCTACTATATACATAAACACGAACCTAACAATTCTTAATATTATTAAAAATATTTATCAAACGTGATTATTATGCAACACTTTAACTTCTAATAGTAATATATATATATTTTATATATTGCATACAGATTATATGAAATGCAGTTTATTAATATTTATTTAAGTGTTGTAAGAACATTGTAACTAATAATTAAAAGTTTTATCTGAGTATACAAAATAAAAATTATATTTACATGATATTTTAATTTCAATTGAAAATAATTTAAGTCTTACGAATAATATTAATTGAGGATATTTAATTTATTATTTTAGTATGTAAATTTTTAGTTTTTAATTTAAGCCAACCTACATAGTACGTATATATAATATCATCTATAATTTAACTGCAATATTAATTTAACATTATTTTTCTTCTTAAAAACGTAATTTATTACTTTTTTTTTTCATAATTAATTGTAAGTGATTATATGATAATTAATGTTATGACTTCAAATTTAATACTTAAAACGGATACTTTATAAAATATTAAATAGTAGGTTATAATAATTATTGTTGTTACTATGATAATTTTATGTAAAACATCGAATAAATGATGTTTAATCGTTGGGGAGGGAGGTAGAATATTTAAAGAATAAAATATTGTTATGCGTCTATACAAATATAACTACAATAATTTTTAATTTTTTTTTCATAGTTTTAGGAAATCTTTAAAATACGTATTGTATCACGAAGTTAGCCTTACGGCTTACACCATAATACTGCTTTTTAGAAATTCATATTTCACTATTTAAAACTTAGAGCTGGTTTCTTAACAAAGTGATAACTTCATGCAATTAAATACCCCTCATATTAACCTTATTATAATTCAATACAGTAAAACTCGCTTAAGACGCTCTCGCTTAAGACGCTTTCCCGCATAAGACGCTGTTTTTAGTCGGTCCCTAGACATTTCCTATACTAGTCAATGTAAAAATCACCTGTTAAGACGCTCAGTTTTTCTCTGTCTAATCGGGTAAAACGCTCTTTTTTTCAGCAGATTACGATAAATTTTAGTAGTTTTGTTAAAATAAAAATAGAATTTTTAGTACTATACGTGTTCTTATCGTTTTATTTTATCTCTATACCTATTTTATCATTACTTATTATAACAGTTTTACTGTATTTCATCGTCTACTCCTACAATAACTACTGGTTTGCAACATTTATCGGAAATTCGGAAAGTATTATCCTGTGTTGAAAATTCCGAAGAAATGTTAGGTTGTCTTAATAAAATTGAAAACTTTCTTGCTGAAACACATTGTCAGAACCTTAAACAATCAAAAATAGATCATTTTTTTAATAAACAATAATAAAATATGTATGTAATAATAATATTTTTTTAAATTAAATTCAGTAGCACAAAAATATAAGTATGTATGTATATTGTAATTATAATTAATTTATAAGTGTATTTCTCATTAAATTATGTTTAATAATAAAAAATAAACTCGATATTTCAACCACATCATTTTGTTTCATTCCCGCATAAGACGCTTTCCCGCATAAGACGTTTTAGAGAGCTGGTCCCTTAAAGAGCGTCTTAAGCGAGTTTTACTGTATATTATTTTCCCTTTAATTTTTAACCATCTGAAATATTATTTTCCAGATATGTAACCAATTTTAACTGTATTATTTTTTGAATAGTGAAGTTACAATTTCTAAAAAATTGTTAAAAGTAGGTAGGTAGTAACAAATTAAAAATAAAAATAGGTTACAAATATTTTGTGTAATGAAGTTGTGTTATGAGAGAGGAAGGCTTACTTATCGTTACTTATCGTGATTTTTTTCGTATAGTCGATCTTCATAAAAAATATAAATTTTTTTATTTTCTTAATATTTTTAATGGTAGTCCTGCTACTACTACCTGCAATAATTTGATGGCTTAAATTACTTGATTTTTTTCCACCCATGTTTCTCCGTCTTCGAATTATAAGGAAAATAACAATGGGTACATTATAGCCGTCAATCGTCCAAACTGATTAAAAACGATGACTAATCGCCACTACTCTGACCGCTGTACTTAAAATATATTCATATAACCGTACCTATATATATATATTATATATATGTGTGTGTGTGTGTGTGTTGTGTGTGTTATAACACAGTGAAGACTATGACCTTGCTTTAAACATAAATATCACATTCTCATTAGATTAATTTGACAGATTATATTATATATGATGATGGTGGTGGTCATTATTCCTTCGGCAATACTTGTTTTAATATGCTTATAATTAGTAATGGCTAATGAGTAATGCCGAACTTAATTTAATGTCTATCTGCATATGATATGGTAAGACTATGGATAGGCATTTAATACCTATACTATATATAATGCATTTATGTATAATATTGATGTGTATGATAATAATATCACCAATCCCAGTCGACTCGGATTTGTCGAAACTTAAGACACACCGAAGCACGAAAAACACTATCATAATCGTATACGCGAACCGAAGTTTTTGTACGCATCTTGTATGTTATATCTGCAATAGATGTATATAGTGTACGCCTATAATATCATTATTTTACAAGGACCAATAGCATTGTTATTCGCGATTTTTTTCAACAACGTCTAGAATCTAAATCAATTATACTGTGTCTATATATTCTCCATTTATTTAATAGATATATCGGTATAATATAATATATAATACGGTATACGGTTAGAATTTTTTTCTCTCCGTTTATAAAATGGATTCCTGCGAAGGTATACATTATATTGGTAGGTGATCGTTATTTTCATATTTTCTATATCGACCGATTGTATATGTACTCGGTTCATTTGATTTACAGTTTTTGGTACGGATTTCTGGTTACGAAAACTCAAACTAAATAAATTTATTCATTACGGCCATTTTTGTCGTGCTAATTATATATTATATGTTATATAATATATTTGATAGTATCAAATAACAGCTGTTGGGTTTATACAAAATACAGCTTCTTGTATCTAATAGAAATAAGTCATCTAGCTTAACATCAATTTTATTTTAGTTTTAAGTAATTCGTGAAGCTGATGTGATTGCTCTGTATAAATATTACATTGGCATGTATTTTTTATGACTAAAACAGCTCAATTTTATTTTCAAGATAAATTAAACTGTGTCCAATTTAAAGTTTGAAACTAATCAAAAAAATAACTTTAAAACTACTTTCATTTAATTGTATCCGTTAAAAAAAAAAATACTGTAATCATTACATAAGCACTGTTAAAAATAAAATAAACTTAAACTTTTATGTCAATATTGTAATATTATAAATATATACCGGCATTTCTTCAAAGTGTTTGGAAATTAAAATATTGTTTCAATTTAAAATTTTTGAAAATTATTAATAGTAATCATTATACCTAATACTTAAATGAGTATATATATATATATATGAGTAAATACGCATAATTTAATAAATAATTATGATGTTTTTACATATAAATGTCAAAACAATGATTATTGTGGATTATTTAAATCGAATTTTATTAGAAAAAAATGTATATAATATCAGAAAAATAATTATAAGTTTAGATTATAGATATTACCTGATTACATATTATATTAACATCATTTTTCTGCATATTAGTACTTACATTACGGTATCAAAACGATGGGTTTATAGTTAATGAATAGTATTCTAATAATATAGATTTAATATCTATAGTTAATAATTAATATATATTATGGCATATGAACCATTAATTATAAAAATAATACATTTTTGTCTTAAATGTATAAAATATTGTATTGTTTTAATCAACTAGTTAATTTTAGTGGTCGATTAATTACGTTTTATTAGATCCACTGAAATAATCCAATTTATCAGTATTTAATTTTAATTTGTGATAAAAAACTTTATTCCATATTATTATGTATTCATAATTTTGGTATTGTATGTAAAATATTATACATACTATCAATAATAATTACATAATAGTTTGGTGAAATAATACGTAAAGTTCTTAATTTTTAATTTCAATCAAGTGCATACGTTTGAAGAATGCGTTTTATTTAAACCAAAATATTGTAATATTATTTTATATGTGTTACTTATTTAAGAAAACACGATGTAGGTACTTCTGTGTAAACGATAAATTTACAAATAATAATGACAAAATGAAAATAAAAACTGCCTATAATAATGGTTTATGTGTTAAGTGTTATGAAACACATTTAAATATTTTTAAAGTATAAAATACATGTAAGCAGGTACTAAATTAAAAAAAAAAAAATAATGTTATTCAACACAATAATAATAATTATTTTTATAATGCTTGCGTATTTAAAAAACCCAACCGTTTTTATTTGAACACGATCGTTTGTCGTGACCACGCTATGACCGAAAAATACGAATGCTGTATTGCTGTTTAATAATTATTATAAATAATATTGATTATTATTATTATATTTTCATCTATATTAAATTATTATTGATGTGCACATCGCCGCACGGGTCAAGGGATTATCTGCATGCACGTGATCAAGTCAACCATTACCTCGTGAGTGAGATGAAAGGTTGTCCGGCAACGCTCTGATCTGATGTCCATCGAGCGTGTTTCTGAAGAACTCGTGTTCGATACACAACCGCAGTCTATAGACAATTTTATTTATGATATTATTGTTGTTATTAATAGTATAATCATGATTATAATTATTATTGTCGTTATTAAAGGCCGTCGACGATAGACGATATTATATTATAAATTCGTATATTGAAAAACAACAACGATAATTAGCGCATAATTCATATTTTCTTGGATACGATTTTGTTCACTTGCAAGGTTATTTTTATAGCGTAGATTTGTTAAGTTTTCTCTCGTCACTATCTGTGTGCTCGTAAGCTCCAAACTCGGCCGGTAAATGCTGCCAAATTTGTTCACTGTCAACTATGTACCAGAAGCCATAAATTCATGAGCGAGTAAAACTTTTCCCATAAACTTTTCTACTAAGTAAAACAAAATGCATAAATATAAATATTATGTGTTGTAACAAAAAGGAAAACATTATGCCAAACACTTAATGATTGTAAAGCAAGTTTTTCTGTTTTGAATTATTATTATCTGTGCGGCTTTTGACTATTGGCAACGGAAAAAGATCAAAAACTATACAAACAGTTTTATTTAGGTTATTTATAGAATAAATTAGTTATTATTGATAATAGTGTAGTTTAGGTAGTAATATAAATTTTTAAATTGATGTTTTGGGTTTATCTCGAAGAATAAATATCTAGTGTTTATTTTGTAGAATACAATTATATTGATTATTTGACAATTTGATTTTATAATATTATAAAACCAATACGATAACTAACTCATAGTAGATAACTTTACATTATATAGCTACTATTATATTATATTATATTATACATTATTTGATTTTAATAAGTTTAAGAAATACTTAATGCTTATTAAATTTTATTTAATGGGTAATCGATATTGAATCGGAAAAAAAAACATTGTCCAATTGATGTTATATTGTAGAACATCTATAATATGCTTTATAGTTTAGGTACACTGTCGATTAATTTTGATTGATCCCCCAATTTTTTGAAATGTTGTGATATCTGAAAATAATAACAGGTACAATAGATTTTCGACTATTTAAAAATGTTTTTAAATTATATATTTGATAGATACTACTAAAAACTTGTTTTAGAACTAAAAAAATGTTTCGAAATGTTTTCAAAATGTGTCAATGACAAATCACCTATAAAATAAATGAAAACTCATAGTAGTTATCAACTTTATGACTAATAAACTATGCGATGAAAATTTAACTAACTTGGATTTATTTATTGGTATACCAAGTATATTATTTAATATATGATAATAGTAGCGTATTTTATTTATTTATCTAAAAAATATTAAACTAGGTAGTATAATTTTAAGCTTTTATGATTTGTATTAATTATATGGATATTAATTTTATGAATATTAGTCGGTTATATTGAAGAAAAAAAAATACCTGTCGGCATTATATTTATTCCTAATTTATTTAGTCATGTGTAGGTATCATACCTGTTGTGAATAATATAATATAAACCCGTAATTATATATTTAAATAAAAACACATTAAAATAATATAAGATAATTGATAATAATATTATACTCCTTATTAAAGAAAAATTAATAAAACAAATAAATTATTAGCATTGAACAAATATACCTAACCTTTAATTAGAAATTGAACGTTTACATGAATAACGGGTTATTTAGGATTTATATACAATTTTAGATTTTCTTGGTGGATTGTTTAGAATTGTGATAGAATTTAAACTGATTGTTAGGGCATTTAAATGGTTAATAGACTGGAGCGAAAAAAGTTAGACTAGTTTGAATTTTGTGAGTGTTTGATTTTCGCTGAACTCCTTAATTTGATACTAATATAACACATACCTCTGTGGTTTCATAATAAAATATCTTCTTTTTTAAATCAAGTTTGGAATAAATAGATTTACGCTCAGAGTTTAAAAGGAATTAGTTTTTTTATTTTAATAATAATTTACTCAAGTTAAATATAAATTAATAACAACCTATATAATGCACAAAGAAAAATATAGTTGAAAAATTGTAATAAATTAATAGGTAGTTAGTTATGTTCCTTATTCGAATGTAAAAAATAGATGAGAAGATATTTTATGTAATAAGTATTATTTAAACACGTAATTTTTTCTAATCATAGTGTTTAATTTTGTTAAAATATTAACTTAAAAGGGAAATTAAAAATAAAATAGAAATTAAAGATCAACCTCTTCAAAATTCAAACGATGATTGGAAGAAATCCACCCAATCTTATTGTGGTTGATGAAAAAACTTGACATGATAATATTATGTATATAATGAAAAACTAGAAAACCGATTATAAAATAATATCTTCGTTTTTATGTTAAATTTTGAGTCAGAAAATATCGCAAGGAATTTTGGCGAATGCAAAAGTTAAAAAAATGAAACTTTGTTATAGTTGTGATGGCCAAGTGGAACAGAGATTAATTATACCATTAGATTTATTGATCTGAGGAAGAAGCGTGGCGGATAGAAACTTGAATAATGCTATTTTATATATATGCCATGTTTATGTTATCATTGTAAATGAATTTTAAGCTTACGTAAGTACACAGTAGATTGATGCAATATGCATATTAAAATGCTTTTTTATGAGATAATTAGAAGCTATACAGAGAACCTATTTTACATATGTAAATAGACAGTTAATTAAATTGTAATGTTTTCTTTGAAAACCATATTTTTTAGTTCGTTGAATTGTATTGATTATAATTTATTTGATGTGAATCATCGTTAATGATTATTTTGATGACCTTTTTTCAACAACAAAATAAAATGTAAACATTTAAAATTATTATATCGTAGGAATAGGTATTTATATACATTCCAGATATGATTTAGTATTTTATTAAATTTTAATTTTCAAGCTTAATTTGAAATATTAGGTTATCATTTAAAGTGTTATTGTTAGACGAATTCTTTTTTTTTTTTAATTGTAATATCCGTATCATACTTATCTAACAGTAAGAATAATAATAATAATAATAATAATAATAAAATATCACAATTCAAATAAAAAAAGTTATTAAATTTTGTATTATTAAAAAAAAAATACAAATACTTTTGAGTCGAAAATTGAATTATTTATTTAAATTAAAAACGAAACGTTTAATCATGATAATTATTTAAACAGAAATTGTATGCTTTAATAATTATATGTCATAATATGTCAGAGGTCGTATATGCACCAAAATTAAAATGTATATTGTCGAGAACTTGGTTTATATATGATTATATATGCTCGATTTTGATAATAAATTAACAAATACTTTATAAATGTTTTACTTATATTATTAATAAATATGTAAATAAAAAACTTCAACAAGTTACAAAGGTACCCAAATAAAATAATTTTGACAAAACATGAAAATTAGTCTTGTTTTTAACAAAGTCTCTAGGGAGTAATTCCAAATTCGTGACAATGTAACAGTGTCATAAATCGTAAATAAAATGTTTGGTTTGAGATAAATTATTTTAATATTTATACCAAGTCACGTAGACAGTGTAATTTATCAACGATGAACTAAAATTAATGTTTTTAGTTTTGGAATTTCTGATTTAATGTTTTATGAAAGAGTACTTATTGTAAATTAAAAAAATGTTAGATTAAATTTTAGTTTCCATCTGTGATTAATATCACACAATATTGACTTAACTAAAATGAGCTTTGTCTTTAATAATATATATATATACAAAATATTAAAATATGAAGGAAACTACCATATTATATGTGAAGTGTCTGTTAAACAATCTAAAAATATTTAATTTATAAGTGCTATAAACTTCAAAACAAAAGTTTTAAAATAAATGCCTTTTTTTTTTTGGTTGGAAAGTGTTCAAGAAAAAATATTATAAGCTTACTCGGATGCTCGTTGTTCTTATTTTTATTATGCGTAAGTTAGTTTCTCATTTATGAAATTTGGGCTTTTATTTATTTTGTTAACAATGCTATTTATAAAAAAAATTTAAATAATCTATTTATAGATTGTTTTATTTAAATAATTTATAATTAAATAGTCTGTTTGACATTATGTTTTTAAACTTACCTTAATTATGTACATTTATAAAATTTATTTATACGTTGTAATTATAACATAATATAGGCAAGGATATTCAATCGAATAGTTAATTATTTATTCATTTTGAAGTAGGTAGTAAAAATAAACAGTTAATTAAACTGTACGTATTGTTATGTACAGATAGTTTCTAATAACTGTAATTATTATTCTTTTTTTTTGAAATAAATTAAAACTAACCTACTAATAATTTTCTCTATTTAGGTATTAGGTATTAGTATTAATATTAGGCGATTGGAAAGTTTTAGTGGTCACTATAGTTTATTGTCGAATTTTAGTATTAAGAAATTTGAGGTCTTGTTCCCTGGATGGCAACATATTTTCTAAACATGTTTGTAAATTTCAGTTATTAGTACCTACCTAATTACGTTTTTTTATTAAAAATTAAGAATGCACACCTTTATAAAATTGGATTTACTTTATTACATTTCTAATTTTTATTGTCGTGGTAACTTATACAGATCAATAATTTTATCACGACTGCTATAAAATAATTATACCAATAAGGAGAAAATTTAAATAACACACTGAAGAGGATGCTGAAGTCATTTAATTTCAATTAGTCTTATGATAATGGATTACACAACGAGAAACATTCCTTGTTCAATAATCATATATACATATTTGGTCTATTACTCTGTATACGATTTAAGTGTGTTAGTAAAAATAAGATTTACAATTAATCATAGATGGCTTAAATTGTGAAAGTGCTAATTTTAAAACCAGTGGTGTAAAGTACACTCATGACTCTATGAATCAAGATTTATGAACATCATTAGATATAGTATTATTTTTTTTTTAGATTTTTCTTGTATATTTGTGTGGATCTTATACTATTATATGATTAATTTTCATCTAAGAATAAACTGAATGTAATTTTTTTTTCATAAACTAATTTTGATAAAAATATAAAATGTAAAATACCAAAACAGCTAAATGTTGTTCATTTTAAAATTCAATATACAGGATTTGATATTTTCCATTACTTAGGTGATTATTAACAATTTAACTTTGTGAAATTAACACTGTCACTAACTTGAATGATTCTTAACTTGTATTTATTTTTATTTTAAATATTTTGTTACATGATATTTTGAGAAATTCACAAAACGATTGATTTAGCATAATACTATTTTACGACCTTTAATTTTATAAAAAATTAATGTATATATGTCATAAAATTCGATTTATAAAAGATGTATAATCACAGTGTGGATTTGAAATCAAATGAAGCAAAACATTTTATGCACTTAAATAATATGAGTGACTTGTGATTGAAATTAGCCAATATTTTTTTTTATTATTATTTTTTTTTTTTTTGGTTAACTTGTAACACGATTAAGAAAAGAATCATTTAAGCTTAATGGAAATATTTAATTAATATTTTAATCAGTTTTTTTTGACTAGTCAGTTGTCATTAGTTTTTATTTAAGTAATTCTGATATAATTAGATAGTTCAATTATAAGTAATACGGTTTGAATTTCAATTATATTTTTGATTACAATAAAATGTATAAAATATTCTTTGAATATTATTGGGTGTAAGCACATTTTAAAATAATACATTTAGCTTGTTCAATGTTGATTGATAAATTAGAAATGTTCAACTTTTAAAATTATTATTCTTATATAATATATATTCTTTGTTTTAAAGTTTGAATCATTTTTAGTAGATATTTAAACGGGGTTTTTTTAAATAAATATCTATCACTTGTTGTCCACTCGATGTGTTAATATATTACACCGAATAATTCAGGGGTTTTTATATTAAATATTAATTTAAAATTAATAACTTCTCTAGAATAGAATTAGAATAAAAATTTATATATATTAATATTATACATATAGTTTTAATATTATATATTGAAATATATCATTTACATTTATTGTATATATGTAGTATACATATAGAATTAAAAATTATAATTATTAATTGTGATTTGTATATAATTACAGTAACTATAATTTGATTCACGTGATTAAGAAGCAAAAATTAATGTAAAACGAATGAACTTTTTCTCGATAAACAATAACAGCTACATTATAATTGGAAATTTTATCAAAATAATGAGTATTTTTAATGTCATTAGTAATATTATTTAATTGATGAAAAGTTATTGACTCTATTTTAGAGGTTTTTTTTTGATACTTATAAACACTTGGTTGACTTAAATCATTAGCATTTAAACATATTTAATAATATGAATACAGCTAAAGAGTAATGTATAATATAATGTATATAAAAAAAAGTGTGTTATTTAGTTTAATAAGTACCTATACACTAAAGTTGTTCTATTTATTCATTTTGATTAAAACTTTGAAAGGTTTTTAGAATGATTTGCATTCGGGTCAAGAATTTTGACTACTAGGTAATTTCATTTTTGTCAATTTTATTTCTATTGGATAACTTTTCATTCGAATACAAAAATATTATTAATCAAAACTCAATAAAAAAAAGTATTTAATATAAAAAATCTATGTACTTATACTTTGACCTACTAAATTATGATTATTAGTAAAAGATAATATATAATATTATAATGTACATTCTTACAAGTCAGCTAAATTGTTAAACACATAACATCTATTTAATGTTTATATTTCTTATTTTGTAATATACAATTTTATAATAGCATATTTAAAATTTATTTTGAAATATTTGAAACGTGTTTGTGTGTATTCAATTATTATTATTTTTATTAATGAAAGATGAAAGTCATCGAAATAGCGGAATTGTGATCAAATCATATATTTTTATTTCATATACAAAGTGATCTATTTAAGTGTTCACACATATTAGTTTAAAAAATTTTAATTTTATTTTAGAATATATTATTTTGATAATTTTATCATTAATAATCTTTTTACAAAATTTGAATATTTTTACCGTTTTTAAATTCAACGTATATTTTCAACTTAATATTTCTAAAAACAAATTTTAAAGTAAGTACTTATTCTTAAATAACCTTAAAGAAGGTGTATTTAATTAAACCTAATTATAAGTTTTTTAAATTTAGATGAACAAAGTAGTGAACCAACTATTGAAATTTAAAATTTATAACTAATTAAATGCTCTTGTTTGAAATTAATTTTTTTTTATTAAAGTATCTACTCTTAAAATATTCTTGCTTTGAAATATGAAATTAAAAATATGCGTTGTAATTTAATAAAATAAAGACTCAAAAAAAATCATGTCGATAAAAAAATTAAATTTTTTAAAAATATTGTTTTTAAGTTACAGTAGAAATGTTAAATCATATAAAAATAATATTTTCAAAAAAGTTACAGTTTTTCTAAATAATGACTGTAGACACTTTAATAGAAATTCTTGAGTAAATTAATGTCACGATTTGTTTGAAATAAAAAATCATATTAATACTACATATTCTTGAAAGAATTCATAAAATATGAACAATATCTGACAATGTATATTTCATTGCATTATCAAATGTGAATAAACTAAAATGTTTTTTCGTTAAAAAAATTTCGATATTATGATTAATAAGTAATTACTAATACGAGAAGATCTTAATATTCATATTGGGAATCCAAAAAAAAATATACATATATAAGTAAAACCCATCCTGCTCAAACATTATATGTTTTTCAATTTTAATGTTTAAACGACAGTTTATTCTGTACACGAATGCTCTATAGCCAAAGTGTTGAAACTAAATATATATGTATTATTTTAATAACACTTTAAAGTCTACACCAAATACGAAAAGGAAATATCTACTGACAGGGCAACTCTGCGCAATTTCGGTATACGTGGTTTGCTCTAAATTAAAATTCCGGAATTGTGCCGTTTTGCTGTGTACACTCACCGGAGTTTGTACGTTTCAGTTTTAATAAGTCATGACACCAAAAAAAAAAAAAAAGGTCATTTTTATTTTTTGTATAAGAGTGTATTGTAAATTAAATATATATATATAAATTTAAAGTGCTCAACCGTTTGTGCCACATAACTTGATGATTTTTTAATATCTCAAGCGTATTATTGAATAGTAACGATACAATTATTATAATGTAACAAGACAATGTTAAATTCATTTTTCTATAGAGTGAAAACTAATATAATGTACAAAATCTGCATATAGAGTGACTAATTCAATATTTTAATGTAAGCACTCGATACCTTTATAATTTAATAAGTGTTTAACGTTTAAAGAACCATTATATATTACCTATATTGATATCGTAATATCTGTGCAGTAATACAACTAATAACCGTTTTTGTAATTTTATATAATATACAGCGTTGTGTCACAATTAACCAATATCCTATCGTTTGTTCTAAAACAAATAGTAATTATTATAATTGCAAGTTGATATTTCTTTGATGAATTTTGAAACAGGCCACGGTCGGTCATACTTAAATAATATAAAAAACCTTTACGGCTGCATCCTCCATTTTCGGATTTTATTTTTGTTACAACATATCGAGTTTTTTTTATCTGCAAATTTCAGTATATTATTTTTATAATTTCAATGGAACTACTAATATTAAATCGACGACTCTTAGTAATTTTTAAAACTGTGTATTATAGTTTACGGAAAACGTTTAGTATAAAATATTCTATGATTATATATGTATACAATTTTTTTTTATATTATATATTATCAAAGCAAAACATTAATAATTGAGTATATGAACATGATTGTCAATAATTATTAATATATTAAATTAATAGATAATATCCAAAACTAGTTGCACAAATCACGGCAACACACTGACGTCATTTTAATTATAAATGTTGAAAAATATGTCAATTTAAATTTGTGCATCAGTAAATTAATCTGTATACTTGATAAAAAAAAAATATAAATATACTATATATAATCATAACTAGGTTAAATACTTTATTGAAGTTAAAAATCGCTTATAATTTATATACATAATATATCAAATAATATCACTTAGATAATTAAATCAGAAACGGCGAAACAAAATAATTTTGAAGTTAGATTTAAAATAATCAGTACCTAAAATTATACTTATATCTATAATCTATACAAAATTATGATAACATTAATGATTTATAAAAATTATCAATAAAATAAATACTTAAAAAATCAAAAATCATAAAGAAATTTCCCTTTTTTATTTTGTTTGAAAATTACAAGTATTGTTAAATAATTTCATAAGATTTCAATTAATATTTTAAAAAAAATGTACTACGACCTAGTAAAACTTCGCTTTATTGTAGAGTAGGTATTTTGTAAAGGTTAAAGTAACTGTGTTATTAATTAGGTCAATGTATTTATTCAATTTTAATTCAATTATATACCTCGTATACAAAAACTGACTCTGAGCGGAGACATTCTGTCAGTTTAGAATATTTTATATTATATTTTTGCTCCTATTAGTAATTTATTTTTTTAAATAATTAGAATTATTTTTTTTCTAAAATTTAATATTTTTATAAAATTATTCATGATAATAAACAAATATTAAGGTAATATATGAAATCTGGCCATGCATTTGAAATTGGTGTATACGTGCAAATATATTTCTTTTTCTTTTATTGAAATTATTATTTATGTAAAACTTATAAAATAAATTTAAAATTAGTTTTATTTAAATAGTATTAGTTATAGTACATAATAAAACATTTAAGCTACCAAAAAACAGAAACTTACAGATACTATAACAATACCTCGGAGTTTTTCACTAGTTATATAAGAACAAAATAAATAAATAAATATTTAAGTTATTTTAAGTATTCGCAAAATAGTTTATTACAATCAATATTTCATTAAAAATCTTGGTTCTTCATTACTAATTCATCAGAAATGGAATTTATGCATAACAAGAACATTCTTAGAAATAATAAAAATTCACAACTGAATTAAAAATAAACATTTCAATCATATTATTTTTTTTTACATGCATATTGTATAATATTTTAGGTGTGACTAAAAATAAATAAGATTTAAATATAAACTTTGTTGCTTAAATATTAAAATATATAAAGTATATTTGTCATAAAATAAAAACTTAAAAAAAGTGTTAATGTTATTTCTTAATAGAGAAACTATTTCTATGAGGCTTATAGACTATTTTAAAGACTTAAAAATGTATTATAATAAATGTTATTACTTTAAATATTTATTTTTTTTTTTTAAATAATAAACTCTATAAGAGAAAAGTTAGATAATTTTATTTAAATTGTATATATTAAGTAACGATGTAAGTAAATCATTAATTTAGTACCTACTTTTAGTTCTCGTGATATTTGTGGTAATATGACTTCGTTTTATGTAAAAAAATGTCACTTTACAAAACATGTTATAAGAAATATTATTTGTTATTAATTTAAAAACAAAAATTAATATTAATGATGCTAATTATTTTATGGCTATTTATAAAATGCATTAAATTTTTGTTTTTATTGTTTATACCATTGTTACTATAATATTTTAAACTATAAATTGTAGTAAATAAAATTTATAGAAATATCTTTCAGAACATAATATAATTTATTTAATTATTATAGTTTTAAATACTATTCTTCCTGTGTATTTAAATTTTTTTCCCGAGATTCTATTAAAATACTCAATACAGTTTTACTTCAAAACTACGAATCTACTGAAAACATTATTCGAAATATTTATGTGTGCAATGCACAGATAAACTTAACCACAGTGTTACATCAGAATTCTTGCATATACAAGTATATATTGTAGCATTTATTTTTTAATTTAAACTTAAGTTCATGTTCAAACCTAGTTTATTCATTGTATTGTTCTATATTTTTTACAAACTATTTAGAAGTAACCTTTTTATACCCTTTTTGAATTTAATTACAGTGTATACAATGAAATGGTTGAAGTTTTGTATTAAGTTATAATTAATTTATATTATTTTATAATATTAATAAAACTTTACTCGTAAAAGAAATTAAAACATTTATATATTTTGCAAATAATTATAATTTAACTGTTAACTTTAAAAACGATTATTAATATTAACGGTAAATATGATTATAATACAAATTATGAATACAATTAACATAAAAAAAAAAATTATGATGATTGATGGTTTACTTTAGTATTAATAATCCCAGGTTGTGTAAAATGATCGGTTAGCAGTTACTACCATTTTAGAATTAACATCTTAATAAAACATATAGGTAGCTAAATTGCCTATACATATCGCCGTGTTAGAAGTATTACGAAATGAACATTAATATAATTTCATGACTTTATGAGTAGGTAGCTTGTTTAATGGTAATCGTATTTTATTTTTTTATCACATTACAACATAATAATATTATTCACTACAATATACTATATCTTTTTAAATTTTACTTAATAATATTATTGTCATATTAACATATGATTTAATGAAAATATTTCTAAATCATAGTTGTTTTTTTTTTATGATTTATTTTACTTTATAAAAGTATTAAGAACTTAAATATTATTAGTAATAATATTATCTGTATTTTATCGTTTAATTTTTATGATATTTTAATATTTTTAAGCAAATTATGATCATGTAATGCATTGATATTTGGAATACATATAAATCATTTAACAGGTAAAATAGAGAGTAAAAACCAACGAGAGAACAGATATATTGCTTGTACTAGGCAAGGTTAAGTTTTAAAAAATTTAAGTTAATGACAAAAAATTTTAATTGACGAACATTCATTTTGGTATGTTATGCTTAAACATGATGGAGAAAATACATGTCGGTACGAACGTCTTCTTAAAATAATTTTTCACCGTATTTTTGATATAAGAATGTATATTGTATATGTTATAATTATTAAAGTTTTGATTCAGATAGTTAATGAAATAACTAAAACTTGTAGGTTATGTTTATAACTTATAATTTAACTTATTATTTTATACATTATCTAGCATCACTTCGTTAATGTGTCAAAATATATAAAATATGATCATCGATAACACTGGATCGCCAAAGTGACGCTTATCTGTCGTCTTGGTTCAGTTTATTCGCATCAAATATAAATTAGTGCTCAGCTCCAACAAGAAATAATCATATACGTTTATTGTGTGATTATAAGATTTTAAGATTATCGTTTAGTATAATAGCTGTACAGTCATACGTGTTCACTTTTCGTTTGTTTGTCTCTAAATTATTATCTTAAATGTTAATATAGTTCACAATGAAGTCGAATAAATTATATTTAATAAAAAAAAAGCTTCTTATAAGCATTAAAAATCGATCATTAAAGTTTAAAATAGTGCAATTTTGACAAAAGAAAAAAATATGCGAGTTGAATGGTAAACATGAAAAAAATGAATATAAAAAATTATCTTCTTATAACTATTGGATAGAAAAAAAAATACGATATTGTAAAAATAAACGGTATTGAAAAATTATTTCTACCTTTAAGTAAACAAAATGAAAATTTATGATAACATTCACGAGATTTATATTTCTATTGGGCGTAAAGGTGAAGATCGCGTTTTATATGAAATAAATAAACTTTCAATGTTATTACTTAATCTGATATTAAGTGATATTTGGATTTGTGTATACCTTATCAGAAAAAAAAAAGAGTAAATATAAAAGGTGTGGTTGAGAATTTTGTAATGAAATCGTAAATTTTTTAAAAGAAAATGTAGCCCAAATTGGCAATTGTGTATGGCAAATCAAAAATTAGCCAATCTCAGGCAGCGTGAAGAGAGCAAACCATGATATAAAAAATATGCTGACTACGTAAATACAAACAATAATACCAACAAATTGAAGCCTTCAGTTCGTAAAATTGATAAAAAACAAAGTTTTTTCTTTTAAAATTAAACGTAGTTCATATGAAGCAATATTTGGTAATGAAAAAAAAAACTGGACTATTTTCAAGCGTTTTACTTAAACACAGATATTTCGGAAAATGAAAACCTTGCTATGACGGACCTTCGGTAAGACGGAAACCCTGGTATTACGGAAAATTTTTTTGGTCCCGTTTTAAATTACATATAATTTTATCCTGCTAAGATATTTTAAAACAAATAATTATTTTTAAATTAAAATTATTTTATACTTCAATGAAAATCAAACTAAAATTGTATAGAATTATAATTAGATATTTTATGAAATAACTATATTTCATGCATTATTTCATACTTAAACTAACATTCTTAGATAAGTCATGAACTACCTAGTTGATTTATAAAATAACGGAATTTACTGTGACATACATACAAATTTTATTTATCACACAACTGAGTTATAAGTTAGTAAAGAAGAATAAAAAAAAACTGACATTTATACGTATTAGTTGAAGTTTAATATTTATAATATACTAATTCAAAGAAAGAAGTTGTAGTAAGCAGCTATGTAGATACATAAAAATATATTTAAACTTAATTTCATGATTTATATGGTTTAATAATTATCATTTATTATAAATTATAAATACATTTGAAATTATGAGTGCATTATCGTAACAACCAGTTATTAGTAAAAGATGTGTTATATTTTTATCATCTCACACTTAAGAAGATGCGCTGAGTTTTTTTAAAATCTCTCTCTCTCTCTCTCTCTATATATATATATAAACATTTTACACTTTTTATATCTTATCTGAAAGTGTATTATATATTTGTGTGTGTGGCTTAATATCATTATTTTTATCACAGTGTATGTACCTACAAGTATAGTATAAACAATATTTCTTTTGCTCATTTAATAGTACTATCAAACACGATAAATAGATTATATTATGTTTGAACTATAGCTTTATTTTAATCATTTATACGCTCTATTTCGACCTATCTTGGAAATATATTACAATTTATTATCTTGCAGATTAAGCAATAACAATACAAAATATTGATAATTCATTGGTTTGAAGAAATGTTTTTTTTAATTATGTAACATTCCTTTATTCAGGCGTAGATACAGGAGGTCTAAGAGACTTTTAGCCCAGACTTTTAAAAATATTAATTATTATATTATATATGGTTCATGTGTATTAAAAATTAAAATTCATAAATTAGAAATATAAATACTATTTTTAATATTTTTATAAAATCTTACCTTTAATAAAATTATTAATCATGTAATAAAATGATAGATATAATTTTTTTTAAATTTAGTACTCTCCTAATTTTAAATTCCTAAACTGTGGCTGCCTGTATTTTCATTTCATTACTTACACTCATGTATATAAAATAAATTTCTGATTTAGGTATATTATTTGTAAATACAAAATTTTCATACGGTATAGACATCTAACACCTATATAAATATATAATTAAAAAAATTAATGAAATCATCAACAACTATTTTTAAGTTGTTTTACGTAAGCTCATATTTTAATTTTTTTTGGGGCTTAGAATAAGTTAGTATTAAATGAAACATAAGGCTTTTTTGTAAATACACGGTCAAAAGCTTGGAAAAAGCTTAAGAAGACATCAGATAGTATTGAATTTGGTAAATTTAGTATGTTTACTTCAAAAATCAAAATGCGAATCAGATAAAGATTTTTTTAATTCTAAGATTTAAAACTTCAAACTGAAAATCAATGTTTTTAGTTATAAAATAGAGAACTATGTAGATAATGAGTAAAATATTTAAAAAGTATTCACTGAAAATAACGAGTTAAAAGAAAATATCATCAAAATGCCAAGGTTGTTGGAAAAGTTACATTTATAAATAAAAAATAAAAAAGAAAGTCATTATCTGTTAAAGAAACGTTATAATACAATATATACGTACAAAAAGCTTTGCCAAAACTTTTTAACTGATATATGCGTAAGAATACAAATTGCTCAGTACAGTAAAGAAGAACTTTATCCGAATATATAATTAAAAATAAATAAACATATATCTTGTATATTATATTATAATACAGAACGATGTTATTCAAAAGTCAATGTTTTTCTAATAGCGTTATTCACACCATTTAACCAAGAATCCGGATTATCGTTTTTGATTGAAATATATACGTTTATTTTATTTTGTATAAAATATCCTTAGTTACTCGCGTATAAAATAAAAGGTTTGAAACTTTTAATGTGTTATTGTAAAAAGTTTATTTTACCACTAAAAGTGTGTGAGTTTGGAAAATTTCTGTAACGCGGTTTATGATATTATTATAATTTATAACCTACTGTGCTGCATATATATATATTATAGTAGAGAAGAAGTTTTTTCACTAATAATCGTTCGCAACGAATCGGTAAAAATCATGATATCGTATTACTTTTCATTTCGGAATTTTCTTTTTTTTTCGTTCTTATTTTATGAAAGCAACCAAATACTATAAAGTATTGTTATATATATATATATAAAATAAAACAAGATCGCTCTGTTGCTCGGTGTATTGTTTCCTCTTAATAACCGGAACTGCAGGCGTTCGCAGACGATAATGCACGTTTTGTTGTCGGATGTACAATAATATTTAACGTGGTACCCGAACCAATTTTTCGTTCGCTTAGAGCCATTTTTGAAGCTTTTTAGTCAAACAGTAAAGACAGTCAATGTTTTGTATTTTTAATTAATAATTGTATTTATTTTAGTTTGTAATGATGGGATTCCTATTTATTGGAGAGTACATTATAGTACACGATTTTATTTCTGATTTTTTTTCGAGTCATACGTTTTGACCTTTTTGTAAATTATTTTAAATACAACTGACATAAAACTATAAAATGAACTAACTTATTTTATATATAAAATGTCATTCCTGATTAAGAATATAATTATTTTTGAAGCATTATTATTATTTATTTAAGCTTTTATTCACATTATATATAATCATTGTTATATTACAACGTATATATTTTTTTAAGACGTTTTATAAAATAAACATCATTTTTACACACATATAACTTTATGAATTACTTTCGAATCAATTTTTAATTATTTTTACTAACGATTATTTAACTTAAAAAATTTTTAATTCAACAAAATATTTTATGATTTGTAATTCATAATATATTTGAATGATCGTTACTAAATTCATAAATTTTTTTGGATTTTAAAGTTTGTGTGGACTTAAATTTTCTTATTGTTATTTATTATAAAAACATAACAGTTGAATAATAAATATAAATAATTAATATTATATATTTGTAGTATTGTAAACTATAGTTAATTAGGAGTTTCAAATTTTTACTAACAACAATAATAATAAAAACAGAAGGTACCTAAATAATGATTTACAGAGTTGTATTTTAAATAATATAGGTCAACTAAAGTAAAATCTTGCTTTATACATGCGTGTTTTATCACTTATGTTATTCTATCTTTAATTGTTTTTACTTCAAATTAATTAATTTAACGGTCCCAAATATCTTGAAGGTTCTAATTTCCTTTTTAAAGAAACTGGACTGAATAAACAAATCTAATAATTATAATTAATATTCTACTTCAATATGCGTATTATATAGGTATATATTGTAAATAATTCAATTTAGAATAAAAAAAATAATTTAAGAATTATGTTTTTATACTTGCCGAAGTTGTAGATATTTAACCATAGATAATAATAATTCAATTATTATAATATTATTTTTTACAGTGGCTGATTATAAAATCAATGTAATGAAACATATTTAAAATAAAATTAATATTTTTACGTTTCTACAATTTAGTCTTTTATAAAAATACGAATATATGAAACAAAGTTGATTTTATTTTAAGATTAATTTTAATAAAACAAGTTATATAAAAGAACTTTTGTAATATTTTTATTGCATATTTATTAAATGCATCACTTCATTGCTAGGTTAAGTGTGTTTTTTACTTATATGGTTAAATATTATTTTTTTTATTCTTTATAGTAAAAAATAGCTTATATCAGATACATATATATTTAAATTTTCATCATACTTAACTTAATTAGTAGAAAATAATTGTATTGCTATAACCTATTAGTATTTTTTAAAATTATTATTATTATCAAGCAAGCAATATAAATTTATACAATATGATAAATTTAACAATAAATAAATAAAATAAAATTAAGTAAGATAATAATAGAGTTAAATTGCTATGGATAAAATTAGTCAAAATATAAAAAAAAATGTATATCTGTCCAGATAATTTTTTGGTGATATTATTTTAAGACAATGCTAAGTGATCTAATCCACGTTAATAATGTGCTCAGCACATTGTGGATTTCTTATATATTCTCATTGAAAACACTGATCGGGCAGGAACTTATTATGATTTTATCTATTGTTTATGATGAATGACCACAGTCACAAGTACAGTAATCTTTCATGTCTCGTGTTCCGCACCATTAAATTTTATGAAAAGTTATCCGAATAGCGTTATTACACTAGTGTAAAGATAGAGATTTGTTCGATAAAATCGATGGGATGTCTATTAATTTCACAAATGAGCCAGAACGTCGAGTGATCGTAATTAACTCAGTTAATACATAATGATAATAATATAATGCGTATAGCCTATAACCATGAAATTGCTCAGAAAATCAAAATATTAATTAATGTGTTTTACCTCGAAGTATGCAACCAACTGATTCATTGTGCAAATAATTTCGTAGGTACGTTTATAAATCGAGTGCGTGATATTCTGTAGCGCAACTTATGGAAATAAATCTATAACGGGTTTTCGCAGAAAATGTCACGAACGATTGTACAAATTGCAAACGCTCAAACAAATGCACATGCAATATGTAAAAGAAATTCACGAGTACATCCTTGCGGGTTAGGTTTTACCAGTTTTGCCTAGGCGTATGCGTTGATAATATTATATCGTAATATAATAGAAAACCTCACAAGAGCTGAATTGATCAACAGCATCATTGGCCCACGCTAATAAATAGACAATGTTTATTAATGTGCATCTATAATACGTACGTGTTTGACAGGTAACAGTTTGCTGCCATATTATAACATAAACAATAACATTGATTTTAACGTATTATAATACGCACAAGGTGGTAATAATAGACCGTGTTGACCAGAAAATGGAGCTGTGTAGCCTTATACATGTTCGAACTGCAGGCTGCCACCTAGAGTCACGACCCTTTAATATAATAATAATAATAATAATAATAATAATAATATTATTATTATATTATACCGCTCGACGTTCGTACGTATCGTCGTCAAAGCACCACAATATCGTGCTCGTTATATTAATATCGTACGATATAGTATATAATAATAATATTATTATGTATAGTGCACGCAGGTACGCCCGGTAATAAATACGATTCGGCCGTGGCGGCGATGGGCAAGTCGAACGCGTGACACAAAGGAATACGACATTGAAAAGAAGCTTTATAACGTGTGCGCGTGCGCGTGTGCGTGTGCGAGTGTTATGGTCCTCGGGACAAAGGGAGAGTAGATCCCGTGCAGTATATCTATTGTCAAACCGAGCCCGACGAGACTGTGCTGCATACGATAATAAGACTTTATTATTTTCCACCGTCGCCGTCTAGTAAAAACGCGTGGTTTGAAAGGTGGGTACGAGCGGAGTGTGTGTATATCTTATATTATAAATATGTATAAGAAAAAAAAAAAACAACATAGTTCTAAAGTTATATTGTGCCCCGCTGATCGAGATGAATGATGATTGCTCCACGACTGACGTCTCCCGACTCCCCTCCCTCCCTCCCTACCTACCTCCTTCCGTCCCACCACGTCATCCTCGCCGCCGCCACCACGATTATTTCCATTGTGATGTATCGCGATCGGCGGCGGCCGAGAGCTCTGCCTCCACCGTGTGGTGCATTTAAGTTATTATTTGGTCGTCATCGATGATTTACGCACTGCTCTTTGAACGCGCAAAAGCTAAACGAACTATACGCTTAAAATATCTTCCTACTCGACTACTCAACCGAGTCATATAATATCCAATATATTAACAATTCAATCAATACACATCTATTGCGATTGCGCACTCACATTACAAGTTATTTCTATAAATTACTTAGATGAGCTGTCTAAGTTACTTAAGAAAACATAAAGCAAAAATCGATTTTTGGTTTTTTTTTTTATTTATACAAGTTTCTATGGTCGAATTCATAGGAAACGTTACACAAGCAATCAGTATAAAAGTATTCACATATTCTGTAGTGTTCTAAACATAATTTATATGTATCTTGTCTAGTGTTTACACTAGATATGTTGTAACTTTACGAATGAAAACGAAATTAAATATATTCGTATATTGAGTAATGCGTATGGCTGAATTCAAATGCACATTGTAAGACAACTAGGTTGTTACCCAGAGCCCAGAGGTTTTGTAATGAACCTTAATTATTATAAAATATTCATCTAATCTGATGTTTTTGTTTAAATTACTTATTTTATTTATCTATTATACGTATTATAATAGCTCCATAACTCGTTATTACTTATAACTGTTTAGGCTTGCAAGCACATTACATTTTATCATAATTACATTATGCGCATATCGTGTGTTACCCAAACGATTCGCGCGTGCGTTTATATTCGTTTCGGTTTATGCATGTACTCTGAAGCAACCTGTCGGACGAACAAGAAAAATACAAATCATACATCGACCATCAACGAGTTGGAAAGCTATTCGTCACGCAGACAATGCATGAAAAAAATTGCACACTGTACCGATGCCGCTGCCGAAATCCATTAGTTACATGTTTTTACGATATAATTATTATTATTATTATTAGTCCGCGGTCATCGACTATGTAAATAAATCGAAAAAATCTTCCCGCTGTTACGATATGAATAACAAAAAATACAATAATGATGTTCAAGTCGTTTACTGGAATCGATGATGGCCACATACACAATATGAATATCGTGTGTTTAGAAAATACGTTTATAATATTGTGTGTAGCAATAATACATCGAATTTACATAGAGGCATGTCGTCGAGTTCGATTAAAAACATAATTGAAAATGTGTATTATGTATATTATGTACAACCTAAAATGTCAAAAACATTTTACCAACTTTAACGATCATTAACACACACAATGTCATAGCTATTATGTTCTATAATTCGTTGCTGGACTTTATTGTATAGTACATAAATGCGAATTGTCATCGAAGATATAATCTCAGTTAACAATAAACCAAACTGAAAATTTCCTGATTAACGCAGTGATAGAAAATACCTACGTAATTTACCACTTTGTATGTTTTTCCTCAGTGCGTACATAATATTGAGATATTTTATATATTCGAGATTTTGATTTTGCTTCGTAACGTCATAAAATAAATGATTTACTTATATTTATCAACTAAAAATCTACAGTAAACACTCAAACATGATAAAATGCACATAATATAGTTTTGTATAGGTTTCTTAATTTATATACCGCGCTATTGAAAATATATTTCAAAATTCATATAATATTTGTATAGATCAGCGGGGCGTTATCAATATTACTAGTGACTACCTACTTTAGTTACGCCGTCTAATGTCGAAAGAAAATTGTTTTTAATCAAAAACGCTCGCTTACCAATCCGTCGTTAGAAATTCAGTTGTACCGTATTCCTTGTCTTCGCATTCAACTAACAAAAATATAATTTTCTGACAACGTGGCAAGCCAAAACTATAATATAAAAAAATAATATCTTCTGTCATATTTATCTCGACACGCCACCACCATCGTCACGATATCACTTCTATTATTTTATACCTAGAATTCGTTTCTCTTCTGCGTCCACGATGTATGTACATGATAAATTTTCGTTATTATGTTCGTCCAGGATATCGATTTTTTTTTTAATATAATAATTGTTTATTATAAACCGCGATTCACTAGGAACGGCACAATAACCTCTGTCGATGGTGAGAATCCTGTACAAGAATAAAATATCAATGCATTCATAAGTATTTATTTATGATCATAATAGTGTTTGAGAGTGCATCAACAACAGCTGTGTCGTGAAAATGCGGTAAAAACACACGTAACCTTATATATTTGTGTGAAGATATCCAATTACTTGTTACATATCGTCAGTACCCGACGATAGAAATCTGTTCCTGAAAAATACGTATTTTATTTTGTACACTGCAAACCTATACTTTGTTCATACACAAACACATGTTAAATGTTTGAAAATATTAGAAATACGTTTTGAATGAATTTGTTTTTGTGTTTAATTATTTTAAATTATTTTTTCAAATTATTTAAAAAAATTAAATACATCTGAATTATACTAATAGTATCTACTTGAAATATTTGAAAAAAAAAATTTTAATATGTTTTAAACTTTTTAAGTTTAACCTGTATATTAATTACTATTAGCTAATATATGTATAACACACACACAAATATATTTACGCGTGGCGCATCAGTAAGCATACGACATACACAATGAACAAAATATTTTGATTTAAACGTAAATGCATTTAGTATAATTTAAAGAATATTTTGTTGGTAAGTTGTAGTATAAAATGTTTTTAAGTATTTAATTAAGAAAAAAAAAATAAAATGTAACATGATAAATTTATGTTTGGAACATTTCTTTTTTATCATTAAATTATATTACATTTTAATTAGTTAAAGTAATTATAGTAACTTAAGTTGTTAAACGTTTTACTTGATATGATGTTGAATAGTTGTTATTTTAAGTTATTTTATAATTATTTAGTTTATCAATTATTTCAATCCATTCCATTTTATTGTTAATTGTTAAGCTTATTTTTTAAATGATGTAATAATTTATATTATACTGCTTGCATATTTCATTATTACTTTTTATGTCCGTCAGTCTGTACGTTTTTACGAATTTCTCAAATTAAGTCATACAAACGGTTGATTTTTACAATAAATGTAATAGCTTACTAGTATATTAATTACTAACACGTGTCAAATAAAGTATAATACCATACCGTAAAACTAACTCCGTGCAATAATGAACGACATTTATTGGGCCTTATAGTGAAATTGTATAATATAAATATGAATTAGTGTGAAATGGCAATATTTCCTGGTGCAGATTTCGTGCGGTGGCAATTTCATATAACGACCTTCATGTAGCCAACAAAAGGTTTAATTTGTACACACACAAAAGTAAAACCAAACGTATGTTATTAATTTTGGGTTGGGTGAAAAGAAAAAAAAAATATACTTATGTACAATATTACTGGGCAATAAATTTAGGCCGAAATACAGCCTACGGAATACAACGCAATAAAACGATCGTAAAGATGACTACACGGCCATAACAACGCAGTGATTGCCTCGGGATCTTTTCTATCTCCCGACTTGGAAACCGGTTTTTTTTTTTTTATTACTTTTATTTTTTCTTTGCAACCAGCTACCTCTGTTACACCAGTAAATCCTTCGACCGATAGCCGTAGGGGGCACACTCAATATGTATAGAATATATAATTGTATTTATTAAATATATATATATGTTTTTTTTTTTTTAATTAATAACTAGTCACAATTTCTCATTCTTTTTTCACCCAAAGTTAATTACAATAACCCTTTCATACGCTGATACTATCGCTACCGGTTTATTAAGGAGTAAAAAGCAACGATGATAACCAAAAGAAAATGCTATGCATTAAAAAACGTACAACGGTTAACGTCTATAAGACATTATAACGTAATTTACTGTATAACCGTGTTAGTGATAATATGAACGCCTAATAATAATAATAATAATAATAATAATGTAAACATGGCATGTTTTTAAATCAAAATTACATTGATTATTATAGCTATAATAAATTTAGTCGATGCGAGAATAATCATAATATATAGGCACACGCCGAGAGATTTTAACAGGTATTGTTAACTCAAATAAACGTGACAGAGTGATTTATTTAGATTAATATTAAATAAATGATAAGACCAGACTAATCAGGGATCAGCAATTATTTATGATACAAAATTTATATGTAATAATATTTTAGTATATTTTCTCGATTAAATTTCTGTAACATAACACAATGTTGTGTTTCATAAATTATTAAATATGAAATATTAGTATGATTTTTAATGGAGTAATAAATAATTAAAATTAAACATGTTAAAAATGAATAAATACAATTTAAGTTTTAGGAATCATTAAAATAATAAAACCTTAAAAAATTTATTTTGAATTATTTTTAAATAAATTTAAAAAATAATTTAATAATGAGCATACAAGAATATACTTTTGCACAATATATTTTTATCGATATTAAATTATTTATTTCGAGGAATTTATATCGTGGAAACGATTTTTAATAGATAGTATTAATGGAGTAAAAAAAAAAAACAAAAACAAACAAATGGAGTGTAATAATATTACAGACGAGATTTAATAAATATAATAATGGTGTTTTATCGTACTGAACAATCTATACCTTCAAAATAAATAACGAATTATATAATACAAATATTGTACATAGCCAAGTGTATAAATAATACATTTTACCGGAAATATGTTGAACAGTGCAATGAAATGAAATGTTATATCTTATATCACACCTAGCCAAACGTCAATGTGATCAAATATCCAATGAAAAAAATAATAAATAGTTAACGAGAGACGTTATTAATGCGTAACTAACCATGGTTCCTCCTATCATTTTTCACAGGCTTCAGCCAAAACATCTGTTGCGAATCGCTGCGTATATGTCTCGTCTTGGAACGATAATTCTCCCCAATACTAAACAGACGTATCCTAACCTATATTAACACCGTTAATATTCGACGGACGACGACTGATGAATGAATATTGTGATAGTCATTTCACAACCCGATAACCGTAATCAAGTCGAAATCGTTATTTATTTTAATGGTTGTGTATAGTACGTAAACCCAAGTCTGCCGAAGTAGCCTAGGTTACTGGACCTATGTATTACCTCCTGCTGACGTTTGACATTTGGGCACAAGTTGACTGTGTTATTGTTATAATAGCTTCGAAATATCTCGCACACAGCAATGATGTGTTATAGTGGGCGTATTTCGGGTTTTACGAGGTCAATACGAAAGAAAACCAAAAGAAATTTTTTCTTCACCTATTAATTATTTTTATATACAGTTTTGTATTATTATATTTATTATATTATTATTATGACGTACATAATAACACTGAACCAGAAAAATGCTATAATTTGATTTGTTTATTTTACGTACTTACCATTACTATTATTACTAGATTATTATTATTATTATTATTATTATTTGTATTTTTACTTCTTATATTATATTCTAAACGAGTATACACGTAATGTGTGTATAGAACCGGTTGTCATCACGTGATACCGGTAACTCATGCTGGTTGAAAACAAAGAGACGTCTATGGGCTACATGTGCGTGCGTACACTTACTTCTTAGTTCTTCTCTTGCTACGCTGTTGTACGTAAAATAAAATATACGAACATAACATAATATTATTATACCATAGTACAGCCGTACAGGCATGGCTATGGTTCTTTACGATCGATCCAGAACGGTTTGAACTGGAAAATGGCTAAGTTATGTTCAAAACCACTTTGAAAGGTTATCGGCGAAGACAGTTTTTTTTTTTTTTTTTTTTTTTTTTTTATTTGCTTTTAGTTTTTAGAGATATAAATGCGTTTTTAACATATTAGTCTACAGAATAATAGTTACCGTTCAGATAGATACGAATATTTACCTACCATAATACAATAATAAGATTACTGTCCTTGGAACGTTGTTCAAAATTGAATCGTTTATTAAAATAAATAATTCGTACATTGTTCAATATTCAAAATATAATACGTCTTATAAACATATTAACAAATTGTGTAAAAAATGTATATATATATATATACTAGGTATACATTAAACTTATATTACTTTATGCATTAAAATAAATAACATTAATGATATGAAAAATCGGTTAATATAGCACTTTAATTTGTTACCATAATTAAGAATATAATTTTAAGTTAAAGTTTAAATTTTGGTAATATTTCACAAGATGTTAAAAAGCAATAAAGATGATTTTTTTATTGTTTGTTTTATGAAAGGTCTCAATTTATTTATAACGGGTATAGGTACAATTTCCAATAATTAAATTATTTATATCACACGAGCTTACTAAATTTTGAAGGTCACAGAAAATCAATTTTGTATGCCTGAATGTAATTTAAGTAACAAAATTATCAAAAATTAGCTTTGTCATATAATGGGTTTCTGTACCTTGTCATTGAATATAGGTCACTGTAATAGTTGTATTAAATTTAAATTTGAATTTTGAGCGGTGATGATCTATTACCTGTATTTTTAAGGATATTTTATAATATTAAATTATTAATAAATAATATTCATTTTTATATTAATGTAATACGTTATATGATATAGTAAATTTAATTAATTTCGGATAAAAACAAATGATATATTAGTATATTTATATTGATTAACTAGAAATAATAAGTATATCTAAGTAATAATAGAATGATTCGATAATAATCGTCTATATGGTAAATGTTTTTAGAATAATAACAAAATAACTAAAAATGTTTAGGAAAATTGATATTTTACGATAGAATTTCCAATTTTGTTCGTGAAATTTAAAGCCTTATAAAATAAATTGTGACTGTAATTTGGATATTTTGGTTTTTGACTTAGAAAATAAGCATAATGATGAATTGAAAAAAAAACTAAAAAAATATTAAATTTCAAATGTCTATTAATAGTTAGACGTTGAAGATTGAAACAATTTTGCTACTAAAGCGTGTCGTTTGACATACACAAAAAAAAACATCATTCTAAAAATGTTCTTTGCTCTGCTCTGAATAATTCTTCTCTAAACGTTTCAAGTGAAAAATACATAATAAAAACAAACTTATATAATTATATTATTATCAATACCATGAGCTTTTTATTATTTTTTACATTGTATTCTAGTAAGATCGTTACATAATCTAAATAATAGGTATATGGTTAAAAAAAATGTGTTTGTCATACAAATACATAATATTGTGAGTTTAAATTATTTTTATGTAAACATAAAAATTTAAACTTTGTTTAAACAATTCGATAGTTTATTTAAATACGTGTGAACCGTGTATAACGTATAAGGATAAGGTTGATAGTTAGTTAAACACTTTGTATATTGTGATATAAAAGACAAGAATATTTTACTCATATGAGTAAAACAAAATTTACCATTTTTATTAAATTATTTCTAATTTTAATAATATAAATGTTATATAGTCATTCATCAATAATATTATAACTATATATGTCACGTATTATTATATAGGAAACTAATACTATTTGTTTTTTTAAATAAAATATATAAATAAATTATGAGTTGAGTCGATATGATCAATATATTTTTGGCTTATGGTTGCGATTGTTTTTCATAATTGTTTTTTATATTGTTATAAATTATTATTATTGTCATCATTATTTTACTATAACTGTCATTATACATAGCTTGTTGTGTTATTGTGCACACTTTTAGTCTTTTTAGACCATTGGATGAATTCTAATTGAAAACATTGTTCGCGAATATTTTGTAGTCTGCACTGCGCTTTCTTGATACGTGCTTCATTGTAGTCTGTATTGTTTTTTTCATACGTATTATTTACCACGTAATTATTAGTGATATTAATAATCATAAAAATTATTAGTTATTAAATTATTATTGTCTCTCATCTATAGCTGTACAAACCTATGAAAAAAAAATTTAATATTAATTTTTATTGTTCGACTACTCGTATTTAGTAATAACCGAATATTAAAGTATACTCAAATTATTAAATATAATTTTATAAAATATTAAACATATCACTCGTTACATTACCCTAATTTTCAATAATATCGTATATAATATAATATATTTCTGTTAAAAATGTCATGCTTGTACTCCGTTCACTATACTGAAATATTATATTTTATGTAATACGACTAATATACTTCGTTGAAATATAATATATCTGTATATTTTCATTGAACTGTTTTCATTTAAATGTTTAAACAAAAATATATGTAATGATAATAATATATAACTTGCTTATTACGTGTTGTATAAAATATCATTTAGAATTTAATTGGGTTTAATTTTAAATAAGCAATGATAATATGAGCGAGTTACAAATATCAGGTATCCATTGTTTAAGTTAAAATAATATATTTCAATTCAATTTACTTGCAAAAAAATGTTATTAATCTGAAGAGTATCCTAGTATCCCTTTCATGATTTTGAATAAGCAAATTATTTCATGTGCGATAGGCACGTTTATTTTTATGGAAATCGTATGTGTTCAGAATAATAAAGCATTACATTTTCAATAACTGTTATGCACAAATATTCTCATTTCCCGTGGTATAAAAATAGCATAAAATGATTGTAGACGTGTGCTCAATGTATTACAACTATTTAGATATAATTTGATCTAAATCTATTTATTTATAATTTGAATAACATAGAGTTTATGTTACGCAATATTATATCGAGTTGATTTACAGAGACAATGAATTAATACAATTTTTTGACGGATATTTCTTAAAATATAAACTGTTTAATCTTACAGAAAATTAAATATGTGCCTTTTTTAAGTATCTCTAAATGAATCACTATTATTATTTAATAACTTGGTACGATATTACAATATTATGTCATAATTGAAATAATGCATTTTATGTTCTAGAATTGGCTTGAATGTGAAAATACAAACATTTATTTGCACCAATTTTTTCTTAAAATTCATCCAAATTAACATATAGTAATAAAATTACATACTAATTGTTTATTCAGCAATAACACTAGTTATTTTTAGGTTAAGGTTGATTATATAGGTATGTTTGAATTTCATACTGTCATCTGTCAAGACAGGATTGAACTATTTATGATATATTTATCGTTACTTAAGTTTTTACAATATTCTGTTATAATTAATAAAATGAAAAATAATCATATCTACAACAATAAAAGTTTATTACTATAATATTTCAAATATAATATTATATTTATTACCATTTATTATATTCATAAACAAAGTGTCCTTATAAAAGAATGTATTCAATAGTATTATTAAATTAATACTATTATTGTTAATTTGATTAATGTCTCATTCGATAGTTATAGCTTATAACACATATCTGGTGTATATGTCATATTAACGTATTCTATCGTTTCATAAAAATGCCATCCAGCTAATGAAAGTAATTAGATAAGATCTTGTATCAGGTTACTTAATATACTTACAGAACGGACATTATATCCATTTAATTCATAATCTAGGTGCATGAAATGGAATTGTATTTCACAAAGATTTTTTTTTTTATAAAATGGATACCTTCGAATATATATTCATATTCCATGTTTATTTTCATAATTTGGAACATGTTTATACCTATATGTCAGGAGATCATATGATATTGTTTTTAAAAAAAAAAATTAATAATTAGAAAACTAATAATTCAATAACCAAATATTTTGTAAAAATTTAATGGTTTATTAAGTTATTGAATGTATTAATGGACATTTTTATTATAATTGAATTTATTGATATGACAACATTATAAATATATGTATATAAATATTTAATACGTATCACATTTACTTTTAAATATATGCACTACTTAGTTTGGCATTGAGAATCACATCAATATAAAAAACAAATCATTGTCCTTCAGGTATATTTAAAGTTCAAAATATGTTTCATGAAAAATCAATAAAATAGTATGTTATACCACAGCATTGAGTATATTAACTGAAAATATTAATATCTTATATTCCTACTGGATCAATGAATTTATTGGTTTTACAATGATGTGTGTGTTTTTAATTTTTATACTTCTTATAAACCAATATTATTTAGAGAAATAAAATTTTCTAGTTTTAGAAATATTGGATATTCAAATGTACCTACAATAATTATTTAAATAATAAATAAATAGTAAAAATAAATTTAAATATTTTTTGAGTAACTTTATTATTTAATTTATATAATATTCTATAATATATTCTTAATGTTTTAGATATAATTTTATATAATAAAAAAATTCTTAGTGTTTTAACATGAATAGTTTATATGAATGTTTAATTGAAATAAATGTAAAATCATTAAATTAATACAAAACATTATATACTAAGACTATACAAAATACATCTCATATAGTTTTGTAAACAAATAATGTATTTTGTACTTAATATGTTATCTCGTTGAAAGTATAAGTTTATTAGTAAGTGTTTGATGCTGACCGATAATCAAGTATAATACCAAACTTAATAATTAGTTTATTAAGTTCCAAAGTTTTCAAATAGAATTGAAGGAATGGCAATGGTTGTAAATCTTAATATGAAGCAATGTAATAGGTAATAGTTGAAACGTCAAACCAAACTTATAAACGTTATCTTCAAACAATATATATTATATAATCTACAATTTAGGAATCCTGACAACACACAGACTGTACAATGTGTATATACTATTATAACTAGTGATAGTATAATATCTGTGCTTTTGAAATTAGTTATATGAACTTTGAAAGATATAATAATATAATAATACAAAGTTCTGTTTGTATAGAGATAAATGCCATGCCAAAGGCCAAAAGTTTACAATGTCTTATATATATATATATATTTTATATCAAACGTGATTGATGATTGATGTATAGCAACTATATTATGTATATCACATTACAAATTTATGAAAAAATACAAATAAAAAAACTAGTCGAATTATACAATGTATAGGTATACGCTTATTGGCAATAAGATGTATAATAATAAAATATTTGATACTTCAAAAAAAAAAGAACAAATATTTAATATTTGGTTACTAAGAGAAGGTTTTTTTTTTAATCGAAAGTCTTTTTGATTATTCATAGAGGTATACAAGTTTAAAGATATAAAAAATATCTATGGTATCTCATATCAACACGTGAACACTGATAGATTCTAACGCATATCGTCCGTGTATCGAAATATGAAATGGTGATATTCAAAAATATATGATTGCACTAGAAAATCAGTTCAAAATTTCAAGTAATATTTTCCATTTGCAAACTATGAATTTAAAAACGCAAAACATTCATACATCCAACTTAATATAATTAAACCTATTATTCAAATGGTTATTTTATCATTTATTATTATTATTTACACTATGTAGATTAATAATTTCAGTAATTTTCAACGTGGTAGGTATCGCCTTTGTGAAATTTTTTAATTTTGAGTGAGCGTTATACTTAAGGTTGCGCTAAGGGGGGTAAGGGTGATCAACTGTGTCTTTTATTTGAATTAACTTATTGCAATGAAATATATAAGCGATTGCGTACAATAAAAAATCATTTAAAATAATATACAAAACTATACACTATGTAGGTATGCAAAATATATATACATATGTCATTATAAGAATTTAGTATATAAAATATAAAAAATAATTTGTAGACTTTTGTTCGTAGTTTATTTAAATTACTGATTATACAAATTAAACAATAATTTCCTTAATTTATTGGTGTGAAATTTTTGAAAATCTAAAAAGGGTGTTGAATAAAAATAAAGGTTGGAAACACATGTATAAACAGTATGACATTTTTCATAGATTTAAATCTTTGGATTGTTTATGTTATATCATATTCTTAATTTACCATAAACTTAAATATGTGTTTAAAAAAAATGTATTGTAGTATAAAATAAAATTTTTTGATATGTAAGAAAAAATTTAGACAATTAATAAAATAAATTATTTTTTAGTTAAAATTTAGTTTTGAAAAAAAGTTAGATTATTAATTAGTAAATATTCAACTAGATTATTAAGTTATTTAAATATCAAAACTTTAGACAAACCTCATAACTATAAGGTTTTCATTATTATAATATAATATTTATAATAAGTAACAATATCAAATTCCTATATTACATTGGTTTGACAAATAGAATTATGAATCTGAAAAAGCGTGTTAACATTTTTATAATTTTACTCAACGGTTGGATTATAATGAAAGTTTTTTATATAAATATTGTACACGTAAATAATTCCGAGCTAAATCTAAAGTTTTTTGTTATCATAAAACTTTTTACATCTGGTAAATAGTTCAAAAAAATTATTTTTTAGACTCTACCTTTAAAAAATCTATTAATGGTTTTGATGGTTGTGACTTCAAGCGATTTTCTTTTTATTTTCTTTACTAAAATTTTAACGGAACATGTCACTACAAACACTCAATTTAGCAATTCTCCCTTTTACGAGAAAACAACTCTGGCATAACGAAAACTACAACACCAGCACTCACTGGGGAACCGTGAAATTGGGTTTTGGCGGAAGATGAAAACAGTTTGAATTCAAAATAATTATTTATCGAATCAAATAACAATACGTAAAACATCCACGAGGAATAAAGAATATAGAGTCTCGGAAGAGGGAAAAAATATTCAAAGACAGGAAATGAAAACAAAAAATGATACGCATTTGAAAAGTCGTGGAATTCAATTAGATATTTCGACATAAATTTACATAAATAATAAATAAAAAGAAACTTAAAATTTTAGTGGAATCAGTCTGGTTAATGAGCGTGTGTAAAATAAAATAGAATAACTCAATTTAGTTAAACGAATTTGTTTTTATAATCATTAAAAACGTAATCTGCTTTATACTTAGATTGCATGGTAACTAGCTTATTTAAAAGGTAATTTAGTATTAAACGTCGAATTTGCAATGGACGAATGATTGACACTGTAAGTTTTTCACGTATTTTATGTCACGCGCAGAGTCTAATATCATAACATGGTTAATATGTATACCAATCAATAATATATTATTATGTATTAGTACTTAATATAAATACATATCGCTAATAGTAAGTTGTGATCAGTTATAAATTATGTATTTTATCTCATAAGAAATATTCAGATAGTAATATTAGAATAATCGATTTGGTTTTCTTTTTTTTTATTAAAACTTTGCTATAGTTAGGTATATGTGAGGTTTATGGATATATGTTATAATATCAAGCATAAATAATAAAAAATATTTGTCTGTTTCAAAATTGTAGTCTTGTAATGTGGTCCCAAGAAAATAACAGATATATTATTCCGTGTATTATGTGTCCGTTGCAGCTATAATCATAATTGTTGTCAGGATTTTATGTTTCGGTCACGATTCAAATTTACTACTATTATCTGTACCTACAAGTTTATTATAAATGTATACATATATAGCCTCTGTATATTTAATATTATTTTTCCAACAGCTGGCTAGTCTTCTATCTATCCGATGTCCACAACGTTCAGCACTGAATCATTTTAACAATCTTGGTAGGTTGAAATTCAAGGACGTCAGTTGAATTATAATTGTAAGACTTTTAAAACGCAAGCACTTTACGTAATTAGAATTTACTTAACAGATTTTCTTTAATTAAATACTGTTATATTTTACGTTACCTACAATGATTATGGATCAAGCCTAAATTAAATTATATATACAATGTTTTATCCATCATACAAAGAGTTTTTTCGAAACATTGCTCTGTAACTGTAATAACATTTGGATCAGTTTAAATTGGATATTTTTATAAAATAGTACCGTTATTCATTAGGTGCAATTTGTATGCATTAATTTGATATACCTATATAGTTTTAAAAGTATTTCAATTATTTTTTGTGTCTTCGCAAAATCAAATATTTCATATTTTGTATTTAAAGTTAAAACTTCTTTTAAAGTTTCAAATGCAATAAAAATCATACTGATATTTAATTTAATTTATTATAAAATGATTTACTGTCTTCGTAAAAATTGATAAATAAGTAATAAATATACGTTACGTGATTATATAAATGATAAATATATATAAATCAAGTTGATTTCTCTTTTGTAAACTTTCTTTCACTTCCTACGAGGTTTGAAATGTAAACCACAGCAACTACAACAACATTATTTTATTAAATTTTTCATATTTTTGTTTTAACGTGAAATAATTATTAAAAAGATCAAGATTTAAAAAAGTAATAATTTCTTTTGTTGTGATGATAATTTATCAATCCATAAAAGGCATTGGCATTTATGAAAAATAGATTTAAACGGAAAATTGTATATAGTAAGTACTTTTAAAAAGTATAATTTAACGGGTGAATCTTTTCAAATTTCGTAGCTAGAATTTTTTTTTAGTTTAAGTTGTAGTCTTATATCTAAAGTTTAAATATTTGACTGTTACAAAAGATAGATGTATATATATTATATATTCATATAATATATGTATATTATACATAGATTATTGAAATTAATAAATGTATTCATGTAAAATGCGAATTGATAATTTAAAATTAACAATTTTTTTCTAGTTTTTTATCTTAATATTAATACTGAAACACCTAATTAAGAACAAAATAATAAAATAACTTTATTTATAAAATTTAACAGTATCAGTAAGTTGTAAAGTAATTATCTGTTATTTTATGTAAATAATTGTTAGGTATGTTACATTAGGCGTACAATTATTGATTTGAAGAGTATACAATTTGATGATAATGTATTTCAAACATTAATAACTATTTGAGTTTATTACTTGTAAAAAAAAAAATAAATACATTTTATCTAAAGATAACTAAATAAAAAAAAATATATATAAAAAAATAAATAAATGTACTATTTATATAATACTTGAATAATAATTACTATGAGTATTTTTTATTGTATAATAAATTTAGAAAATCAAACCATAAAATTGCATTCAATAACTACGTAAGTGAAAATAAAGTGTTATGATTTGTTTTTATTATCCATTAAATTAATAAATTTGTAAATCATATTTTAGATCAATTTGATGATAATGAATTGTAATTTGTAATGTATATGTTATCTAGATAAAAAGAACTTAAACAGATTGTCATATTATGCAAAAGTGGTTGCATCGATGATTTTGAAATGTGGTATTTTAGCAGTATATTGTGTAGTGTTAGAACGTGAATGCTATCTTGAGGAACACCTGATTTTATAGGATAAATAGCGGATTGTTTGTTATCACAATGCACTTGAAAAGTATAGTATGATGAAAAGAAAATAAGGTTTAGGTATAAATAAGTGAGAAATAATCGTAGTTCATAAAAGCGTTCTTCATGTCAAACACGATTGAATGCCTGAGTTACGTTAAGGAGTAATAATGTAAACACAAAACAGTTTTTTTTGTTGGTTTTTTTCATAATAACTACAATTTCATGTACTTGATGGAAGGCTAGATGATTCTTTCTGAAACCAAACCGTTTATTTAGAATTGTTATTTTTTAAATCCGGACATTTGAAGATACATTTATTTGTACCATAGATTTTTGTATTATTCAGCTTAAATTTAAAAACATTTACACAGCACTGTATAAATTATTTATTTTTTTATAATTAAGAATTCTAAAAGTATCAAATAATGATAGAAACAGAAGTCACGATGTTCGTATCTAATGTATATTGAATATTGATACTACAGGTATGAGGTATATAAAGTATAACATATAAACTTTGAGAACCGAGAAAACCATTTTTTTTTTTTTTTTGTATTATATTATAATTTATTATATATACCAAAATTACCAGGTTTCAACACTTAACTGTCTGTATTTTTTTATTGATTGAGTAGTTCGTTAATTTTGAATTAGTAATAATCTATAAATAATGCAGATATCACAACTATTATTCAAAAGTATCAATCACTTCGATATTAATTCAAATTTAAAAAAAAATCTATACATAAAATCATTACACATTGCATATTACAAATTATATTAAAAACATACTCTCTACAAGTCGTGTTATTCTCAGGTTATTAAAATAATAATTGGTTGTATTTAATTTTTTATAAATTGTACCCAAATAAATATTTAAATTGTATTATATATTATGTCTATTTGTTTATTGAATATTTAGTATTATTATTTTGCGTAATCAATAAGTCCTAATATAATAAATAATTCCAAGTTAATTTTTTTTTATACTTGATTACAGTCTTTGACTTATAAAAAGATAGTAGGAGTACTCTGATGAATGATAACATTCAAAAAATTGTCATTAATATCTAGTATGTATACCTAATATTACAATGGGTGCTTTCGCTATTCACATCCCCTTTATTACACATAAGGACATTTGAGATTTAATTTTAAGACGATGTGGATATTTGTTGGAATGAATTAAGATAAAAGAAAAGAAAAAAATTGCAAATATAGTAAATTCATTTTTTGTTTGTGTTTAAATATTACTTTATCATATCGTTGAGTAATTGAAAGGCGTGCCTATAAAAATAAATGCATATTTTGATATGATCTCGTTTTAGAAAAACCATACTGACTTATCCCTAATCTAAAACATCAAATTCTTGGTTGAAAAGAGAAGCATAATACAAATATGGGCAAGGAAGCAATATGAGGGGAGGATGAATGCGTTTATCCACAACAAATTCGTGTCGTTATTTTTACAATAAATTTAAAATTATCCCATCTAAATGCAAACTTCGTCATTCGTACGCAAGAGATATTATATGCATTCTATTTTTTGATCAATAATGTTTATATATGTATTTTTTTTTTTTTACAGTTATCTGAAAAATGGTGGAATGCCGAATGAGCAAAGGAAAATTAAAGCACTGAAAATTCAATTTTCTTTTATTGCTGTAGCACACAAAAAGTTGGTAGAAAGTACTTTGTGAGTGAAATACAACAATATTCTAAGTTATTCATTATTCGTCTTATTATTTCAAAAATTGTTGTTAGAAAAGAACATAACTTTAACACCCAAACCCTAGAAAGAAAATAGAAATAAACGTCATCAATACTTCCAAACCGTCTTGTTTGATGAATACGACAGGAAAAGTTTTATGTATACAATTTGCAATTTAGGTTGAAATGTTGAATTAAAGTACCGTATGTTGAGTATAACGAAATTGAGGAGTTTTTATTAAAATCTATTCACTAACTCTAGTGATTCGACTCGCTCATGTATAAAAAATTAGATTTATCACTAAAATAAACACAAGAGAAGATATAAAATATAAAATAATATATTTTAATAAATAATACATATTTATCATGATTTATAGCCGCATGAAAACTAAGTCTAACTTGATTAATTCTAGAATAATTGTTTAGTGTATAAAAATATTTTACAATTTTAAGGTGTTTGTACTTATGTTAATGTAATTAATTAATATAAAAAATATATATTTACCATTCATAAAACGCTATATAAGTGAATTATATAATGTTGTGCAAACTAGAATAAAATATGATAACAATTATATTTATCTTTTTTTTATTTTTTTATTTTAGTTTTCCTTGGTGCAGCAATAAGCATCGAGGGAATTATTATATTAATGTTTATTAGAGATTTATTTAAATAATCGCAGTTAATTAAGTATGATTGACTTTTTTTGTGCACTACAATATATTTAGGTGGATGAAAAATGTAAGATTGTTATATTGATAAAACACAATGTATTAATTAAAACTAGTTATAATAAATACAATCACTTATAGGTAATAATTATAAACTTTTTTTTAGATATTTCATAGTAAAAATAAAATTAGGTAAAATCGTGAGAAATTAAAATAAATTTAGTTTCAAATAACTTCAAAAATTATTAAGTTAAATCATAAATTATTAACAGAATTCGAATAGTTTGAAAATGTTTTGTAAATATGTATTTACTAAATTTGAATATTATTATGGTTTATAGGTATTGCTGTATTGAACTTAACGTTTTTTTTTGCATTTAATTTTTAAGAGAAAACTGTTTTATTTAAATTTAAATTCACTTGACAATGAAGAATAGCAACCCTAAAGCTACACCCACTGAAATAAATCAAACCAATTTCCTTAAATGCCATTTTTTGGTTCTGGTTTTTACTTTTTAATATCTTGATGGAAACATAGTTTATTCTTATTGTGTTTTAACTTCACAAAATTCTTCTGGTATATAAAAAAAAAAAAAAATTATATTTTGTCTGTGTAGTAACTTAGTAATAATATTTAGATATTATTTTTATTTTGTTTTAATAAAAAAAATATGCGTTACAATCTTGGCGGTGAAAAATGTATAAAAACTAAATTATTTGACTAAGGTTTAATTGCATATTTTTTTAAAATAAATAGTTATAGATTCACATCATTATTATTTATTTTACATGCATATGGTTGATAGGTGATCAAAAATTGTGAATAATACAATTTGAACGAATTTAGCCGAGAAAAATGAGATGCTACTTTAAACAAGTAATATTACTGCAAATCAGCCGAAAACATAACAGAATTGGATAGGGACTATTTTTATATTAAAAGTAGATATAGGTATGGCCAAAAAGGAGTTAAAATACCAATGACTGAATGGGTCTGTATTTAAATGTCTGAAAAATGACCTTCTGCGTAGTTTAAAGCTCCCTTTGGATTCCAAAGTAATAAGAATACTTCCACGAAATTACTGTAAAAGATAATAAAAAAAGATACTATATCGAACTGCAATGTAATAAAATATGGTTCATATAATTTATTGATGAGATATGTTTTATTGATTTCTTATATAAAAATATAAAACATTATGAAGTATGAAATTAAGGAACTAAAGATGGGATTCAATTTAAGAGTAATATTATTATTATTTTTTTTAAATCGCACAGTTTATGCCGTTTATGGGAAATGTGCAAATATTATAAATTGTATACAAAAAAAATTATCAAAGCAAATGTAAAAAAACTACTATATAACAATTTTACAATTTTATTTTAACATATTTAAAATTTAAGCACTATATTTTTTTCTTTAAATTTATTATTTAAAAATAAAAAAAGACATGTAAGTGAGTAATGCTACTGTACATTAGGTCAAGTGGGTTACTGATATGAGTGTGTTAAGTTTGGATTCAATGACTTATGAAAAGTAATTTTGAGCGAAGGCGGTACCTACATCAGATTGTCAGACTTATCACTAATTATATTTCATGATATATTAAAGTAACAATTTACTTTTAATATTACAGTAAGTTGATTTAATTTATACCAATGTACACCGTATTTATTTTATTATAAATATTTATTTATTATTTAATAATTTTTATTGACATCTTATTATATCAACTTATATAACTCAAAATGTAATAACATATTTTTCTAAATAGATTAATAGATAATATTTCAAAATAAATCAAAAATGTTATCAAGTATTGTTAAATTGAAAATTATTATATAACATACATAAAAGTTTAAGTACCGGTGAATATTGTTTTAAAATTATAAAAAATAATTTAAAATAATTTATAGTTTAAATTGGACCTTATAATATCTTTAAAAATAAATAACGATTTAAATATGAACTGTTTGCTAAGAATTTTTTATTAAAATTTTTAAACTTAGATACAAAAAAAAAAATTTTTATACATTTTTAACTACAAAATAGTAAGCCATTTCTAGTCATTTTGACGAGTTTTTTCAAAATTCTAACTTTATATGTATATAAATAAAAATTGGGTAAATGTATTTTTAATATTTTTTTTACAGCTATAATAATAATATTTTTTGGTATTGTATTCAATTTTCATGAATTTTGACCCAGCTAACAATTTTTTATTAGCATTTATAGAAAAAATATAAACTAAAAATATTGAAAATTTCTAATATATATAAATAGATTAAAAAAAAAGTATATACATTTTAAATCATTATCGTATAATAGTAAACAAATATTTAGTGAAAATATCAAGTATCTATTGTTATTATTTTATTTATTTATTTTTTGAAATACAATAAAACATTAAAGACTATTTGAGAAGAAATAATTATTTTACGAAAGAATACATCGAATATGTAAACATTTGAACTTAAAATGATCACAAAAAAATAATTTGACTTTCCGATAATTTTTTTTTTTTATATGAAATTCGAAAACTTATAAAGAATCTTGTATAAAATTTTTAAATTTTTAGTAAAAAACAAAAAAATGTTATGAATTCATAATTTCTAACTATAAAATATTTTTTGAATAAATTATTTTTTTTTTATGAATTTTGTCAATAATTTTAAATTTATATCTTATTAACTATGTTGAAATTCAAGTATAAATAGCTGAAACTAAGATCATAAACAAATTCATGAGAACTAAATTAATTTATATTTGTAATTATATTGTTTCTCTAAATTATACAGCATTAAAATTTAATTTCCAGGTTCTAAATGCTATTTTTATAACATTGACCGATTTGGTTTTTTAAATACGAATAGAATGTAGGTAATTTAATTTTAATCTGATTATAAGCTCAAACAGTTATGTTCAGATGTCAAGTACACTAAAAAAAATAAACTTTTTATAATGTAATAAGTATGAAGATACTTTTAAAATTTTTCATTTTTATCATTGAGATAATTTTAAAAGATTTATTTACAGTTCTAATGCATTTTCTCAATGATACTTGAAATTAAGTATAACCAATTTGAGATTATTTTTAAAGTTATCGTTGCTAAAATTTTAATTTAATATATCATAATATTGTACTTTTTTTAATTTTACAATATGATTAAAAATAACAATATTGTACATATAATATTTTATACATATATTTATATTGTATTAATCGTAACATTTATTGGTGGTCAAATCGTTCAATCAGGATGACCCGAACTGTATTTAAATTACACAACAAACCATAATTGTACATATTTTTATTTGTTTACTGATTATTTAATTGCTTATATATCAGTCGTATTATATATATTATATCTATTTGTATTTGTTATCGGTGTATTCTGTAGCTTATGATTATATGCAAAATTTAAATAGCCATTATTTAAAATAAATAAATAAATTAAGTTGTACTTTTGTTTTTATCACAGGCCTCATGTATTTTTTGAAAACATAATAATCAGTTGTTAATAGTGTTGTTCGAGTACTCGACTTTGGGAAAAATTTTCGAGTCGAGTACTTGAACTCGACTCGACTCGACTAAAAAAATTTTGTATTCGTAAATACGAGTACTCGACTTGAACCAAATACTCGAATTGAATCGAGTACTTGTTTCAGTGTTTCACTATATAGTATATTATGTAAAAATAATTATTAAATGTTGAAACTATAAATAACTGAGAGAACCCAAATACGAGTATTCGCGATAAGAATTCTAGGATGGTTGATGGTTTAAACTTTAAATTATTAACAATAGTGAATGGATTGTTATTGCTATATTATATATATAATATATGTATAACTATTTAGGTTTTTTGTTCATGATAATAAATAATAAATATTAAATAATAATTAATAATAAATAAAGCCAAATCTTATTTAATTAAAAAAATATTGAATTTGTTTCTATATTTATTGGCTACATTACATACTAAATAGTAGTAAATACCAAAATATAAACTATATTATAGTAACTATAGTAACCTAAATATCAATTGCTGCATGTATGAAAGATCGCTGAGAACGGATATACCGACTTGGGTGATTTTTTTTTTAATATTCTGGAATTGTCTAATACTCGACTCTTTTTTCGAGTACTCGACATTTTTCGAGTACTCGAATTTTGAACTCGACTCGACTCGATGTAATTGAAACTCGATTCGACTCGACTTGACTTCAAAAAACCAATACTCGCCCAACACTAGTTGTTAATAATTTATGAAATGCATTTATTTTTTTAATTTAAAAACAAATGCATTGGTTTCCTACATCTTTATCTACCTATATAAAAACTAAATGAATTTTAATCGAATAAATAATTTGTTTTATTTCATGTTTGAAAACTTCGGGTCATTTTCAGGTGAAATACGTCAACTGTCTTGAACTTCCACCCGGAAATAAAAATGTGAGAACAAAACATTGTACAAGGGACGATTTATATAAAAGGCAACTAATGGTGTTTAATTATAGAGCACTGTAGGTTTTTTAATTTTTACTAAGTGACCGAAATATAGTGCATCTGTTAATTACGTTTATTTTTCACGATATTGGGATAAAACCTCTTTGATCCAATATAAAAATTACCTTAACTCTTTAAAAATAATGTTATATGCCCACAATATTTATCAATTTAATGAATATAACATTATACTTATATTTATTGATAAATAATATTACTTTATACTTTATTTATGCGAAAAAATTTTGACAAGTATAGATATTTTAATTTATTTAAACTAATATTGGCGTAAGCTAAAAGCTTTAAAAATAAACATAAAATACAATTTTGTACTTGAGTTATAGTGTATTATAATTCTTAAATTAACAATTAAAACCTTAAGATAAAATGTATTTTTCTTTAGATTAAAACAAAATATTTATTTAGTTTTCAATATTAATTTATAGGTAGGTACTTGAAATGATTATTATTGGACACGCTAATGTAGTCACATTGACTACTTTATCATTACACAGAGTTTTATTACTTATATTATGTTTAATACATTTTAATTTAAGTCAATCAAAGAATTTGAGTATATGAATAAAAAAAATTTGTTTTTTGTTTTTTTAAATGATATTATTGTATATTAAAGTAACACTAGTTTTGGGCCATTAAAAAAATGTAATACATTTATACAGTACTGCTGTAAATGAAATAAAATTATACTTCATAATTTAATTTAATTTTTTCTTAATCGCTCAGTAGTTATGAGTAAGTCCTCCAACAAAAAAAGTTATAAATTATATAAATATTTATATAAAGAATAGCAAATAATTATTTCTATATTAAATGAATTTAAATTTATTTGTTTTATTCAATAAGCATTTTTAATTTCAATTTCTAAATAATTCAATGCTATAGAAATTGTGCTAAATTATTTGTTAAATAATTTATGTTATACAAATTCAAAATGAATTGTATTTTAATGTCAAATTAAATTTATTTTATATTCAAATTTTACAAGAAATTGTATGATATTAAAATAATTTAATCTCAATCCGAAAAAATGCTAATTTTTTATGTTTGAATACAAAAAAAAAAAATATTACTTATGCGTGAATTGTTCAACTACCTATTATAGTTCGTTATTTTACGTTAATTTAGCTAATTATATATATATATATATATGTATTTTTTAAATCGACTTAATTAATACTTTAAGTAAATATAAATGTAGTACTTGTGTGAGTTTTATATTGGTATACATGTATATTATATGTTTATATAATGGTGTGAGAAGTTATTGTGGTTTGCTGAGATTCACATAAAAATTCTTTGTATTCTGTTACATTCCTGCATATTATAATATAGATTTCAAATCACACACACACACACACACACACACACATATATATATATAACATATGTGAAAAAAAAGTAAAAAAAAATACCGAATACGATAGAAATAATTTTTAGAAAATATTAAATCGATCCATATAATATTACATAACATTTTGCTCTTTTGAGTTTTACGTCGATCTTTGTGGTAAGTTTTATTTAATAATGGTGTTCGTAAAAGATTGTATTGGGACCCCAAAATCTATTTCATTACCAATCGAAACTAAATTTAACGACAAACAAAATATGTGTATTTACCGTTAACTGTAGACATTATACACCTATGTATCGAATAACATACAATATTATATAATATATTGTAATATATATTTCCTTGGAACAATTCCGGTACACTCAAAGGTTTTTCTTTCAATTTATATTTATTGGTCTGGTATTATCGACTTTTCCGTTATATTTTCTGCACATCTCTACAGTATTATTTCTATACACATATTAAAGTATACATACTTGTATATGTATGTATGTGTAAGTATGGAGCCTGATAAATCATTTTGCCCACAATCCGGGACGAGATGGTGAAGTGAACGAGATAAAAATATCATATAAATCAGACATAGAAAATATAAACAACAAGAACATCGAGTTTCGTATCGTATTGATCATTTATAATTATTTTTACTAATCTTGTATACGTGGTCTAGTTGGCATCACATCATTAACGAAACTCATTGGCTTATTAGTTATTATACGCATCAAACACATTGTACATCCAACTTAAAATAAGCAATGGTTAGATTATTGACGTTATTGTGGTTACTAAACATATGTATATTTTTAATCACTTACACAAACTTTTCAGTATAATATACTTGCTTATTTGTGTATATTATGTAGATATGTATAAATGTGTTACGGCAGGATAACGAAAACCGGTAAAACCAAGGATTCATAAAATATTTTACTCAAACCCTCAATGATTTTTATAACTCGGACTTTGACAAACGAGATTTATTAAATATTTAGATAAACAATTAGTGTTTAGGTCCAAAATTATTTACCGGTTATGTGATATTTTTTTTTTTTTTGCTTTATACTTCCATATTAATTACGTTTAATATTATACTCAAAATTACAAATAATAATCATAATTATTTCTAAGTATATTAGGAACTATATTAGCTATTAATATTAGATACAGGCATCTTACTATTATTTTATATCATGATATTAAATGTATATCAATATTATTATATATTACTGCAAAAATAGAAATTGTTATTTTAATTTTATATGAGGTTTATCTTATGTAGGCTTAGCTATTAATATCTCGAGTTTCACCATACATATTTCAATATTTGGTTCAATATTATTAACTTAATTGTGTATACAATGCAGTATTAAGTACGAATAGCTTTTATTAAATGGCCTTTTTGACTAATTGATTGATTATATGAGCAGATGCACGTGTCTTCACGTGTTTCTTTATCATGATTTGTATTAAAATCGAAGTAGAAATTCTCAAAGTTCATTGTTGTATAATAATCGTATTTGCTGCATACAATAATTTCAATTTTTGCAAGAGAAAAAAATAACGCAAAATTGCTATAAAAAATTAGACTTTCACCAAAACTGGTTGTTTATCTTAAGATTTCGTTTGTAAAAGTTCGAAATACAAAAAAATTCGGGTGTGATCAAATTATTTTGAGTATCATAGGTTTCAACGTATTCCTACTTTTACTATAACATATGCACGTTGTATACGTTTTATAATAATAACGGAAACGACGTAAAAATTGGTCCGTCATAAAATTGGAAAAAAAGATGATAAATGATGATCGGCGTAGGTTATTAGATACAAAAGACATTTTGGACGAATTTATTGATTCGCGTTGTAAGTTATGATGTTGTGAATTCACATATCTTGTATCGATCTTTTACATACATTTAGTCATAACGAATAGAAACACGATACAGAATATTACAATTATATATAATATTATAATATAAATAATATAAATACAATCTTATGTATCCTTATATGCCATTCAATCAGTATATGTAACTATCTACAGATTTTAAAAATGAAATATAATAAACGTTAAATATTAATTTCCTTAGTAAAAACGTTGTGATAAATAATAATATTACAATTATGTTACTTTATTAAATAACTTAGTCAAATATAAATTCTCAAATCAATAGTTAATTTAAAAATATTGGATATCCATTTCATTATTTTGTGCATATATAGTAAGTATCATTTTATTTTAAATAAATAAATTACACTTTTTTAAAACGATATGAATTTACGATACGCCACTACTATAATTTATATTTTTGAATAAAAATGTGTTATTTAATGTATAATCGTTTTTATTATATTTTGTAACTTGTAAGTAAATCATAAAAAAATAATACATGTATTTGTAAACTTACCATATTTGAATTATTTAAAATAGGAATATGTTTAAGTATTCTTAAGAATAATAAAATTAATTTGCAAAAAAAAAAAAAAAATTGGTATACAAGAATTATAAAAATGTGTTTTTACTCGCATCACAAGTTGCTAATGAACTTACGATGATGATTAAATGTTTATCTAATTTGAGTAAAGAATTTGAAATGTTAATATTACAATCCCAATTGTGTATAAATTTACTTTAAAAAGAATAAAACGTATAAATTATGTACCATTGTTAATATAGGTAGGTATTTACTTATCAAACATATCTTCAATACATAGTTTTCCTTGTAGTTGTTTAATTTTTGAAGTAACTGTTTGTTACCATTTAGTATATTGTAATCTAATTTAATGAAAAATGATAATACTTGTAATTGTTTTAAGTACTTATTAGTAACTATCCAAACTAGTATTTTATTATGACGTCATTTAAAATAATAAACAATAGATATAAATGATAAATGATGATTGGTCGTTGAATATCTTTAACATGATTACCTAAATAAAAATCAATATAATATATTTTTCGTAGTATGCACGTGAGCACTTGTTAAAAATATTATTTTGCTACCTTCTACTTATTAATCAGTTCATATGCTGCAAGTGTTAATGTTAAGAATAGTTATGATTTTTTTTTTTTTTTAAACGCGTACACAATTAGCTTTATAACACAACAGGAAATTATAATTATTGTAAATATTATAGATTATTTACATAATTTTGTTCTAACTTTTATTTACCCTCTAAAATTAAATAAACTATAAATTATTTTGAATTGTATCAAATAATGTATTTTGAAAGTCTTTTAATTTTTAATAAGAATAAAAATGTTGCGTACTTAATTTACGTTTGAGTTCAATATTTTCGAATGTCATCACCTAATCATTTTAACTAATAAAACATTTTGTGTAAATATATTGATTATTTCATATAGTTAAATGCACAGATGTAAACTAACATTTCTTGATTGTTAGGTGATACTCCACTCTATTCATCTAAACTTTAAAACTACAATATTTATAAATATAGTTTATTCAAAAATAGTAATTGGTAGTCAACTTGTGTGCACTGAGATTGGTGACTCACTATACACGGTAAGCTTACAAATAGTTTATTCGGTGGGATGACAATCATATTGTGGTGATTGAGTATTGCCCAAGTAAAACTAGTCGCTGTCGACTATCGCTCTTATTTAAAATGCACCATAATTAATTATCCGTTAAAAACGTTACTTTAATATCTCCAAATTTTCAAAAAAAAAAAAAAAAACAAGATAATACACTTTTTCGTGTAGAAAATTATAAATATATACAAATTGTGTAGAAAATATTTAATATTTGTGTTGAATTAATGCATATTTAAAGTATAATGCAATATATTTATGTATATTGTATATACGATAGTTATGTTTTAATTTAATGTCTTAAAAGTCTTAAAATTTTGTGTTCAACGAACAAATTCAAAAGTTTAATTCTTATAATTTATTTATTTGATTATGTACTTTCTGCTTTTTTAGTTATCATATTGATAGGATTTTAAATGATTAAATGCTTTAAGCATTTTAATCTTCCATCTTTATCTTTGTTATGTTCTGATAATATTTTATCGTAAACCGATTATTTAATAATATGATTACTCGCCGGTTGGTTTAATTCTGGTCTGGAATATTTTGATACGTTTCATGCATTTGCTTTTTTTAAATGTACAATATAAGCTCTTATTATCCGCTAAATTGTGTACAATCAAACTATTCAATTGCATTATATTATATTTACAGTTTATAATATTAACTAGCAGTAATACATTTATTGTGATGAAAGAAAATATGAAATAAACAACTGTAACTAAAGGGGATCTTTGTTATTATTAAATTGGTTCCTCATTTTTATAGAGACCGTCAGGTCAAACGCAGATTAGCGATAATTCTTTTTAAACAACCGATGAAACATACAAAATATTTTATGCAAATAGAATTGGTTAAATAAATAAATCAAATTATTCACACTTTATCATATTAAATATATTTGATAATTAAATTAAGTTCATTATAATTGTATTTATGTTCGTCGTGAGTGCTAAACTGTTATTCAAATCGAATTAAAAATTATTATTAAGAAATGTTAATTTATTAATTAATGTATACTGATGAACTTACGCTTTTTAATAGATTCAAATGATAAATATACAATTCAGTTTTTAATTCGATTTATCTTCATAAAAATAAACTAATTGCTGATTCTTTGGTAAATATATATATATCTATATATATTATATAAAATAACGCAGTCTTTAAACTGAATGGAGAATTGATAAAAACCATCGTCAGTCCATAATATTGATAAATATCACACGAAAATTTATTTTATTTTTTGAGTCATATACTTTAATGATCGACGCCGTTATTATAGCTATAATTAAAACTTATTCGCATGTTTATGCTTAATAAAAATAAATGAACTGTCGACTACGAAAAACTTATAATATACATTTCACAAGAACGGGACATTATATAATTATTATTAGAAAATCTATAGCGAGTTAATCAGCGATAACAACTGTTGATGAAGACTATGAGGCTTGTTATGTAGAAATACATTATTTGTCTATTGATCTATAATATATACTATATAGTATAATAGTGTAGAATCCAACCTCATTAAAATGCGATTTTTGGGTTGCCCGTAACGAGTGTTAAGCACACGATGTACAATCGTGTAAATTACGGTTTGGATGTCGTATAAAGTATAGTAGGTAACTACATTAGATTTAAATAGTTTATAGGAAAGATTGATGGTTCCTTAACTGAATCTATTATTGTTATGTACCCGAAATCGTCCTGTTGTGATGTTCTTAATGTAAAACGAAGACCTATCAATGGTGTTAATTTATTTTATAAATATTTATATTATATTCCTATACTAAATTTGGTTTTAATTGAATAAACATATAAAATACGTCATTAACAATAATAGAAATATACCCTATAGTCTTAAGAAAATATGTATATTATATTTACAGCATAGAAATTCCATTAACCGTCAATGTCGGAACCAGAACCAGTCTTAATTGAATAAACGGTTAACACAAATTTTGCAATAAACGTATATATATACAGATTTATAATTAAATTTTTTTTTTTTTTTAACTAACTATAATCAACGTTCAATAATAATCCCTAATAAGTCCATAAGTAACAGTGATGTACAAATATTTTATAAAACAAATCCGAAAAAAAAAGTTTAGTCCATTCAAGTGATTTTATGCACATAATAGTTGTGTAAAATATAACATAATATATTGTGTAAAATTACAACATATTGCATATTTATTACATCATATTGTTATTGTAAATGTAAATCATGCAATCATTTATTTTTGTAACCAGATCATAAGGTTACTACTCTCTTGTATACAAAGATGACTAAATTTACATTGTGGTTGTTACATTTTAGTATTGTTTATGTGCACGTCTTGTATATCTTTTTAGTACAGTAGGTACTTATATTGTTCAAAAATAATTTACCTTTCGTATTTAAATGTGTATTTTGTGGCTGGAATATTAGTTATTAAATCATCAACTCTGTGTTTACAATTTGAGGATTATAGAAAACCATTGAGACTACTAGAATTTTTAAAAGACGATTCGAGTGAATGGTTGATTTGCTGTGAAAATGCTTGTAAAAAAATTTTGTTTAAATGGATTTCATAACTAATTAATTTTCTTAGTACAATATTTTGGACATTGAAATGTATTTTTTGGTTGCATTTTTTTGTATTGACCCATAGTCAGCTATTTTCCAGTAATTTTGTGATAATAGCAATAGATTTAAAGTATGGAATGCAAGGATTTGCTATCAGGTGGTATATGCTCGAAGAATAAAACAATATTATAAAATCTTCAAACTATCAAAAAGTAAATATGTTTTAATGTGACATTAAGTATATGAGTAAGGCGTATTTTTAAATAGCAATCTAGCAGCTTAAGTTCATGATTAGATCAAAAGAGACTTATTTTGAGGGTATGTTAAATAACATTCAATTGGTGTAAAGGTTTTACTCAGAATATATATGACTATAAAAGAAAATTGTAGGACTAGATCAGAATATATCAGATAAACAATCAATAAGTAATTCAGATTTTGTAGGACTAATTGATATTGTTAGATGCAATTTATTAATAATAACGCGATTAGATTTATTTTAATATAGTTGGTAGGTATGATATTTGACCTTCTCTTCTTTTAAGAAAAGAATCGGTAACCTGTAGGCATCAGATGTATTAGTTGGAATTATTAGAAGATCTTTGAATGAATTGGAAATAAAGCTATCTAAAAAAATTAGTTCAATTAGTTTGTTTTATAATTAGAAACATTTTCAACGCTTTTCGCAAACATCAAAGAAAATGGTCACCTGATCTAAATTATATACAATTTTTATGACCAAATTATTGCCCGAAAATTCTTTCGGATTTTACAGATTTTTGTCTAGATTTCGTTATTAAAAAAGTAATTCAAAATGAGTTAAGGTCAATATTAAACTACAGCGAATACTAAGTTAATTAATGATATGTATTAATTGTTGCACTTATTAATATTGTATACAAGTAAAATATGTTGTTCCAATTACGCGAAGTAGCTTACAAATTCTATAAAAATTGATTCGATGAACCCCTGCCTTTTAAATAATAGTCATATATATATCATACGTTAGTCAAAAATATTAAATCAGGTTATAACTTGTAAGTCAGAAACCTTCTTTTTCAGGTTATCTTATAAAATTGTATAATCCACTTTATAAACAGATATAATAAAATGGCTTTATTAGTTTTCTTTTATATTAAAGAATATTAAACATTATCGTTTTATTTGAAGGCAAAAATAATCTAAAACAATTACTTTGTACTATAAATTATATTAGTACGGAAATCGTTATAGATAAAGTAAAATATGTATTATATTATTATACCTGCTATAAAATACACTTAGAAAAACGATCAGAATAACTACAAATTGATGGAAACTTAGGTATAATATATTATAACTTTATTGCTTATAAAATACATAAAAGTTTTTTGTTCTTAAAAAATCTTTTCATGAAACTATTAGTAAATATTAATAATATTTTATATAGCTGTTATAATTTTGAATTTATTTTCCTAGATATAAAATTATTGATTTTGCAATAGTTGTTTTTTTATTTTAAAGTTACAACTTGGGGTAGGCGATCAATTTCAAACTGATATACTACAATAACTTAGCGAACTAAATTTATCTAGTATCTTATTTTTTGTCAGTTCCTAAAGTATCATATTTTAGATGTCAACCCATTTGATTGAACCTATATTACATCTTATACTAAATTCTGCAAGTTACAGAACCCGGACACATAATATGTCACTGTACGCTGTCTTGATGTTTAAGCTTTAAACTCTCAACGAAGTGAAGTTTGTACAACGATATTTAAATGTGTTGTTGAATACGTTGGACATTTGTTTGTTTTTAATTTTTTTTTATTAAAATGGGACTTATATCCATACCACTTGGCACCGATGTACAGCAGATTGTAATTATTGTACTTATCGTTATATATACATTTTAGTGGTTCAAATCCGTTCAATACATGTGACTTAATTTCTTTTGACAACTTGTTTGAATGTCGAATACTATTATTTGTGATTAATATCATTATGATTTAGTTATTACAACAACTAATCTAAATATTTGTTTCAGCTTGATCAAATAGTTTCAAACGAAACATTACAAAGCGTTGCCACGGAGTTCAGTATAATTACATTATAATGGTACTAATATCATATTCTTCGGTTCACATGCATCATATATCCGACGTACCAAACATGCAGAATGCATGTTGTTGAAAATAACGCGTGTGCTAGCTAGTTGTAGCCTAAATAGTTTATATAGAGGTATAAATGCGTTAACCATTTTTTTTTTTTCAAACCACGGTTTTTTTTCGGTTCGCTCCGAATTGCACACGTATATTGTTATTATGTTATATAATTGCCGTTCGTGCTGACGGGCTTACCGACACACCCGCGAGTCGGTGAGTTTTAGGTCTTACCCGCTGTTTTCCGCCATTCCATCTCCTCCGCCACCGACCTGTGAGAAACGATAACCACCGAATATAATGCAATAATATAATACACATGTACGCGCAGCGGAATAATTTTGTCGGCCAAAATTAAAATAAGGATAACAGTAAACAATCGTCAAAACCACTAACACACGCATAATATACACACACGCACATGCGCCTGACACGTGCCGTCTGAAATAATATACCATATAATATTGAATACATGACTAATTTCGTATTATATCAATTTTGTAAGCACGCGTTTTGTCGGGAAAATATAAAAATAAGCGAACTTGGGTAGTGGCGTTAGTGGTTGTTATAGGTCTACGACGATGCCTTAAGTCAACGACCGTTACATGATTTTTAAATCGGTATTATATAGGCCTGCATTAGTGGCGACGGTGGCAGCTATAGGTTCAGCTACAGCATCATGTATATGTATGTGAGTAGTATAATATTATTGTGTCTGTTAAATGTACCTATGGCGATAATATTGTACCATGTCGTATTATGTGAGAGCAAACAAAACACGTGTCAATAATAATATTACATTACTATTCTTACTATTACTATTATATTTTATTTTCATTGTATGCGATTGTTAGACGTGTTACACGAACGACCCCCATAGGGCCTGTGAGTACGATCTTAAGACACTATACTGACTGAACGATGGCAGTGATACTGTACGTTAACGAGTTCAAAAGTTGAATGAAAATATATTTTTCCATACATTTATACTCAACTAGGTAATAGGTTTAATGACTTAAAGACTTGCATAACTGCCAACTCTCGAATATATTACATAATGTATAGAATTATTTATCAAGCATATGCACATTCTAATTTTTACTTTAATAATGAGTTTATTTAAATTCTTATTTTTAGAATTTTCGAATATATATAATAATATTATAATATGACTATTACTTTAAAACTTTACTTAGATTTTTTTTTTGTATCATTCAAGGAGTGTCTTGTGGTAACAAATTAAATAAATACAATTGTTATATTTCAATTTAATATAAAATTTCATTGAAATCTGAAGTCCTGATTCATATAAAAAATATTGTACTAATGTATTTTTGATATATTTCAATAAACTGTTAAAAATACAGCTTAAATAATTCAAAGGAATCTTATATTATAATTAAACATTTTAAGCCATATCAAAATTGAATATTTTAAATAACTATATAGAGAATAATTTCTAAATTTTTATAATTTTGACGAATTCTGTCGACATTTGAATTTCAATTACTTAAAAAATAATTTCGCATGTTTTTTTTTTTTTGATATTTTAAACTTTTTTAAGTATAATTCATATGGAAATTTGTACAATACATTTTTGAACTTTTGAACTTATTTTATCAACATAAGTAAAAAAAAAAAAAAAAAAAAAAAATCGAAAATGACCTTATTCTATGGTTATTGAAAATAACTTCTATTACGTGATAAATATATTTTTTATATTATTAATATTTATTTCCACGGTAAAATAAATGCACATTTATATATATATATATATTTCTTTATTGATTATTTTAACACCTACTTAAATGTTCAATTACATTCTCAAGTAGTACGCATTTGTATTTTATATAAATATATTTTAATTACTTCAACCGAGACTAACTTAACAAGCATGATTTTATTCACTAAAAAATAATTATATACTCGTATATGTTATGGAGAATACATTTTCCAGTAACTATAGGATATTTTATTTTTATAACTAAATTATGTTATAATTATTCCCAGCTCGGCTCACTTAAATCATCTAGATATTATTTCATTCTTGATATACGTATCTATATTATGATACACCTTTAGGTTTACTTTGATGGAACAGTATATTTTAATTACATTGTTAATTAATTAAGTGTATCGAGAGATAAATTTATATATTCTATAAGGAAAATTTTATGCAAACAGAATAGTTGAAAAAAATATTATGATGTTTTCGAATCAATCATAATCAATTTGAAAATGTCTTTTTTGTTTTACATTTTTAAACACACACCTATGCTAACAATTTTAAATTTTGCATCAGTTATAAATTCAACGCCGAATTCACTTTTCATAAAGTTGTTTTTTGTACATAAATTAAAACATATGTACTTTATTTAAGCTATTAAATATTTTAAATATACATAAATTAAATGTTATCGAAACTTGATCAAAATCTAATGATTTTTACGTTTTTAAAATAAGATTGTATATAAATGCTAAATAATTGTAATATGTTCACGCCGAAGTACCTTCACTGGACGGTTTCTTCACTCAAGACACTCAAGCCATTGCACTTAATTTTTAAAAACATACATTTTACTTATTGTACATTTTTTTTTTTAGTGCAGATTGTATAATATCCTAGATTAAAAATAAAAAAAAAATAAAAAAAAATTATAATATGCTATGTGACGTAATTTTATTATTTTAATATTTTGCGATTGAGCATTCACAAAGATTTCAAAATATTGATATATCTATTTTAATAATACAATCAAATATTGTTTTTTTATTATTATATAATATGATAATATATACATATTATTTCCGTATAATCAGTTGAATGTTATAGTAATAGGTATAATTTTTTATCTTGACATATCATATTGTGTTTTTCATTCATAAATGTAGGTACCTATATTGTTTCACTGTATGTATAATATACATAATATATTAGACGTGTGCGTGTTTGCTAAATTCTTTACCCCTATTATTCGTAATCGTTATTTTTGGAATGCATAATGTAAGAATAATAAATTGTAATTTATAATTATTATATTGCTTTACGGATATCCAATTTTATTCTCTCGCCTATTGTTTTATTCGTTTCTCGAGTACAAAATATAATTCGTAAATATATAGGTATCCCTACATATTACTATCTAGTATCTATATAACTTAACTACACTAAAGTAATATTGCTAATTTTATTTACATACTTCATTGAATATTACTTCGTACATTATATGGAGAAACGCGTTTTAGTCTTGTCATTTATAGGTACTACGTAATTGTTATATTTTACAGCGTACTAATGAATTTTGTTTTAAGGAATAATATTAATTTAGTTAAATGGCAAAACCATATTATAAAAAAAAAATCATTTGCAGAAGATTTTAAGGTGCAGTTATTATAATTTCTTATTTATTTTCTTAATTATATAAACATATTTAATGTTTTTACAATGCTAAAATATTACACAGTATAATTTAAATATTATATTAGATAATGTAAGAAATAAATTGTTTTAAAAACTGTCTGATTGTTCTTCGTGGTATCGTAGTTTTGTGTTAAGTGTGCTTAAACTCAAGTTCGGATGTTGAAATGCATACTATGTATAATTTTATTTAGATTAGATGCTTATTAAGATTTTTAAATTGATTAATAATCCATGGTGATACGATAAGTAGGATAATCTTGTATCTTTAAGTACCTAGCTATTTATTTCAAATGAACCAAAGTTTTAAATAAAAATAAAATAAATTTATTTTCGCAGTTTCGTATTTTTTTTCGACTGAGAAGTAGCAGCGTATACTGATCGTGCTTAATGGGTAAATTAGCAATAGCCTTATTATTTTTGTACACAACAAAAAAGAACATTTCATCTGCAAGATCGAGCTGTGATTTAATTAAGCGTATAAGATTTTCATCTTTGTGTATCTTTAATTGAAATTTTTATTAATTTGTATATTTTCTTGGTTAATTTTTTACCTTGGTGTATTTTAAGTACTTTTTTGAGTAAGTTTTGTTATTCCGTTAGATATTTCTTAATTATTAATTTTTACTGAAGTTTTGATCATTTTATCAAGAAAAATATTTTTATTTTTTTTTTTTAACTTTTAGCTAGGATTTAGGGTAAGTTCCTATTTTGAGTAGCATAAAAACAATTTGTGAATAGAATTTTGTAGATATTTTTTGTTCAGTAATTACTTACTGTTAATGAGTTATAATTTTAAATTCTTTTTCAATTTTGAGACGAGCTCAAAATAAGTTAATTAAAAATATGAAACCAAAGTATTTTTCCATATTCTAAGTAAGAAAACATACGAGTATACCACTATGATTCACCATTAGTATTAATACTGCGTTGTATAAAATCTCGAATATTAATTATTATAAACGTATAGATAATCTTATATATATATATATATATATATATTATACTTTACGGTAACGATTAATTTTTTTCAGTCAATCAATGAATTTTAACCAATGTAAAATAATTATAATAATTTAATGTTCCATCATCACAATTACAATCATGTATTGTACATCATATACAATTGAATTTTTATGTTTATTTTTGTATGAAAACATTAAACAAGTATGGTTTTATGTTAGTTATACGTTATGAGTAATAATAACTACTTCAATTAGATTAAAATACTTATAATTATTCAAACGACGTATTAAGTCTGCAAATAATGTATAAATTTATATATTTTGTATTCTTAATAAATAAATAGTTATAATATTATATAATTTCATTTAGAATATTATAATCATTACGTAATTATATTAAACTATTATCTCAAAGGCTCGTGTACTGAATAATTAAAATACAATGTATAGCTATTGAAGATATTATTCATTTGTACAATACGCATTAGTTTTTTTAAAAACAATTTTAATGATATTTAAGCCAACATTAAAATCGATTCAAGTGTTAAAAAAATGTAGAAATGTATTAGGTTTTTTTAACCTTTAAATCGAACCAATATTTTATCAATTAATCAATCGATTAATTTTGTTACATGTAGTCTAATAAGTAACTATATTAAAATAATATATTAATATCTATGTGCAAATAATAGTTATGAAAATTTAGACGTAGATACCTGTATAAGTTATAAACTGTCGCAAAATAACTTTACCATAATCATTTAAAAATTTAAAATTCCTAGTAAAAATATTGTAAAAAGATTTTTAAAAATATTATTATTGTCATCAATATAGTTGTTTTAATGCAGTATTTTAACTGAAATAATGGACATTTAATAATCAGTTTGTACATTATTCGACAACATACGAGTACATAACAAATTAATCTATATTATGGCTATATTATATAGCATAATGCGCTGTAATGGTTGTCTGTACTTTCCGTACGTTCGTTTTTCATGCAGGTACGTATAGCCTGTATATTATGTTAATATATATATATAAATATATAATATAGGTGAACAGCGTAGTGTCACAATAAATTACTTCCAGGCAGGTACAGAGATGTATAGTCAATTTTATACACATCCTTGATCAAAAAATATGCGTTGGAAAATCTGAGTAACTCGTAAGTACGTCACTATCAAAGGTTTGATATTGACTGCACGCATGTATAAACATAGTACGTTAGGTAAATCGCTGCGAGAGCGTTGGCCCCTAGTCGTCGAAACTGACGTTTCGCAACGCCACACAGTTTTTTTTACATCATATATTCGTATCACGCGCACGTTTGGTGGTACAAAAACGCGTTTGGTTTGCGATGACCAACAAGGGGTACCTAATTTCATAGTTAAAATTTACATCAAAAATATATTGTTTTAAGTAAGAAATATCACATAAAATACAAAAAATACATATAATATTACAGCAGCATTATATTATAATAATAAATAGAATATCATAAATATAAATCAAACCATATACATATAATAAAAAAAAAAATGTATAGTACGTTATCTGTTTAGATTGGTTCCTAAAAATGTAAATTAAATATTTAAATATATTTTTTCAAATAGTTATACTAACTAAAGATACACATTTTATAATAATTGATATAAAAAAAATAACATTATTCGATGTTTAGGCATCAAGTTTTTTCGTTTCATTCGTACTTCGTCGAGAAGTATTGCAATCATTATTATACGTTGGAGATTAATAATATTCGAGCACGGTATTCGTAGTTCGTATCATATATATATATATATATAGCCTGAAATACTATACCGCTGTACTTCGTATACACGGATTTTATACATACAGTATTGGCTATCGAACGATAGACGATTGTTACTAGCATTATGTTCAATACTACAATTTTGTATTTATCTGATTTGTTACCATAAGTCGGTATACCATTCGATAAAATTAGGACCATGGTCGTAGCGCCTGTGTAATTTATCTGTTTTTAATTTTCTAGTTGACTGGCTAACATCGACCGACTAACTGTATAATAATAATATATAGAAACAATTCGTTAAACGAACCTTGACGTATCGAAAAAAACAAAAACAGTAGTTAAAACCAAGGTCATGCATTATTCACTTGTAGATTATTTTTACTAAAAAACATAATCACTCCGGTAATTATTATGCGTCTATGATCCATCGTATAGTTAAGCTGTTTATTATTTTACTATTTTTCTATTCAATCAATAAATATATAATAATTACTGGTTTTCAACAGAGATAATTGTGTTTGAGTGTTTTTCGTTAGCTATTTTCATCGTCACAAACTTTAAAACCAAATAATACTATATGACAGATATACATATATACGTATATATTTACTTATGATTTTATTTACGTGCCTAAAACGCTTTGAATGATATATCATATTTTCGTAACTGTCGACGGAAAAATAAAATATAACTAAAATAAATATGCCAGAATCGAGTATATTTTGAACATCTAGGAATACACATTGGCGGATGTCCATCTTTCCATTTTATACGGCTTTAAAGCATATACATATATACATATATAATATATAGTCTACATATGTCATGAATATGTCTACATGGTCTATCGCCGTACACTGGCATCGTAAAAACTTACTTTATAAACTCTTATTAGATATCGTTTGTCTCGAAATATTTGAAACATTAAAAGTAAAAATGTTAGTTACCATTATTATTTTTTGATTTCGAGTTTAAATAAACCAATAACTAAAAAATACTATAAATCATAATAATTATGATCATTTTTAAAAGCATATATTTCAACTATTCAACCTAACCTTTTATACACTTTGTGTAAAACATTATATATACATATAGGTTTGTGTATACGTGTATCAATCTTTATCTAAAAAATTACTATGGACTTCATATTATACATTTTATGTACTGTTATATTACATTTTTTAATTATATTGCATATTTTGCAAATTAATGAAATTCGTACCTCAAATTTTAAAACAATCAGTATTTACATAATGTATAACATTTTGAAATAATAGGCAATACCATACCAGCTGTAATACTAATAAGTATATGCGTATAACGTATTGAATTATATGCTATAAAGTATTCAGTTGAACTAAGCTATACAGTATTTGTAGTAATACAGAATCACTTGACTTTTAGACGATATTATCAAATATAAACTTAAACTACACACACACACACACACACACACACACACACACACACACACACACATATATATATATATTAAGAACCTTCATTTTTGAAATTGTTATGTGTTCAAAATAGGTTAAGATCTTCGACCTATAATAATTTTGAAATTTAAAAATTTTATTTTATGGGTATTATACACAATAAACATGTATACTAATTACTAATTATTGTGGAAATAAATAAAATTTATAATATTATATTCTGTAAAACATGCAATTTAATGTGTTTTTTCATTTTATGTAAAAAATGGTTTTAAATACTATTCATATTATGTTATTATCATAGTATGTACTAAATTAACACAAATGCGATAATTTTTTTTATACTCAAAATAGTTTAATGCCACTTATTTTCTATCGAAATGTAACAGAATAATTCTTTATCAAGGTAATAAATTATTATATTTAGTTATTCAGCGACTACATGTCTACATAACGTATAGTCAAGGCTTAACCATTTTTCTTTTTTATCGTATGATAATAAATACAGGTGTAGTGAAATTATGACATTTACGTAATGGTATTGTATTCAATAACTTATATTTGGCTGTGTAGCGCGATCAAAATTTCAAATTCAAAACACGGCGTGGCAGTGTACGTATACCTAATATCAGTTACAAATTTACATTCTATTGAAAAGTTTAAAACTTAAGTAAGAGCTAAATTAAATTTTAATTATTCATAGTACATACTTCATTCAGTCACAAGTAATTATTAATATTCATTTTACTCAATACAAGAAGTATAATATTGAATTTGAAAATATAGAATACTATTTTGTAGACTTATGTTGAGTAGGTATGATATATTATATCAAATATAATAATAACATTTATAAAGATGTGACAGCAAAACTGTTATCAGAGTTAGAATAACATCTCATGTAAATAAAATATATAAAATAATATTTTGTCAATAGGTTCGATTTTCAGAATTAAAAATATATTAGAACTGGAGGTATGTAATTTACATAAACACATGGGGTCATGTTTAACAATAGCTTACGTTGATCTCATAAACAGCTTTTGAGCAATTAAATACGTATATGTGTTTGCTTTTAACTAGCAAAAGTCGGAGGTATTTCTGTACATTGTACATATACTTGATAGACCGTCAAAGTTGATAGAATTTTAATTAATTACCTACTTACTTATGATATATTATTATATAATATATTTATTTTACGAATTGTTACGTTATTTAAAATATATTTTCATGTAAAATACCAGAATAAATATGTTTATTTTTTAAAACGTATCTATGAAATAAAAATAAATTGAAGTAGTTAAGTTGTAATAAATATTGCTAAACACTAAAATTATATCTGAAACATCGTGTTTGTTAAAATTAAGCCATGTACAATTTAAGAATCTATTTTATTAAACACAGATTTTTTACTAATTATCTGGATCCATTGTATCATTATAGTATTATTTTATTATAATTTTCAATAACCTGTCGTCTATTTGTAGAATTCCTAGTATAAAAATTAAAAATTAAAAGTAGAAATTATCGCTATCTCGAAAAAATAAAATAATCAGAAATATAAAAACCCAAAAATAATTATATTTATCTAGATTGACACATTATATATATATATATATATTATACTTGGTAGTTGAGAATTTAATACAATTATTTGCTTGATCAAAAAAAGTTGTACTTGTTTTTATATTTAAAAATAACATATTAAAGATAATGAAGATAATATTTTATGACGTATGGGTATAATATCTGCATAATACATTTATTTTATTATATTTTATAGCGACAAAAAATGGTCGATGTTAAAATTGGAATCCATTTTCATTGATTATAGTTAAGATGTAGATTTACCGAATTATAAACACTAAGTACATATTACCTTTATTCTAGTTCTTTTTTTTTTTTTTAATTGGCAAAACCTCATTAGTCCTGTTCTGTATATTTTTGAGGAACGTATTAGGCTTTGGTTTATTTCGCTAAAATACTATTTAAGCTGAATTTAAAAACCAGAAAAATTAATTTGCAGGGACACTAATGAGATAAGAGGTAATATTCGCCAGCTTGTTAATTTTTATATTATCATCATAATACGCGTAGCGTGTTGTTCAAGTATTATACATTATTAAATACGTGCAGTTACACTCGTCAGTCTCGTCAGTATAATATATACGTATAGTGTGCAATTCGTGTTTTACAGTATAATATTATGCACAGCATCTACATGATTGGCATGTATAATTATAAACTATATAGTTATACAATTGTAGCCGGGTCGGCCAATGTACTATATACCTAAATAATATATAATAATATTATATTCACGTATAATGATATATTTTAATATAGCACAAGAACATGTATATTGTACATATTGTATTCTATATTGTGATTTTGATTTAATACCTCGTCTCATGCACGCAGATATTATTATAACTATGAACAGGTAGCGTAAGTTAAACAATAAATTTAAAATATTCTAATTTGTATATAGGTAAGTTTCAGCTGCAAATTTGTCGAGTGGTAATCGAATAAGTTTATGTGGTGTTTTAACTTATTTTTTTGCTAACATGGTAAATTTAAGAGGCACGTAAAAAGGCCTTAAAGATGATATACGTTATTCCCTTCTCCACCATAATGTAATAGTTGTACAATTTTGACACTGTATCAACATTTTTTTTTTTTTTTAATAAATAAAACACTTTCCACAGTAATAAGTGTGGTGTGTTATATAAAACTGTATAAAAAGTTAAAATTTAAATGGTTAAATATCTTTATTAATATTTTTGTTTTAGATATTCTGTTATTTATACCAAACAAAAGAGCAGACACGAGGGGAGTAATAGAGAGATACTAAAAGTGAATAAATGTATATACCTAATATAATTAATTTAATTTATAAGTAATACAACAGAAAAAAATTTGAAAATGTGCTTTCTGGATATAATAAAACATATCATATTTTTATATTATAAATTACAATATCATTAGTTGTTTGAAACTATATTTGTCGTCGCGACGTGTCTATATTATATATAGAAGAGGCTGGAGGAGTAAAAGCAAGAGACCTTCGGCTCTACAAGGACTAACGGCACGGTATAAATCGCATTATGTTTATACTATGTACTATCCTAAATAAAATATAATATAATATGTTCGTGTTTGAGAAAACCTAACACACTACAATCTTGAAAGTCAATACTATACGTGCTTTGTATATACGAGTGAATGTCGCTTGTAGTATCTTCATGAGTCAATCGTATGCCATAAGACAAACTAGAAGATGTACAGCAAAAATAAATTTAACGATCGTCTGCCATGTTTTGGGTAGCTCACACATTTATGATTTACATAATATATCCGAACTTCATTGTTTAATGGTTCAAGTAGTATTTATTAATAATAAAAATATATATATTGGTATATACTTATACATATTCAATACTACGAAAAATGTAGATACAAAATATTATGTATAATGCGATACACTATAATTAAAAACTTAAGAAGTGAATTGTATATATAACTAATAAAAAATTGGCTCCAACAGAATGATATATAATACGATATATTATAATATATTGTGAGAGTATCATACAAATATTATATTATATTCATAAGTCCAAGCGTACGAGTTCAACTATATAATTTGTTGAACGTTTTGAAACTACATAAAACGCGGTGGACCGAATGGAATTGCTGACGGAATGAGACATTTATACAGGGTTCAGAGGATAAGGTAAGATTGAAAGATAGAATGCATCAGTTGAATCGACAATACGTATTTGTAGAACTCTCAAGTTTGCATAAATTCATAAAATAAATCGGCTGAAGTTATCAAAACTAACTTTCAGAGAGCCGGCGAGTAATCATGCTTAGTGTGATGAATATTCAATAAGCATGGCCAACAAACGAAAGGGAATGTCATTGAAGTAGCTCTTAATAATCAACGAGTCTGTGGCAATATAACAAGGATCTCATAAACCAGAGACATGCTTCATTAAGAACTTACTTAAAAAACAGCTCAGAGCCTTGAGCGAGGAAGAGATATAAGCTTAAGCTCTGGTGGCACACGGTTGAGAAACGGGAATTCAAGAAACCCAAACACCTTGAACGTAATAATACAGCTGTTTATTTTCTAAACTCAGAATATACATATAAATCATAACATCAAAAAAAAAAAAAAAAAAATCAACGTTCAGTTTGAAACTTCCATCAACCGAATGGACGTTTAAATGACGATTGATAAAATCATCGTATACGTAATAAATTTAATATTTTAGTATTAATTGTATTTAAAAATAAATAATTCTACTACGTTGCAACTAGAGCTGCAGATAAGTCAAACGACGATCGGCTGCGACGTTCGGTGACGGATAACAATAATTCTTTTGACTGCTTTACCGGCGGCTCAGATAAATACGATAATATTATCTATAGAAAATACATTAGGAGTAATAGCGCATACAGGGCAGGTGTGAAATTTCAAATTTTGCAAATTGTCATTTACGTGTTTATTATTTTTTTTTTCGTCTTTACCGCATCGACGACCGACTTGATTGTTCCATTCCGCGTAATTGTCTACATTATATTATTCATCAGCCTCCTCTGTGCCAATAATAATAATAATAATAATAATATATCATTTCAACGCCGTGCGACGTGCCTATTGTCATTGTTATTGTATTACCATTATTATTGTGTCGAGCGCGAGAATAGCGAACAGAGGTGCTGCCGGCCGGCTAGAAATCAGGTTAGGCCGTTTCGCGATAGGTTAGGTACCTTACTCCCTCTCGCCGCGCCACACTTCTCGTCGAGCCGGCCGGCGGCAAGTGAAAGTGTGTTGCCTCTCCGAGCGTTCGCGGGCGCGCTAGCCCCGAAGTGCGTTGAACCCGAGCGCAATCGCCGCGAAACGCCACGAAAACCCGCGCCGTGGCCGAGATTTCTGCAAATCGCACGTGCTCTCGAAACTTAAATAAAAACGTTTTTTATTCGTCGCTTGGCAATGGCGCGTGCGATTATAATGCCCACGCGCGATCGACGAGTGTGGGATGTCCATAATTTCGATTATTTTCACGGAGGAACGAACCCGCCAGCCAGCCGTCTGCACGCAATACCGCGGTAGTAGTAGGCTTTTCCCTCGAAAAACGATATATAGGTACACATACCATCGTGTCGTTTTCACAGATAGTCTAACTAAACAAATAAAAAAAAAAAAAAATCTAGATCGTTTTTCGCTATTACCGAGACATGGATTTTTCACGATCTTATTAACTCGAATAGATGCCTATATTATTTTTTAACCAAGAAATATCGTTCCATATGTAATTCCATGTACAGATAAACACGAGTGTGCAATAAATTTAAACTGGAAATCATTGTGACGAAATATACACAGAAAACTATTTATTTTTGAACTCTAATAGCTTAAAATTAGAACATAACTTACAAATACTCGTCAATTCTATTTATTACCTATTTATTTATAATTAATTTTAAAAGTGTCACTTAAAAATAAAAATATGAATCAAATAACTTTTGGTTAAATATCATTTATACATAAATATATGATAATGTTTGAAGAAAATACAAGTACTTCCATTTTATTTTATTTTTTCAAAAGTGAACGATAGAGTAAAACGGTATAATATCATTCATTTTTTTGCGAAAAATGATCGCATCCTATATTATATTGGTAATTTTGTATACTATTCATTTTGCTGACACTCTTATCTACGTGCTATGTGCACATAATGTACAATTTTTTTTTTCATATTAATAATATATAATTTATATTAGTTAAAATTATAGTGTTACCCACTTAACACGAAATTTAATACTAATTTGTAGCGATTTTTTAAGTATTTCAATTTATTAGAATAGAAACTATAATTTACGATTTGTTTTGAGCTTTAAAATACTATGAAGTTTTTTCAATCTTGCATAATAGCTGACCGAAAAAATAATTATAGATGTTTTAGTTGTTTTGATTAAATATATATAATTTTATAAATTATCTACAATATTAATTTATTAGTATATAATACTGTACAGCTATACTGATAAGATGAGTCTAAATCTAGAAAGTGGGTGACCTTATAATTAAAAAAAAAATTAGGTATGTATAATTATTTTAATTGACAATTGTAGTTATTTATTTCAATTGTATTAATTGAACTATTAAAATGTATGGTTATTGTAGTCATTGAAATGATATTATTTTACCAAAATCTGGCTCAACTAGAATACTTATGTTTACATAAACCAGCCCTATGAATAATCACCGTGTCTTAGATTTTACAATATATTTATTAACATAACTTTCGATTATAGCTGCTTTATTCTATGAATAACTAAACAAAAAATAACTTTAAAAAAGTAACGTAAACAATTATTAAAAAGAAACGTTTGATTTAAATTTAATCGTTTTGTCAAACAATCATTTTAACTGATTTTTGATTTTTAATCATTTTTTGTTTTAAAAATGTATGATTGATGTGCCAAGAAATATTAAATACGTACTGACTAGATAATACTATTTTACCAAGTAGTATAGGAATTTTAATGATATAAATACATAGCTTATGCAGATGTATTTTAATTATAGTCAATAAGTCATAAATGTAGTTTTATTAATTAATTAATAAATAATAAAAAAAAATTTTGTTTTTAATATAAATGCGTGAATAAAAGAATATAATTTACCAAAATACAAAAATTAGTAGTTTCAAAGTACCGACCTACTTTTTTTATAGTAGTACATTATATATAATATGCGTATACCTATATAAACTTGTTTGTAAGTTTGAATAATTAAAACTTAAAAGTTTTTGTATATTAAAATAAATTATATAATAAATACCTATGTTACATATACATATATATCAGTTAATGTAAGACTGGGGTTGTTTCAATTAAGAACTTGAATTCTACCAAAATAAATTATTATTTAAGTTTTTAATGAATGTAGATAATCATTATCATGATATGAATTTTATGATATTTCTAAAAGCAATAACCATCATAAAATTAATTTTATGAATTTCTATTTGGAAGAACGAATTTAGAAGGTATATTATCTTGCAATGAGTTGAACATCTAATGAGAATTCATTAAAAATATCGTGTTCCTGTTCTCAATTTATATGAGGTAGGAAGAATATTAAAAATAAATTGTATATAATAAATTTTCTTGTTTACTTTTTATATATTATATTCTCATCTAGTAAATATGAACAACTTAAAGAAATAATTTATACAATTTCATGGTATACTGTTTACTTTAAATATAATAAGTTATACACGGGATGCAATTTAATTCAACAAAATTCATTATAATGATTTACTTAAAATGAGTTTCATTTAAAACTAAATACACAGCAGAGTTAATATATCGACTTGCCTATTTTTTTTTCTTTCAAAAATTTGTTCAGAACAAATACGTAAATGCACGATTTCAATTAATCAACTAAATGCTGAATTGTAAATAGTTATTATTTATTATCCAGATAACCCAGCATGTTTTAGTTTCCAAGATAATTTAAATATTTTATGAGTTATTTTTAAATCATATATTTTTTTTATAATATAATTATTAAAAATATAAATATTTAATAAAAGTTTTAGCTGAGGTATATTTAAGAAAATTTATTTAGTATAATATATAAATAGGTTTTTTTTTTTAATTTTAACAAAATATAATATTTTATTTATTTAATAGTGTTCCGATTCTAAAAAATGATATTTTTAATATTTATAATTGTCAAAAATATATTGTTAACGTACCTAATATTGCACATAATATTTAACATGCTAATTAAGCAATACACATTGCTTAATAAACAAAATCACTAATATGTTAAACAATCGTTTGAGTTTTTCTATGCATCGGAGCATTGTCCTTTCACGTCAAAATATAGTGATACAACAAAAACAGAGTATACCTTATTGAGTAGGTCACTGTTATCACGGATGAATTATTTTTAAATTCAATGATAAATCTAAAATGATTGTACACGACAACGATTCTGAAGACACTATGAATGGTTCTAATGCTATAAGGAAATTTTAAAGTTTATTTAAATAAATATTAGGAATTTTATTCTTTATTAGTATTACAGAAGGTTGAACTACTCGTAATTTTTGCTGAAAAAATATTATGTATTATACTAAAGACTGCAGTACCCACATACCGTAGAATAGTGTAAATAGGTTTGTTGACCGTGGAGGTCAATCGGGTCATACATTTTTTTTTTAACATTTACTTGGTGTGTTTTGGCTAAGATTTATCTAAAATTAGTAAGACACTTTGATGTTACACGTCATGTTATCAGTTGTTATGGTTTCATGATTCATTACTATCTGATAAGTTTATAAATAATATAATACCTACTTTTACCTAACAATTATTACGGGCAAAACATTATTTTACAATTCAAAAGACACGTTCATGATCCAATATATTTCACAACGAGAAAAAAATTTAGATACTATTCTTTTTCTAACCATCAATGATATTGGAACAATTAGCAAAAAAATAATAATAATATCTAAGAATTAAATGTATTAAGAGAGTATCTTAGTACCTATTACTTTTAATGAAAAAATTTTACTTTACTATAAACGACAACTTAACTTCCCAAAAGCTTTAATGTCTATTAAATTAATTTTCCTATTTCTTTATTGATGTTTTGTATTTTAAAGCAATGCAATTTATACCTTGATTTAATTATCAGGATTGTGTTAATAGAATATTATTTTTATACATGTTTATCTACATTATAAATTATTTGTAGTTTAAGATGTAGCTATAAAATAAATTACTTTAAAATTAAAATTTAAAATACTTATAAGACATAAGTAGTTATGAACAATTATTTATAATTGTTTCATAATACAATAACAATTTTATCATATGATGACTTACCATATCAAACCTAAAATATTACAAAGCATCTAGTTTTAAGATATCTTAACTTAAGTCACAATAAAAATAATAACTGTGAAATATATTTATATTTATATTTATTTATTTATAAACATTTTAAACTTTAAAATCCTTTAAATTAAAATTTAAAATGAAAATTTAATTTAATAATTTAAATAACCACAGATAATTTTAAACAATAATACATACAATTTGAATTATACATAACAATTTCTTAAAATTACTGTAATATTATATTTTAAACTGTAATGACTTGATCGAAAAAAAAAATTATACTTAACTAAAAAATTTTTTTTTATTAATTATGTTTAAAGCATGATGGAAAAAATGAATCATCATTAGATTTTTAACTAATGTTTTTTTATTTCTAGAAAAATAATAAGAAACGAAAATACATAATTGTGCTAATAAATATAAACAACCGAAATTTCCATTCAACAAGTCATATAAAAATATTTTATTCGTCAATTTTTTTTTAAGTGACAAGGAATTGAAATCAATTAAAACCAAATAATGTCATAAACTTCTATCGATATAGATGTATTAGTAATAAATGTTACTCACTTTAAAAATGTCAATTGAACAACTTGCAGATCATTGATATAAGTTGATAAATTGTGTGACCTAATTAATTAGCTAAATTCTAAGAAAAAATGTATGAAAGAATAATACAAAGTTTTTAAGCACTATGAATTAACTGTTGAGTACTTATATCAATGAAACAAAGCATCTTTTACTTGTAAAATGTATTTGATAACAGCTTATGATTAATTTTAAATAAAAAATCGTGTTCAAAATTAATTTCAAAATCTTTTATAAAACAAACTCTATTTAATTCATTATTATTGATATCATATCTAAAAATAATTGGATTTTCGGAGAGAGGAAATTAAGTAACTTAATATTTAATAATATTTAGAGGCAATTGATTAGTTCTATGCCATGCAAAAAACGAATCAAAGTTCTTCTGCAAAAGTTTAGAGTCTGCCATAGTATTAATTGGACAATGAAGTTTGGTATTATCAGCGTAAAGTAATATATTTATTAGTTTTAAAAAAAAAATAATGAAGAACTTAAATGTGAACCTTGAGAAACACCAAAGATAACAGAAAATTATCTTAATATGGAATTATTGGACGATAGATAACTGTGATATTACACATTTGAATTTATTAAGCTAAAAGTATACAACTACGTATGGTTATAATACATTGAGAATCAAAAAAGTCATTCAATATATTACACTCGATGCATGACAAAAAGGAATACTTGTTTTACAATAACGACAAAAATGATACATTTGTTGACATCTCATATAAGTATTATATATATCATTGCAAAAAGTATTAAAGTCTAATAATAATATTAAAAATATTAATTATTTTTAAGTATCGATGATTAATGCAACAAAAAAGATCAACTATGTGTTTGTGTCAGCTTGAAATATGTATACGAAAAGTTGACTAAGGCCCTGGGGGCCTAGACGTAGTATAAAACCGCAGTCATTGTCGAAAATAGAATATGTCATATAATAAAAAACATGATATCAGTAAAAAGCACGAATTTCCAAAATATTAGTTTTGTAAGACGGCATAAAAATAAGTTATTTCAATTAACTAATTAAATTTGTATTGACTTTTAGGTAACATTAATGATTTTATACAATATCTATTTAATTTTAAATGATTGACAAGACATCTGAGAGGTGCGATGAGTTATTTCATGTTATTGTAATTTGTAATGACCAATGTCACACTAAGCGATGAGCATGTTTATAGGTTGGCATGTAATGTACTCGTATAATAATTGTGTGTCATGGCTACAATACATTAACATGTTCTAATATAACTAATAAATTATAAAATTATCAACATGTTCAATAAAAATTCGATAAAATCGTTAAATAAATATTAAATTATTGGGTTGTTTAAAATTTCTAATATCAAAACAATATCACTAAGCAGATAACTAAATAATTAAAAGAATATTACACGCAATTCGTATTTAATAAAATTCAGTATATTGTGGTCATCTTCCAAATTTAATTTTTAATTTATGATTCAATGTTTATTTTTTTAATTGGTTAATTCATTTATGTTGAAGTTGTATTATTAAATAATATATTATTGGTTTACTGTATTATTCTAATCTCGTTGCAACGCATTGTCACTCATGTATACTCATTGTTGTCAGCCTTATTATAATATAATATATACTATGTACGTATTTTATTATACTAGAGGTATTTATTTATTATTTAGTATTAAAATTTCTCAAAAATATATCTTTGGAACAAAAGTATAAAAACATATTTAAATATTTAACCACGTTTGATGCAAATAATTTTTACATATCATGTAAATAAGTTTTATTTTTAAGTCAGATATTTTTTAATGATTATTTCGTATTTCTGTTGAAATTGTAAATATAATTTTGAAACATTTTAATAATAAGAAATACTAAAACAACTAATTTCATTCAAAATTAAATATTTTATTTGAAATAAATAAAATTTAAAAATATTAAACGAAGCATAAAAAATATAGATAACACTACTCGATTTTCATTTTAGTTACCTAAATGTTATTTTTTTAGTTATAATCTTACCTGATGTTAAAGTATATACCTTATAATAAATTAAAATATAAATATCATGTTATGTATATGTATTATAATGTGGGTTAAGTGTTACGTGCTCATGACCCATCTGATGCTTTTTTCAGAGCAGTCACTCGGATCCATTACAGTTAATTATGACTGTACTACCGGCTACATAATTTAAGTCTGAAAAAACCTTCTCTTTGATAAAGAATAAAGGACATAGATTAAAATTTAGTTTATTAGGTCGTGTTTTCTTATCTTTAGAAATTATTTAACCTCGGTTATACATTAATGTCCTGTATTTCGGTAAAACGAAAACCTATTTGAAATTTAGTTCGTCAATGGTACCAATCGTGTACATTACCAATGTATTAATAAGATATAGAGGCAAAGAGTATAAACAGACTAATAATAATATGAAAACGATTGTGGTATATTCTATTATTATATTATTATTCTTCAATTTAAAAGTAAAGATATTCGATTTGATTTGTGTTGCAATTTTCTGGGGCACGTCGATATATAGAAACAGATAGTTTACTACAAAAAAAATGCTTTATTATTATCCTGTATAGTTGTACTATGGCATATGACTAGCATATTATTAAAGTTAATACGACAACGGTAAATAATAGACATACAACGTTGTCACTCTAAACTGACTACATGTAGCTATTATTCAATCGAAAGCAGATTCTTATTATCAAAGATTACTGTCAACTTGATGAAAAAAAGTCCATCAATATAATATCATAATATCATAGGAATGCACATCAATAATTATACCACCTAATACTTTTCAATAGTTATTGGTTATTGTTTACACTATTTTATTGTGTTTATTTTAATTGTGCAAGAATCAGTAAACGAATAATAATCAGTGTACGTATAACGACTCAAAATGTAAATAATCATTATAGTGTCAAATTATAGTCTTATTTTTCGAATGTTCATAATTACTTAGTAACTTACAATAGATCAACGCATATTTACGTATTTGATATGTTTTTTAGTATTTATAATTAATTAATTCTATACAAGTTACTTTTATAAAGTTAAAAATAAATATTATAGTTAAATCGTTAGTTATATTTTGAGTTGCAATTTATACATGGAAATAAATTTGAGTACAATAGTTATCACTATACCAAGAAAAGTGGTACAAAATGGTTGTTAATTGCATAAACCAATTTTTTTATCTCTCTCTGCTTAAATATATACATAGAAGAGGTATATTTAATTTAAAAAATCTACTCTTTACTTTTATTTGAAAATTATAATATATTATTCATATTCGTGAAAAAAAAGTTTTTGTGCTTTAATTTTATTCAACGTTATCGTGAGGTGGGTTTCCCTCACCCAAACCTTTTTGTGGTTTGTTGAGTTAAGTTTAAAATATACAAACCTGACCGAAAAACAAAACAAATACTCATTCTTTTGGGACGTCGTCCAAGTATAATTTGCATAATCAAACATGAAGAAAACTAGATTTCGTAGCCGTGACTATAATTTTTTATTATATTTTGTAATCGACCAAAAGATTTGCCGCAGTAACTACAGTACCTTTATAGTGGTTGAACGTGACTTATACTATATACGAGTACATACCTATATACAGACATTGAACTATGGCACTCGGACAATGAACGGGTTAGTAAAATGTTATTTCATTCGCCCTGTACACTATGTGACTTATATTACAGTATAGCTGAAATACACACCACACACAAATATATATATATATATATATATATGTTTTATAATATAAAAGAGATACAAAAGTAACGTATTAAATAATAGTCTGTACGTGAGGAAAAATCATAAAGATTTTTCATCAGTTTATTTATTTATTTTTTCAATTAACTATTCACTATTCAGTCTCAGTATAATAATAATATGTTCGCGTTGTAAACGGACATGTTTGATTTTCGGTTGACTCAGTGTTGTCCTTAATATTGGAGTATGAAAAACAAACAAACAAAAACAAAAACAGGATATTATGTACAAGAATACGAGTATACATATAATATAGTTTTGATGTATGTTTATAACCGAAATAACCTGATTGAACTCGAATTACATGTTTTGCAAACATTATACATATAATCATGTTTGATTCTCGCTAGGGGTTTAAATATTGTTAAAATAAAAAACAAATTTCCTGACTCGTATAATAAAATATTTAAAGAGTAGGTAGGTATACAAAGTGTATTGTTTGATTTTAATTTTAATGCTAATTAATACGTGAATCTACATTATATGAAATTCATTTTGTAAATAATCTTGTTGATTTAATACAATTATTATTAACCGATTTATTCGTTTGACTGATTAAAAAAAAAAAAAATGCCTATGTTACCAATTCACTTCTTATATTAAAGTAAAATGTGAATATTATATTATGTTTCTATAGTTATTTTATTGTTATCATCGAGAACCATCTACAAAGTTATTAAACACTACATAATACCTCAGTAAAAAACATACACTCAGGATATTATTTTGCACTATATTAGTATAATACCTACATAGTAATTAGTAGAGCATGTTATTAGATTATAATAAGAAACATCTCATTTATATTGTGATTGTTATTATAATATAAATCAAAATATAATAGCATTACGAGAGTTGCATTCACTGTAGAAAACTATGTATTTCATTTTTGACACGAATAACAAATCTTATATAAAACTAATATTTGAATTGAAAAAGTTTTTATAGTATTAAATATTTTTGAATATGCTTATAAATGTGACAGTCGGATATAATTAAATTTCATGAGATACCGATGGAGAACGGTTAGAATAATTTTATATGTGTTGTATACCAAATGGTAACCAGCAATTTCGCACGTAAACGCTTTTCGAATTAATCATGGTAGGTAAATATAGTTTCTATCAAACTTTGTGTCCTTGTATAAAATAATCATGTCGTCATCTAATTTAATAACATACACGATACACATCACAAAAACTTTGTCAGCACATCGTTCTAAGAGACTAACTGTTCTGTATGCCATAGAAACAGCAATTTATACGCGATAAAATGACATTTATTTTCCTACAAACACACGACATACAGAAAAGTCGTTTTTTGATAATTTCGAGTTAAAGTAACATTAGCTATACTTATTTTAATTTTTGTATACAATCATATTTTTGATCTTATTATTTTAACTTTATAAGTAAAATAAATAATATGCGCGCTTAAACGATTGTATTGGTTTTGATATTTTGATATTATTGGACACATTTCGTGTGCAATTTGTCAAGGCCTATTTCATAAACACCGAGGATACAGCTTTTCAGTCCTCCTCTCACGAGTTATTTGAATATAATAACCATGGGTAAATATTACACGACTCACTTAACTATTATAATAAGGCATGATTCACACGCCAGCCACCCCAAGGCATAGTATATCAGGCCTGGCTACTACAAGATTATTTAAATATATATTGACAATTTGGAGCAGAGTCACTTATAGACGACCTTAAGGGATACGACCCTTTCGACCGTAATCGGTTCACGAAACTTTGTTAAAGTATCGTACCTGCAGTATACAACTCATGCGTGCGTAAGTATAACGCGTTTATATCTTAATCGAAAGTTTGGGTTCTTAGCTATTAAGTTATAATACGTATTATTTTAGGTCTATTGCGCATGGAGTGTGCTGGCTTGGAAATATTATTAGCATTAAAACTTCACTTATGTTCTTAGAGAGATCTGGGAATTCAAACTTTTCGAATTTCTATGCACACGCTATACTTTTTGATCGACTTAATTATAACCTATATCAGTGGTCACCAAATGGCGGCCCGCGAGCCGCCTACGGCCCACGAACAAATTTTATCCGGCCCGTAGACAAAGAATAAATAACATATATTTAATAATATAATATGTTCTCATTACATCCAATTTTAAAATAATACCCATTAAATATTAAAAATATGTACTTAAAATTTTGATGGTCCGCAAAAAAATTTCAGATTCCTAATGTAGCCTTTCATAAATATTAATTGGTGACCTTAGATCTATATTATACATGTCATTATAGTACGATTCAATTTAGGTAATTGTCAATAATTAAGGTGTGATTTTATAAATACATTTTTTTTTAAATCGTTTTTGTACATGAAAAAATTTATAAAACACTGTTTTCATTTTATTAGTAACACCTGATATTCTATGTTAGTAAAATGTATCAAAGACCGCATATTATAGTTTGTGTTCTTTTTAATTTTATTTTCGAGAATAGTGACAGTCTTGTTTGAAAGGAGAAGTTTTCATTAGTAGATTTTATTGAAATTTATGTTTGAAAAAGAAAAAATATGTTTTATTAGTCGATCTAGTACCAGGACTTGAAGGTTTTTGTGGTGGTCATTCAAATGTTTATAAATTATATTACAATATATCTCCAGAAAACTGAAAGTTTGATATTGGTATTCTGCTGAATTTCATTTACTCAATAACATAAAAACAATAAATATTTATATTTTTAAAAATTTAACGAAACATTCAATATTGGATTTATCAAGTAAGTATAAATCACTTTACATTTTTTAATATTAAATAACATATTGGAACAGACTTTTTAAAATTAAATGGTGTTTCTGATAGTTGATTACTGAATTATAAATAACTAATAAGTATGGATTATGAAAAAAATACATTTTTATTACTCTTTTTTATTAAGTTTTTTTAAGTTTTAACTCAAGTTGAATGCTAACTAAAAGATACATTTAGTTAAACTATATTATTCAATTTAAGGACAAAATAATTCTGTACAATAACTTTTCAAAAAAATCATAATTTATAAATTATCATGAATTTATACGGCTGAAAAATGAATATATTATGTTAAATAAGATGATAAAAAAAGAGATTGTTGATCGACCAAAAATCAAATTTTGCATTTTTATATTGTATAACCTAAAGTTTAATTTTGTAAATTATTTGATACCTATGTCATAAAATATAATATAAATGCGCTCGCTTATAAAATTTTATGGATAAAGCCTTATGTTATGTTGCAACTTAAGACGATAAATTGTATTGTCAATTCATAGCACGAGATTCGCGAGTCATTAAACGCGTTTTGTAAGAAAATATTAAACGACGTCTAAAAACGCGTTTCCATTATATTATAACGGACTTTGGCTATTAGCAAAAAATAACCATCTTTTATAAAATATTATTATAATTTTCCTTTTAGTAAACATATTTTCCTTCTCCTTGCTCATCAATTTACTTTCATTTTACGCGTGATTTTCATAACGATTTCGTATCTACAGGGCAATGATAATAACGAAAGAAAGATTAACAAAAAAATTAATTACTATAATATACTGTAATCGATAACAATAGAATAGTATATATTGATGGAGTGATGATTTATGTAGATTTTGAGTGATATTTACGTGCTGCAGTGTATAATAAATGATCATAGATATAATTTTCGCAAAATTTAATAGCATTAATGCTAAAAATCATAACAACACTAAAAACGTTTATATTAGGAAGTATCTATCCACAAAGTGTATAGATCTATTAAAATACTCTCTATAGTTTTACGTTTAAAAATAATTACTTATTGAGCCTGAGAAACTTTTGTCCTTCTACCAAGGTGACACAATACTTCAACATTTGTTAAACACACATATACTTAAGCTAGTTTTGAACGTAAAAATAATAATTATACAGGCATTGGCTAACCAGCTGACTAATATAAATGGTACTTGTACGTGTAGCTTTATGTTTGAAAGATGTACCATTCTTCCTTAATTGAAATTGCTTTTGAAGTGATATTGCAGAATTATTACATAGTATAAATAAATGTAAACCACGCAAGTGCACGATTTTACATCCTTTAGATTACGTCTATAATACTATCGATGGGAACCGTCGAGTTGAATAGAATTTCTTGTTGACTTTTTATTTTTCAATCGACTGTAACCAGCTGTCATTACAGCATGGGTGAATTATTCATGAAATCAAAAGAAAAGTTTGACGGTTATTATTGAGGTTTCTTTGAAAGCAATTTAACTTATGGTGTTGTGCCCTGCTAAAGCGTTATACGCAAGACGCTCAGTCCAAAATCACGTAAATTCAACGCAATCGTTTAATACATATAAATATAATATATCACATAAACTGCGCCGACAGTTCAATTGTAAAAAAGTTTTTTTTTCTATATATGTATATTATATATAATACGTAAGTAATTAAAAACGGATTTCGTTGAAGAATCATAATGTTAATTTTTATTTTTTGCTATACCTACTGTGTTAATACTTTAAATAAAAGGTATTAGTTTTATAGTTACAAATTAATAGCATTTTTATTGTTAAACAAGTAGAAAATGAGTACCTTTATCAATATAGAATACCTATACTATTGTTTTTCATCAGTAGTTTGTGTAATGAATACTGAAAAATGAACCAAATATATCACGACTTAATGGACACTATGTATACGACATAATATTATGTCCTACCTTTTCGTAGTTTATGAATAAATATTACTATACATAATACGACGAGTAAATAATAATATATAATTATTATCTAATTAAAATGCATTTTAAATGAAAATATAGAATTAAAAGTACAGTAAATCGATTATGCCAGGAAATTGTGTTTTTATTTGTCCATAGAGAACATAATATTATCAATGTGATTTTCATGATACAGGTATTAAATCCCATAAACAATAAGAAAGTTAAAATAATCAAAATAAGATGATTTTGCTATTCGAATATCTACAATAATTATCTTTGATAACACTCAATTATAATCTATAATTTATAAACTAGTACTTATTCAGTAAAATATACCATTATATAAATAATAATTGTTTTGATTTTTATATTCCGTTTTCTCCTTGGATCACCAGCTGTCCGTAAGAGTTTCCTATATTTGAATGAGATATCGAATTGTATTCTTAGCTTAAGGTACATCTATATAGATACAAGCTGTATAATATTGTATTACCACCATATATGCTTATTGATAAAACGATATTTCGCTTTTTATAGTAACACCTATCAACTAAAGAGGAATGTTAAAATCGTTTTAAATTTCCTCCCGCATAATATAACTGGTGTGAAAAAAATCAATAATGCGATTTGTTTATCCAATCTACCCCATAGTCAAAGATCATTATATTCTACACACCACGGCTTCTCTGGACGTACAACCGTAATAATATACGGAATAACAATTAACACGACAGTTAACAGATTGACAGAAACTATATAGGTAGTTGAATTAGCTGGTATTTTATTTACGAGGCGAATTCAATATTATTATATGTTTTTCAGCAATATCAATGGCCTTGTCTTGAAGGACATGCGTATTATAGTCAAATCAGATACTTACTATAATAAGTATACATAATATACAATATACATGAATTATAATATCAGGAAAATACTGCTTTTAAATCCTGTAGGAGGGATAAAAATTTGTTTTGACATCATGATTAATAAATTAATATGAAAAAAATGACTATTCAAAGTCAAAACAAATTACAAGTAAATAAAAAAAAACGAAAACGTAACACGCATAAAATTACTTATATATCACTCTTTATTTTTACTTGTGTCCCTTATATACGTGACTAAATGTTCAGAGAAAGAAAAACCTCTCAATAGTAAGTATGCATGGTCCAAAATGCCAATACTAGCGTGACGAAGGGATATTAGAATGGATGCGTCTCAGAGATCTTTATGTAATGGATTGGATAGTTTGTAAGTACACGTTTTTTTTTTTTTTTTTTTTGATAACATGAAATAAGTGATCTATTCATTAATTATTATTATAAATCATAACATTCATGTGGAATTATGGCTTACAGAAAACTAAAAGAAAAAGTTTATTAGCAAAATTCGATTGTTAATGTTTTATAATGTGATTAAAACAATGTATCCTACGACTTCGTTTATATTTTAAATGTTAAGTTCTTTATTACTCGTTTCTTACCCGGTGATGTAGTCGTAATTTTTTTAGTGAGTATACACTTAAATGTGATTGAAATGTAAACGTGGGAGGCTTTGCCCTCCACACCCCCTATATAAATAACATTTAGCCATGCGCTGTGCAATAGATAATATATTTATATAACAGCCTTGCACTGTCGTAATTTGCACTGTTTGTAGAATAAATAAATTTCCATACGCGTATACCCGCGTATCATGTGTTATTCTAAAAGTACGTCGCACTTACGGAAAATCAGAGAAGTGGGTATACACCGTATACCCGTGTATACCCTCCACTACATCACTGTAATTTACCTCAACACACTTGTAAGTATTTTATTATTAGTATTCATAAATATTTGCAATTTATTTTAAATTATAGATTATAGAATTTAGATTGGCTTATTATATAATATGTAAGTATCTTATACATTTTATTTCTTACTTTTTTTTGATCTCAAGTGAATAGAAAATGTTATCGGTTTTAGATACATAAAACTATAAAACAAGACAAAAAAGTCAATGGAAATATTACTGTCTTAAAAATATCAACTAGGTTAAATATTTAATCTACAGGTATGTCTATAATAAATAATAATTATAGCCTATAGGTAACTTCCGTATAATTATTATAAAAATCAATATTTACTTGAATAATTGTTGTTATAATACTATAATGTATTTTTTACAACACGCAATTCTATTTGATATTTTTTTATTACAATTATACTCAGTAGTATAAATTTTACATAAATCTCGATAAAAATTATTCTCTCGTTAAATTTACTCTTATATTCAAAGTAAAACATAACATTTTCAATTAGTTATCTATTTTTATTTATTTTTTTAAAATAAAAAAAATTACTATCTAAGGTAAAATATTACTGAAGAAGTCCCTTTAAAATATGAATTAGTTAAGAATGAAGATGTTGTTTTCGATTATGTTATTGTTATTTCGCTAAGCACAGAGAGACACTAATAACTATTGTAAATATTTAGAAAAATATATTTTTTTTTAATGCAATTATTTTAGTGATTATTTTATATGTATATTAAACGCTCCATGGACCATGAATGTTCAATACGGTACATACTACTCGGTATGTTTTAATATGCCTGTTTTCTAATTTTTAATTTTTATTATTTATACCGAATATTCATGTAATAGGACAAAAGTTATTTATGTTTGACTATTTGACTATTTACACACAGTCACGCAGACTATATTTCTATCAATGAAATACAATATATGGTTTTATTAAATAATTTTTATCTATAACTTCGTGGAAATGATATGATATGTGATTACTGAATACATTATTACCTGTCTATATGGCTGTATAATAATAATAATGATAATATCCAAACCTACGATTCTGCAAGGTGAGTGTATAATTAATAAAACTGCAGTTCCGTTCTGCGAGAATGTGTATGCACGATACGATTCTCTGCACACGTCAATGTTGACCTAACGTTGCAATGATTAATAGAGACAATTATCTATGGATGGAAATAAAAAAACAAATAAGAAAACTATCCAAACAAACTTACAATATATCATAGCCAAATTTTGAAATCCAATACAACGATTGACTCGTTTGACGTATCTATAATGCGTTGTTAGAATTTATTACGTAATACAATTGTACGTTAAATACTTAATCTTCACAGCTACACTAATATTAAAACGATACATATTTACCTCGGTAACGGCGTGACACTGAAATATCAGTATAAAACTTTGTGTTGCGAAATAAATCCAACTTATTAATGTATATTTTAAGTATTATACCAAACACCTTGTGTGCTTACCATATCAGCATACACATTTTGCAATATTGCAATACATAATATCATATTTATATGACACTATAAATTCGATACTCACATATATATATATATATATATATATGTATATATATTTCTTGATTCTATTATGAGTACATTGTATAAACAACCTATGTTGTTTATAAAATAGAATAGGCACTCAAACAACGTCCCTATTCTAATTTATAGCATACATTGTATAATACGATATTATATTTATTATAATAGCTACCTATATAAAAGGTGGTCACCGTGATTCACTTCTTACATATACCTATTACATACACGGTACATACCGTCAACAAACTGTTATACACTGTATAACGCTTTGTGCTAAAATGTAAATTTCTATTCAAAAATACATCTTGTGATGGATCAGCGATGAGTGCTAATAACGGATATGGGAGCGGTTGCATTGCAAATGATTAGAATAGCGTAGAAAACAAATAGTATTATTATATACCTATTATAAACATATATCTTTGTTGCATTTTCATAACGCAATCGAGCATTTCATAAAATAGATATTCTGTTAATAAAGAAAAAAATAGATCACTTAATATTGTGAGCTGTTGTGTATTGGATTTTATTAAATACTAATGAATAATCATGCGTAGGATTATTTTATTTCGGTGTTGGGAAGTTGCGGCCCAGTCCCAAAATAACGTACGAGTTGCGGCCATACAATAATGTTTATATTATAGTATATTTATATGTAATATATATGTGGCAGTGGGATGTAAGATTATTTGAAGCAATAATTGCTTTATGTCTGAATTAGATAAGTTAGTTAGCCAAGTCCGGGTGGGTGTATAATTGTAAAATTTTAACATAAATATCACGACAATTATTATAATTAATATAATATAATATAATAATATACTAGTATGCTAGCTACCAAGTCACTGTGCTGACATGCGTGTGTTGTCGTAGTTATTTTAGTTCTGTTTCATCAAATCTAACAAAAGATAACAGATTTTTAAGTTTATTTTAAGTATAAATATATACCACTAATATATTAATTTAAATTTAAAATTGTATTAATAATATAATATAATGATAATAATACAACCTTAAATAAATATAATATTAAAATGTAATTTTTTTTAGAATAGTAATTTGAGTTAAATTGTTAATATTTTAAGCTTTAGTAAAACATTATCAATTATAAATATTAAAGACTGTTGTAAGAAATTTCATTGTTTTTATTTATTTGTAATTTAAATTTTAAAATGTGTGAAAAAAATTGATTCTCATTGAAATGGTCCGTGACGTATCGAAAGTTCTCAAAATGGTCTGTAGTAGCAAAAAGGTTAGGAATCACTGATTTATATTATATAAAAATATAACTTCCCATATACATAGCAAATCTTTCATTTATAGTTATGTATATATTAACTTAGGTAATGATAATTACTTGGCCGCAACTCACCTGTAGCTAAGATATTGTCGAGCCGCAACTAAACTATACCTAAAACATTACCGGGCCGCAATTCACCGGTCATCAATACCGAAAACGACAAGTCGGGCCGCAACTCACCCTCAGCCATTTAATACTATTGTTTTTGACATTAGACGTTATTAATAGCTCAACGATTTTTATTAAACTATTGAACACATTGAACGTTTTATTTGTAATCTATAAATTATTTTGTACTAGAATACGTCAATGTAATGGGACAAAGAAATGCATTTAAATATTTTACATATTATATTATTTTATATCAGTTTGATATTAGATAATCACAAGAACACGAAATAACTTATCACAGCGATTAGGTATCTAAGTCACTGTTTCAAGTAAAATCAATATTTTATAAAATGATAAACGCTGCTAACCATCAATAGTCAACACCAATATAATTAACACCTTGAAATTGCTTAAAATAACGTTTTATCACGTTTTGATATTGAAATTACCATATTATAATATATTTTTTATTTTAAATTTCTAATCTATCAATGACGACTGTGTTGTATTTCTTTTGTACCTAGACTTTTAGGGCTTCATTCGATTTTTGGTATATTTTATAATTCAATGCGCAATATTTTTCGTTGTATCTATAATTTTCATTAGCAATAATTTTAATATAATATACCATCAACCTTTAACACAATAAGCATACTACATGTTTCTTTTTTAGTTTTCTATAGCTTTTATTTCGTCATGTGTCACGCATTATCTTAAATGATTTTCTTAAATAATTATTACTTCACAACGAATACCTACATTTTATACTCGGAAAAAGTTGTGTAATATCTATTGATACTATATTTTTTTTTTTTTTTGTGTAATGCTTTAAAATATGTCAATGCACTCTATAAACTATATCAACATTATTCAACTAGTTAATAGTTAATTATTGTTACATTAAATAATGTATTCCTTCCTATTAAAAAATATAAATTTATTATTTCCTAGTCAATTTAAACATTACAAAATCTTAAGATTGTGTAAAACGTTAAACTGTATAGGTAGTATAATACGTAAACCTAACCTATGTATACAATTTCTTAAAAATTACAACTTCAACAAAACGTACTGCTATGATGAGTGTCTCAAATTTACTCTTATATTATACGTCACCTTGCAATATACGTGATACATCAATTTCGCGCATATTATTATTATTATTATTACTCTCGTTTGAAGATTCTCAGGACATCACGCAAATTATATTCAGACATAATTCATAAAATATTACCTTCGTCCTACATGTATTAATACAATATATCATATCATTATGTGTGTATATGTATGCGATTCTTGAAACGACACGAATTTCTACGGTTTTCAATGTGAATTGGTATGCTTATAAATAAATTTACATATTATACGCACGTCGTTGTATGTTATAACAAAAAAAGCTGTTAACAACAGTATAAACTTCAGTCGTTAAATCTACGGCCATATAAACTATAGATTAAAGTAAAATTGTATCTTTTGATATTTGTTTTTATTCATAATAATATACGTTTAATGTACACGTCTATTATTATATATATGCGGCTTAAATATTTTATAATGAACTTTTGGTAATAAAAAAAAAAAAAAACGAAGAGAGAAGATATAAATATTTCAGGGAACTGTCAGAATTATTATTACGACATTAATTCCTTTTCTATTCAAATGTTTTATTTATTTTGTAAACATAACTCTTGTTTTTGTTAAAAACAAGATTTCCTTTATTAATAATCAGCTAAAAACAAAGAAAGATAAACTTAAAGCATTTTGTAATGTGTATCTTTAATAAGTCATATATTGTAACTAGAAAAAAAAAAGAAAAAAGATTTTGTACAGCTTACACATAAATAAGAAATATCAAAACAAAAAAACGATTTTTAAAGTCTATATTATTATAAGCTCTGTAAGTGCGCGTATCATTGTTAATGCATTGATTTCTTTTCATTTCACAAAAATTAATTAATGATGATATATCTGAGCTCGAAGGTTTCACTTAAATGGAACGTATAATGTTACGCACCATATGAAGTATTATTATATTTACACTATATAATGTATAAACACACACATTACTTAACCATAAACGATTAGAAGGATATATTCTAACTTACCAAAATATTGTTGAAAAATATTTTTTTATCCATTTATCCTAAGTTATAGCTACGCATAAATTAAAAAATTTGAAAGTATAAACATATTATCATTTATTTTTCGATCATATTTATTATTGAGTCAACGACACTTTTAGTATTATTTCCATATTTCATGTTTTAGTGATAACATAAGAATAAAGCCAGATACGTATAATTAAAGGTCGTTTTTTTTTTCATCCTGAAATTTTTAGTTTATTCCCTAAAGAAAAAATTCAATTTTCAAAACATAATCATCGATTTATTTTATTCTCCGTGGAGTTTTATAATATATTTTGTGTCCGTGTCGCGTTACGATTACTAGACGAAAATGTAACAACGATACGAAAGTCACGTCGTCACGCTATGCAATGTACACAGCAGTTTATCATAGTACATTATAATAATTTACCTAAAACGAGTTCGCCGGTACCTAACCGTCGGAATCGCGTTTCATTGCATTTTTTTTTCTTGTACATTTCAACAATGTAAATTTAAGTTTTTGTTACTTTTCTCTTTTATAGATTACAATCATATTACAATTACACATTATAATGACTTATAATATTTTACAATACTATTATTATTACTTTTATAACTTATAATTATGCTATTTTTCATTAGATCGTCAACTCGATTTGGGTAATAATCCAATTATCCAAACCTAAGTTATTTCCGTTATATAATCTGATCTAATAATTTGATTATTTAATTATCAAATATAGATATCATATGTAAAATTCAAAAGTTCCAGGCAAAAATCTTTTTTCTAATCACTGCCATGCCTTATTATATCTCAAACCATATTGTTCATTCCGATGCATTCGTGGAAGTAATATAAATCAGTAATTTATCTGTATCATTGTTATACTACTTTAAATGTAAGAACTTTGCCTGAGAATCTTCTTCATTCTTCTCATAAGGATTTCATGATGTCTTAGCAATAAAATCTTACTAACAAGTAACCTATTTTTAAGACTACATATAAAATTTAATAACTATCAAAAAAATATGATTATTAAAAAAAAATATATATATATTTAGATTGAATATTTGTTACAATGAAAAAATATATAAATCTATTAAATTTTGTGCAAGTATAATAATATATATTATTATGTTATAATATATTTATATAATCTCCAGCAAAGATATTTATATTATATTATATTAAAGCGGAAATGTAAGTTTTAAGTTGTAACTATCATGATACATAAGAATACTGAAGCATGTAATAGATAAAAACAACGATCGATTGGCCAAAAATATAATCCCTACTCCTCGTCATACGATAAAAAAATAAAACGATTAAACGATAATAAATATTATGCATATGTTGCAAATAAAATTATTTAGACCAGTATGGTTTTTATATTTTACTTTCCAATTAATTTACCTTTGATTTTTTTTAAACGTTTTAAGTGTATAATGTGTTTTTAAATATATATTTTTATTTGGTCAAGAGTTATAAAATGTAACTTAATAATTATGGTTATTCCATGTGCTGCATTAATTTATACTTAATCAGCAATTTAAAGATAACATTATTGTGCAGATTCATCGATTTGTAATATACTCTTTATATTACAATTAATATTTGAGTATAAATAAAAAATATTGATATTTTAATGCTAAATGTATTTTTTATATGTATAATATAATAATTTAGACGTGAAAAAACTATAATACTTATAACATATAGTTAATTTATTAAAAATAAATTTTCTTTTTTCAAATTAAGAACTATCTAAATATTTGAATGCCCAAATTTGATATTATTATACGCTATGCATGTTATGCTATAAAACACTATATTTTTTATTTATTGTGTGTTATTTATTTATAATACATAATATATATATATGTTACATAATAATAAAGCTAATGAAATATGTACATATTTATTATAAAATTATAGCTACCAAAAAATATTTTCATACTGTTCATCGTAATAAAATATACATTACAATATTAAATAAATATAAAATGTCATGTACTAAAACGTAATCATTGGTTATGTTTATTAACGGATGTTGCAATGTTCATTTTGGTTTTGTTTCGTTGTATTCTATGTATTTCAGATTCTGATGGATACTTGTAGTTTTCTCTCTTTTTCTATTTAATTATAAGTTATTATTATATTGACTATATTTTATAATACGAATTGAACCTATTGTTTTAATAACTTGTAAAATTAACAATTATAATTCATAGATGTTTTTACTTATTGTGTTTAATATTCTAAACTGCTTACTTAACGAATCGGTGAAGAGACAGTTCAATGAGCGATATATCAATTTAGCGAACATTGTAAGAGCGACAAATATAGTATAGAGTATAAATATAATATAAGTTAGAATTTTAATACAAAAAATTAGAAACTAACATAATGAGCATATAACATTATACTAGTATATTACAGATTTGAAAAGTGTCGTCTTAGGATCTGATATAAATTAAAGAAAAATCAAAGTAAGATATATTTTCTAGTGATTGAAGTTGTGTACTGTCCATAATTAGTGTAGTGAATTTTTTCATGAAATGTAAGACATAAACGAGTATTGTATTAAGGTAAGTGGGAAGAAATGCGATCAAAAATAGAAGGATAATATAGTATATATCCATTAACTAATTTGTATAAGAAGGATATATCAGTATTTAACGACGGGTTGAGAGAGAATCGAGCTATAAATTAATTTGTTGGAGATTAATTAAAAGATCATCTAGTGTGCTGGTTTTTCTTTTTATATATCCTATAATTGATTTACATTTTCTTTGTACTCTTTCAAGTTTTTTTATGACATCGTAGCAGGGTTCCATATAACTGATCCATATTGTATTATGGGTTTTACTAAAGCTAAAAAAGAACTTCAAAACAGTAGTAGTCAAAAGATTTGGTAACCCTAATTAAAAAAGCAAGAGTTTTGATAGCTTTAAAATAAAATGAGTAGAAAATTGGAAGTTGGATTAAATTTAACACCGAGATCTTAAATATAATCATACTAAGGCAGATTTTTTTGACCAAGATAGTAATACTGAGTCTTTATTGGAAATTTATATTGATCTTGATAAATTCCAATGATTTAATAAACGTAAATTACATATTTTTATTTTTATTGAGTACTGATATACTGATCTTATCTCATATTATTGATATCTACAGCATATACGATATAAATACAATATTTTGATTATTTACATTTTTTTAACCTATTTAAAATTAATAATGTAAATAACGATATACTACTAATAGGATAAGTGTATAAGTGAATCTGGTTTTGTTGGTATTATTTTTTTTCCTAAATAATTTAATTTAATTCATATATTATATGTTCCTTATATTGTATAATATGTTGACGTATTGTTAATTTGATCACATTATCTAGGCTACAAAAATAACTAATGATATTATTCATTTTAAATTATTAGTATAGAAATAACATCGCATTTTTTTTTTTTTTTAACAAATTATAATACTATTTTTTAATGAACTCTCAGATTTTGGCGGATAAATTATTTTACTTCTTCTTCTTGTTTTTTTTTTTTTTTTTTAATACAATGACACCAATGACTGTCATGGTGAAATTAATTAAAAATTCTGTTGAATATAGAACTTAGTTCAGTTAGTGGTTACTGATAACACAATGTATTCATTTGATATACATATATATATATATATATATATATTGGTACCAAATGTAAAGCTGAGTTATTAACATATCATTAATAATATTAATTCTGGATTATATTTAAGTACGGTTATCTAATGATCTACGGAGTCCGCGTTAACTACACACGCTAGAATTGTTGTAAGACAGTTGTTTACTCTTTAATTATTTATCGATTTGATAGACATTTTGAATATGCAATTTGAATAGGTAACTTATGATTTAATAAAATAACCCTATGATAATGATGTTTTTATAAATTACCGATAAAATACACAAGTTTTTAAATACAATTAAATTTAACACAATATCTAAATTACTACGTTACATATGCATACTATTGATGATTTATAACTAAATCACTAAAATTAATTATTGTATCGTCGTGGTAATGTTAATATATATAAAATAAGCATGTTTATGTATTGTATAAAGTGCATATTATAATTACATTACTGTAGCTGCAATGGTACTAGTAGATTAGGTTTGCGGCTTTCGCTTACCTACTCTTCAATGGATAACGTATGAAGACATAACATTATATTTTAAGTCAATTTTATTTTTAATCACATTAATCTAAAAAAGCTATCTAATGAAAAATACGATGTAGTTCTGTCGGATAGTTCATCGACTTTGCAATATATAAGACAATAATTATGTGTTAAATACAGATGTATACTTATTATTATTACTCTACGCTTTAAAGTTCATCATTTGTATCTCATTGCAATTATGGAACATAATAATCATCTATATAATATTATAATGTAGAGCGATGTATTTACAGTTCTGTGAGGCAACAATTTTTTTTTTTAGTTCCCTATTTAAAACTAGTTTATGCATGTATAATAATTAAATAAGAATACTTGCAGATTCATTTCAGTGAGTCTCTACACAATATTTTAATAATGAACTATACGTTATAACAATGATGAACTATCGATGTCCCAACGCTGAGTTGTTCACATTTCTCAATTGTAAATGGAAAATAAAAGACGAAGAAGAAACTGTATGTGTCATTAATTATTGTAAATCGTATGATTATTGATTGTTTTTATGTAATATACCAATATACGATCTCCTTATTAACTATTAAGAACTATGAATAGTGTTTCTTTTGAAAAATGTATGTCATTTGATTGAAAGAGTATTTCTTTAAGATGTTCGGAATAACATTATTAACATCATAAGCAGTATTCGAGGGAGTAAAAATATTCATCGGAGTTTTTTTAATATTTTTCGATCATAAAATTGTCTGCCATTTCTTTCACAAATCGATCATAAGCGGTGTTTTTAATTTATAAGTAGCTTATTTGCCTACATGTAATATCTACTAGTATTATTTTTTTGTTAGATTTGATTCTAACAGTTGATATGCGATACTGAATTTGGTGTCTTTGACAGAATGTTGTATTAGGTATATTTGTATACACATAGTTTAGTATATATTAGTATCTACGTGACATAGATAACCATATTATTAAATTAAGGGTAAAATTGTATTTAAATATTCAATGAGTATCTCGCCGTAAAATAGGTACTATGATAATGCGCAATATATATAATACCGATGTGTGTCCCGGTGTTTGGTACACATATTATATTGATTATTGACCGGGAGTGTTATTCTCGCAGTTCGAATCCTTATTAAAAAAATTAGTAAGTAGAGAAGAAAAAATAACACGGAAATTTCTACCCTTCATTTCCTTTATTAATAACAATGAATTATTATATCAATTAAATCGAAGAATGATACATTTTCAAGATAGTTTCATATGAACATTAACAATTTTGATTTAAAATGTATAAATAGCTATATAAATTATAATGAGTACAGTTTTGAGCAAATCGTCACAAATTCATCACAAAATATTACATACATTTTGAAACACAATTTATTACAACCACTTTAATATAATTTAAATAATTGTAAGCCAGTGCGGTCTAGATGCTGAGACTAACTTAAATTAATATAAAACACGAAAAATACGTTCTTTTATGCGGCCTGACTGTAATTTTTTTTTTTATGCATTTAATTATTAAATCTACTATTAGTAATGATTTTATTGAATTTGTTTATTGTAATAAGTAAATTGTATATACTATAAATCATGAAATATAAAGGTAGGTTAATTTTATAAAATATATGTGATCCCCTTTAATTCTTATACATAAAAAAAAAAAAAAAAAAAAAACATCCACCTAAAATGTAAGCAATATAAATATGCAATATTTATATACTCGTAAATAAATATAAATTATTTTAAACAAATATAATATAATTATAGTACTAGATTTATTTGAGTTTAAAAACAAACTATACATCTTATTAATACATATAAAACAATAAACATATATATATATATATATATATATATTATAGAGTGTTGGCCGAGTTCACGACTTGACGCAGTTCCGTCACAATGCAGACATCACAAGTCGCGAGAATATTATGTCCTCGTCGAAATATATTAATAAATCAAACTACTCGGCGTATTGTAATTATTGTATTCGCATTACACCTATAATGCGTTATATATTATTAGACGGACGTTTATGAAAGTCTTTATATTATTGAATACGCGGTTTTCGTTGTCATTGTAACGCGCTACGTATATTATTAAAAAACGCAATACAGCGGTAGATGGCTTACGTGACTCTCGGAGACGGGCGCGCGCGTACACCGTGTGGGATAGGTGTAGGAGTGATGACAGAACTGGTTTCTATTTTTTATGCATAATATATTATGATAATATTATGTCCACGACTCCGCGCGCATAATTATCATGGTTTCGCGATTATTATTTGCACACTCCTCTCGACGTTTCGAAATCGTTGCCGCCGATGATCGATCGACTTCGATGCCCTTCTCGGTTTTTTGCATCCGTAGTTGTGTGTTCCCGACCCGGAGAAACGACCGGCAGACGGAATACGTTATATTTGACGCGTGTAATAACATGTCATTAGGATAAATAATAATTACGATCTCCATTCTTTTCACGAGTACGTTTTCGCGGCGATTTCGCGCCGAAAGCTACCCGTTGTCTGGCGCGCGCGCGCTCTTTCAGCCCAACGACGCGTATCCCGATATTTAAATGGCACGCAAACCGTTCTTGGTATGCTTCCATACTTCAATGCTACCCGGAAAATAACATCCGAGTAAACACTTCGATTTTCAAAGAGGAATACGAATAACGGTTTCTCTCGCATAAAATATAAAATATATACAATTATACTAACACGATCGGTATTTATAACATTTTTATTTACACAATTATAGTTATAATGCATAACGGGAACAGATACAGTGTACATTAACTACTTCAAATCAAATTTATTTTTACATTTTAATTGTCTGCTATAATGGTCGAGATACTAAATGTGTAGTGTATATATAAGTCATATTGAATACATTTAAATTTAAGGCTTATAATAATATAAAAAAATTTATAGTGTCTAATTTTTAATTATTTTTTGTGTATGAACGTTTCATTACTTTTTGGTACGCTTTGGTTTGAAAACATTAGGTGATTAGAAAATATAAATATTAATGGATGACTATAAGAAAAATATGAGTTGAAATTTAAACTTAACGAATTTCGGCATTGATGGTTTTTTTAAGTTGAAAATGATGTTAAATTGCACATTCTGGAGGATATGATGTATTTTCATTGACATGTGTTTGAAATGTTTGAATTAATAAGCACAAAGCGAAAATTTCTAGTTATTCTTTTGTGTTGATGTTACTACAGCTAATTTAAATTCATAAAATATTCTCAACTTCATTCGGTTTTAAAACACATATTATATAGACCCAAAAGAGTTTACTATAGTTTTAAACAGCGTATCTACCATTGACTGTATTTATATGTTCATATCGGATAGCTGATATTACATGCATCAATCATATGTTTATCCACGAATTAATATTATATAGCAAGAATATATTTTAAATGTATTTTAAAAGTTATTAAAAATTTAAAAAGAAAATTAATTTTTGAATTTTAGTATAATTGTTCAATTAAGTGAGAAAAAAAAATTAAAGTTCCACTGACGATTCCTATTTATATTATATTCGTGTTCGACGAAGCGCTTTAATATGTCCTGCAGACAATGCAGTGCGATATTAAAGATATAAAATATATCCTATGTATAAGAGTGTTGTACACTTCAGATGTTTCAAAGACCGTCATATATATATATTGCGTTTAGTTGGGACAAAGGAAAAAAAATGCTTTTGACGTGGAAATGACAATTGCGAAAAACTATTATCCATTGATGATTACGGCGATACGATCCTTTTTAACAACGAGTATTGTCTATGCGCTATTTTCTTTCAGCGTTTGTAGTAAAATATAGGTTTATATATATATGCATTATACATAGGTTGTATGTGTACTAATAAAGATATGGACACACTTCCGCTCTACGCTTTTTTGATTAAATTCTGCGAAATAGCTTTTATGTGAGTCTATAATATAGTATCTTCTGATGAACTGAAATGCCGCAAGTCCAAAAATAATTATAAACAAAAACTCGTGATATAAACGCACAGACAATATACAAAATCTTAAATTTGATTCTTTTATAGGTGTCCCCGTACCTTATCTAAATCCAAGAATATATTTACGTTTGCAAAATAATATTTTCTATTATGCATAATATTATACACGAGTCAGCAGTATACTGGAGTATTATTTTCAAAAAGCGCTCTTTACAATAATCAATTTTCCTCGAAAACGTTTTAGCGTATACAAGTTTATAGCAGTAACACGACCGGATTTCACTATCAAAATGTAATAAATATCCTGCAAAATCGCCAAATTATACGAGTTTAAATGTACTCTGTTGTAATCAAATAAATATATGGTGTATATATTATATATATATATATATATATATTATATATATAAACCATTTTATACGAAGTAAATATTTAAGTGTTTATTATATTTATTTGCCTGCGTTTTAGATGATTTTGGAAAAATAGCTAATACCATGATCGAATATCACGCAGTATAGGTCACCCGATATGTCACGGTCAGTTCGAAATGGTAATCCATATATCGTAAATCGTTTTACACGTTTACGGTCATACTATAGTATTTCGGTCATTTCTTCGTATATTCGATATAATATTATACTGTCAGTGGAGCAGTATAGAAAATATCGCACAACACTACACACATTTTATAACAATACAGTAACGAAAACGCAAAAGCAGACGTCGGATTACGTAAAGTGTTATAGTACCTACATAAAATCGCGTTACAGTGTTCGTTTTGACTCGTTGCACAAGACATATCTACAAAATGTATCTACGGTCGTTGATGGAAAGCCTTACACTAATCAAGCGAACTGTTATTTCTGATCAAATAGATAAGCTTAGCAGTTTACAGTTTAATTGCCATCCTAAATTAATACAGTTACGTGATAAACGCGAAAAACGGATGATTGATGATTAGTAATTTGTATACCGTAGAAAAACAATTAATTTTTAAAACTTCTCGAACGTCATTTTGTAACTCGACTAAACGATTAAGTGTGACTTGCTAAATTTTAGATTCTATTCAAAATATGAGGGATTTTCTAAATATTCTTGTGTTGTGATGGTTTTAGATTTAAATCCGTATTTTTCGTAGCATCCGTCTGATTGGATAAACTGTAAACTTTTATAATGTGTTTGATTACGCGTAAACGATTTTTGTTTTACGGATTCTGAGTATTGCAATAAAATTATTACATCGATTTTACAAGATTAAATTTAAAAATCTGAATATTGGTAATTTAACTTTAATATATATCTACGTGTTAATGTTACATAAATAATATTATATACATATATGCCATAGCTTAATTACAATTTTCTTGTTGGTATAATATATTTCTCATAAAATACTTGATATTTCCACAGCTTACTGTTGTCTTATTTTTAGGCTTCAGTTAATTTGAAAACGAAAGAAACGCTCTTATAATATTATATGAATGTTATATGCGAATAAGTAAAAACTATATTATATTTTAATATAACATTATAATAAATATACACATCTACACTTGTCTTGTTAGTACCTATGTACTATGTACCTACTATAATATAATATAATATAAGATTTATTCTATGTATTATACATAGAGTTTATTATAAGCAACCTCAATTCACCATGCAGATTAAACACACACGGAGGACTCATTATCTTTAACTATAATATTATGTGTGGAGATTATTTTTTTCGCAAGCCCTACGCGAAAACGATTTTAGCGTGTTGATGGTTAATAAACGTATAATACATGCGTGATTATCTCTTTTGATTATATATCTTGTTATTATATCATACGATGTGTACAGCGTCTCACTGTATATTTAGTTTGTATAGTGCATACGTACTCGTCAATTATTTTCACTGTTTCTGTCCGCATCACCATTCCTCAAACAAAAAACCAAAACAAAATTATAGTATTTTATTTTGATGAATAAACAATGTACATTTCTAATGATTGCTGCTCTCCATAATTATAAACTCATAGTTTTTAAAAATCGCTTGTAATAATAGTTATACACTTCAAACATCTATTCAAGTTGTTAACGGATTTCAATTCGATGTAAGTTCTGTATATTATGGGTGATGAGTGTGTTTATTAAAAAATGCCTTATTTTACAAACGTCGATCCCATAAACAATTTATGACACCCACTTCAACGGGTGTATATATGAATGTAAAGCTTTCACATAATTACATAGTATATATATATATACATATTATTTTCGTGTGCGTTGATGAATTTCCATTTGTCAAAAACGGTTGCTCGGAAACTACGCGAAACTGTTAACGCACTTATCAGATCCTCATCCCTCCTAACACACTATTGATTTGAAACTTTTTTCTTTCTATGACCCTATCATTCGTTCATTCATATATATTAAATGTTTCTTATATATGAACAGACGTATTGACATATTTTATCAGGCGACGTTAGAAAATGAGATTAGTTTTTATTTTTAGATTTTTGTTTTACAAATTTTACAACATACCATTCTAAACACTACATTATCTTAATATTGTTATGAAATTATATATTAAATTAGATGCATTCAATGGTAGTTAGTGAAAGTTAATATTCTGAGGTAGTATAAATATATATTGTATTATATATACGGTGTGTATGCGTATACACGCAAGTGGCAACGAAATGAAACAAAACGAAACAAAGAAAACAAAATGAGACAAAAAAACAGGGAAACGATTTACGATTGGAATAATATTGCAATTCGATGATGTGAATTTGAATTTGAAGAGCCTATTTCCCCTACGACCTCATTACCGATTCAAACAACTACGAACTAACGGAACTGAAAACGAGAGTAATAATAGAAGGAGAAAAATTAAAAGCAATTCAAGAGAACAGACCGGAAATTACTATACAACTACGTAGTATTAAATATTTAAATTTGTACATCCAAATACCATCGGTTTTATTTTAGAATTGATGATATATTTGGTAGTACACTGTTTAGTTAAACGGCAACCCTTATACATTTTTAATTCCATATTATTGAATCGATTATTTTTTTCTCATAAATTTTCGTTGCGTATTAAAATTTATAAGTATGCAGCGTTGAAAATCGAACCAACCTAATATTATTATAACTATAAATAAAATATGTTATTCATACCAGTGCACTTTAAAGTATAGTTTATGGGAATAACGTGGCGAAGGATTATACCATGCGTATAGTCACTATTCCATACTCCGATCATCAGAACTTTAAATGATCATAAATAGGACAGAGATGTAATGATGGCTTCAATAGTCTTTGCACGTTCATCTAGGATAGTCGTAAAACTGTATTATAGTTATAATAACTTATAATAATATAATAATATATAGTTCACACGCTTCGCATAATATTTGAGTGACATAACGAGCTTCAATTTACAATATTAATTTATTTGGCATACTTAACTATATTTTATGATAAATTTGAATTAAGCAGTTTCACATATCTTTGAAAATATTAGAAAATTATATCTATGTGAAATTTATGGTTAAAATTAGAAATTTTATTTTATAATAAACACTTTGTCTTTCATTTTTAGTTTCTTAATATTATTTAATATGATTTTTTATTGAACACAATTATTTGACTTGACATTTGTTATATTTTTACAATCATAGTTTTTAAAATCAAATAAAATATTAAAATATAACTTTGATTAAATAATAATAAGAAGAAGAAGACGAAATAAGAATATAAAAACATGACGATTATTTTAATAACGAATGAATAGTATTACTTTGAAGATTATTTTAATTATTTTCAAATTTTGTTTTTTTGGCTAGAAATTTATTTTTAAAAAGCTTTAATTTTTAAACTAGTTAAAAGTGAAATTTTTAAAAAAACTTTGCTTGTTACAACATATTCAACACAATTTAATCTATTTGTAGCTTAGCATAATTTTTGGTTTTAAGTTGTTTTTGAAACTCATTAAATCTATTAATTTATTAATTACCTTTAATTTTAGTGTAATATGTTGAATATGTAATGAAATATTATATAAGTTTTGCGGAGTTCTAATATTTAATATGTTTAACAAAATATTGAAATAAAACTGATTATTTTAATCATGAATATTATACATAATTAGTGCAAAGAATACTTGTTACATTTGCTAAATATGCTAAATAAGTTGTTTGCACAAATTCATATTTTAACCTTCATGTTATTTATTTTTCATAAATCGATATATTATATTTATTTTTAATACAATAATAAATAGGTAAAAACTAAGTAAACCATTAAAAATGAAATAAATGAATTGCATAAAAAAATTATATTATTAACAAACATTCACATTTAGGTCAGGTGTAACCTATAATGCTAATATTATAAACATAAGTATCTCGATAAGTAAAATATAATAATCGTTTAATTAAATTTCATTCTTATCTGATGTTTGTTCGTAAAACCGTAATAGCTTAAAATTAAGTATTGGTAAGTTATTCCGATGACCTCAATCATTTACCAACATTCATGCATATGTATATTTAACTGAACTTACCAAATGAATAACGATATGATGTACTGTTTTTTGTAGTGATCGAAATTCATAAATTATTATCTATTGTATCTATTGCAATTTACTTATAGTATAAGGTATTGTACAAAAAATAGTGAATTCATAATTGTAATGATTAATTTAAAATCGTGCAATAAAATTACAAAAAATATTCTCGTTTAAACATAAAATATATCACTAATATCTTTTAAATTATTGTATAATATAAATATAGTATATAATTATTGAAATATTTAATACTAAATTTCATAATTTATTATAGTAATGTAGTATTGTGCTTGAAAATATATGATTATTATTTTAATATTAACTTGTAGCCAGTAGGTAGTCAGCTTCCAGCTAGTAGGTACCAAAATTATTCAATATTCCCATCATAGAATCAGACGCGTAACATTATACTACAACAATAATAGCTAATAAAATAATTGTTGAAATCGGAACTGTAGAGAATTGAACAAACGTTTAAAACAAAAATGAATTAGTTTACTAGGTCACGAAAAAAATATAATTTTCTTATCATTGGTGATTTTTATACTTTGCACGCGCATTTCGCATTTTTGCGCATTGTTAATTATATTGATAAACATCGCGCATAACTAAACAGACAAACTACTCCTTATTAATTTATTATTATAATACTTAAACGGCTGAACATCAAAAACACCGATATATTATTTTCATTTTATCATTATTGTAATTTATAACTATTTAATATGCACAGACAAATGTTCAAGCTGCAGATAATGAAGTCGTGCAACGGAAATTAGCGTGTTTATAGTATTTATACGCTAAAACGCTAAATAGCTTATAATAATGTATAGCACAGAGATAAAATTTCAGTTACGAAAACATGTTTTGCTAAAATATATGTACAGTGTAATAATACACGCTTTTTAGATTAAAAGCTATACTTAGGTGCAAAAAAAAAAAATAACTTGTTTTTAAGCCTAATATTCATAACACTATTACTTTTACACAATAACGACCGTGGTTTTATTATATGTATATGTATATATAAACACTTAGTTCTATTTTAGTCAAACTTATTCTAACACTTCACGTGTAACTTGGTCGTATCCTTTTTTTATTAAAGTATTATAAATTGGACACTGGTGCTTATGTTTAATTTTATATACTAAGCCAGCAGCAATCAAAACAAGTATAGATACATATCATTACAATGATGTTGTTTTTGAGGTTATTTTTTCTTTTTTAGAGTACTTTACATTAATTTTATTACTTCGTCTGGAAAACACTTTTCATTATTATTTCATTAAAAAAAAAAAAAAATAAATAATTTTTATACGACAACAAGTCGTAATAAATTAATAAGTATTAATTTTTGACAAAATACCATTATTTATTTATATATACTTAATTCATTCATTTTTTTGGGGGGAGGGGGAGTAGTAAGTGTTAAACTCTAGAATATAAATTCTTTAAGCTTTTTAATGAAGATATAACTTTTTCACTAGAAAAGACTAAATATTCAATAAGAAGAATTATGCATGACAGTTTATAATAAATTTAGATATTTCACTTATTTATCGGCGTAGTAATATTAATTTACTATAATTAGATTGAATCATTCTTAAAGGCTGTAGTAACGTAATATATAATAATATTTATATTATACTATATTTAGTTGATTTGTGCAAAAGTGTCTAGTGAGACCTATACAAGATTACATGTAGGTGTTCTGGTTTATGCTCTCTTGTCAATACATGCACAAGAAGATTTTTATTTTAATTATTGGATTTCTTTTGATTATAAGTCTATATTATCCAAGAAATTGTATATAAGTAGTTAGTAGCTACAAATTTATGTCATTACAATAAAATGATTTATATGATTGTAAATTTATTTTTAGTTATGTCAAATAACTGAAATATATTATTTTATACAATAATGTACGCATTTTTAGCTATATTAATTGAACTAGATTAGTTACATGATATTAAACCATACTATAATATCTCCGCATAGCAATGTTTTGCTGTTAAATAATCAAAATTATTATATTCAATAGCTTTATAATTTCAAAATAAATTATAAACTGTAGTCAATGTGAATATGTATTCAATGTAGTCACTCACTTAAATTTAAGTTTGCAGCTTGTAAATCAAAAACTTTAATAAGGTCTTGTGCGGTGCATATAAATTACATAGATATGATATTATTTAAAAAAAACGAATATTCAACAGCTATATATATATATATATATACAAGGAAACTTACGACGATTAAAATGAACTTTGATCATTTAATTAATATTAAATTACTGAGTTCTACTAGTATTAATTAAAAACGACGAACTGTTTAATATGAATGTCACTCATGATCATTAATAAGTAATAAGTAATATCCAACATATAAAACTAAACACATTATATAAATTTATATATTTTAGATCCTTATTGTAGTTTTTTATCTCAGTTTGTTTTTGTTTTTTTTAATTACTTCATGCTGGGACTGGATAATTTATGCTCTTCAAAGAATATTTATCGTAAAAATGTCCACTTAAAAGTTTTTTTTTTTTTTTAAATATGAACGACTTTAAAAAAAATGCTTTAGTTATAAATTATAATTTATAAGTTATTTCATATTTTACGCAGTATCACACTCCCATACATCTAAACAGTAATTGGATTCATATTATAATTAATAATAAAATAAAATTTATATTTTATATTTCTTCTAATGCAATTAGTAAAATACTAAAATTAATAAGACAAGTAGATATAATGATAGCAGAGTAAAATAAATATTTTATCTATAGGTAGTATATTTAATTATAATATACAACAAGTATTATACATATTATAGTTAATCATTTTCATTCTGATTGATTTTTTATTTTTAATTGTGCAATATTGCATAGTTAATATTATAACAATAATAGAAAGTTTAGTTCAATATGAGACAAATATTGGGATATGACGTCTTCTTATAATATTTATATACAAATATTTGGTATATAAATATTTGATATTTAAAATGCATCGTTCATAGATATATATTGCATTAAAAATGTAGTATGAACATTTGATAATATATTATTAATTTAATTTATTTATGTTCAATGATCATCATAAAAGTATTAGCTATCCAGATAAGTTGGACATTGTTGCATAGCTACTACATGGTCAATAAAGATTGCAATTGACTCAGCTGTAAACATTTTTGAGAAGTTCGATTATAACACATTTTAGTAATAAAGATTATTATTTTCATTATTTTACGGACAGAAGTTTTGCCTAGGGACGTTTATATGTTGTGTAGCTACGCCAATTATCTGGCTGTATATATTTTACAAGTTGTACTAAATTTTAAATACAATATTAATTAATTTAATTTTTATATTCATAGAACAATTATTAAATACGTATGAATCTCGAAAAAACATTTTTTAAATTTGAATTGATATAAAATATACATTAAAAGTCTTCATATGCTCTTAAAAATAATAATGGCAGAATATCAACAATTTAAAAAAAAAAATGAAAAAAAATTAGTATTTCCATCTAAAAAGTCGTAAAATAAATTTGAATCAAAAAGCATCATATACTATTAGAAAAAAATATGTAAGTTACATTGAGTTCAAAACTTTTTCAATAAATTACTGTAATTATTATACTTTTGTTTTATTAAAACAAAGTTTTTGAATGTATCACGTCTTTGTTTAATGACATTTTTCATATAAAATTCAAAAGTGAAAGACTTCTTGTAAAGACACATGCCATGCAACTCGTAAACAAAGAATTGTGTGCAGCAATATCCAAGACTGGACGAGCTAATTATTATTTTTAAGTTAAATAATATATATAAATGATATTTAAATTAACCTATTATCATAAGTTTCTTACAATTAATATCTTTTGTTTCATAATATTTTGTGTGGCCATCTGAAACTAACACAGACGGGAATAATAAAATTGTCCCGATGATGTACGTTATACATTAATAATACATATGTATTTAGTAATATAATAATATATTGTAATAATTTTTATCTTTTATTAATAGCATTAGTATATAAAATAAGATAAAATAGAATATAACAAATTGAATTAGCTAATTAGCTATTATTAAAGAGACTGGGGACTTGGTTGAAGGATCTAACTGTGTATGTAACTTCATGACGTGAATCAATGGAAGCTAGAAGATCACTAGGTCACGACACCATGTAAGATGAGAATATGATTTTGATGTAATATTATTAGTTTACATTTTTAGTTTCTCTTAGATTTGAGAGAACAGAGGTGAGGAATAATATAAGACGATTTAAAATGGATTTTAATTTATCAAGTCTTTAAATTTGGTTTGAATGATATATCACATTCTGTTATATTTGCATACAAACGTAGTTTTGTCGGATTTTCAGTAGCTGTTTGTTGATGGTGTTCAAGAATCAGGATTCTTGGTGGAAGTAGATGCTGGATTATTGCATTATAAATGATAATGTAAAAAAAAAAAAATGAGATTTGTGTGCATATTACAACGCAGTAGATGATGTGTATTTTATAGTTGAGTACAATTCATATGTATACATGTATTTATACTGTTTAGGCATTACGAGCGACAATGCGGGTCTCTTTTCTCTTTGCCATATAATATTTCATGTAAAATCTGTCGTCAGACATCTAGACCTAAAATATATTGTTATTATTATTAAACGTAATTTTTTTTGTCATAAATTATTTTTATAACCTGTTACGACCACGTAACAATAATATAATTTAATGTACTTACTTACTATCTATATAGATTATACACTATAATATTTTTATAGTCACTCAAAAAATGCGTGTGGACTCGTTAGAACAAGAGTTTGGAAGATGAATATTATAACTAGCACGTATGTCTGTACGTATATAATTTATACTTATAATACAACGATTACTGCGATTATATATTATATATATATATATATATTATAGTAAATGTTTTTATTATGACGTATTTACAATCTATAATTGTATATGATTTGAACATTTGAGAAGATTTATAAAAAATGCTTTTAAATGGTTTTTAGGAAGTTCTCAATAGAATCACTTTTATAAGCGTCAATTATTTACATTCATCTTTTTCGTGCACAATACATATTATAATATAGTTATAGATTTTTTTTTTATAAAATACTACAAGTATAATTAAATATGGACTACTGTCTGACAGTATACACATAAATACGCAGATGGCATACATTTTAATATTAAAAAAAAAAAAAAAAAAAACACAAATGTGACTTTTGTGAATAATTTATATTCCGAAATATAAAAATTTAAAAATATAACTTTTCATTTCTGTATATTATGTATAATATTGTGTATATTGTATATATTGTGTCCCTACTGTAAAATCACTATATAATATGTAAGTATCTATTATACCAATATAATTTATATCATAATTTTATTTTATATTTTAATTTAAAAATAAATCTGATACCGTAGAAAAAATAAAATTATTTTAATAACTTTTATCAGTAAAGCTCGATTATAAATTATAGAATTATGGAAGAAAGGGATAATACCGAACTTCTATCTTAGTAGACAGGCGAACTACGTGTGTACAAGTTTCAAAGCGTACCTATTCCTAAATCTTAGTTTGTTGGAATGAATCGTATAAATTCGTGCCCTGTATACCAGTGTGTAATTATAATACATTGTAGTTATAGTTGAATAATATTATGTACTAGAATTAATTTTCATATTAATTACTTTTAATTATTGTATACTTACGATTAAATGTTGGATTTTATTATATTTTTTTCTAATTATCATTTGTCCAGACGGATGTGGAATTTTAAGAGAATATCATGCAATGACTAGTTATATTAAAATTATTATAATCTATAATACATATCTGATTTAAAATACATAGCTGTTTAATAATAAACGATACTCGGAAGACCGTTTTTTTAGTTTTATTATTATTATTTTTTAGTATTATCGCAAACTGAAATCAGATTTTCATTTGACTTTGTCATCATAAAAGCTCGAAACGAAGAACAATAATACTAAAAGAACAAAAAAGAAAAGCGGACTTGACGCCGACTGCCATATTTTTTATACTATAAATACAGCTATCAGCGATGACGATTTTAAGCCAATAGTCAATAATAAAATCAGGTGTTTTTTTAAACGATGACTCTCTAAATACGTCCAATGGTTTTTAGTGTGTAAGATAATAAGACGTAAATACTTTTATTAAAATGTATAAATATAATAAATCTACCATGAATTTTAAGTTAATTATATCCATAACATCATATTTTACATTTTTATTTAATTGGTCAAAAAATATGAAGGAATGTTGAAAACGTGGAAGTAAGCGCGTTCCCCAGGAGGGGGGTGAAGTAGACATTTTCTCCTTTATACAATTGTTAAAGTATACATATTACCTTATTTGTTAACAAAATAATAATGATCAACGGTTCAAATTTTAATTTAATAATCGTTCAGTTGTTAGTAGAAATCACTTAGAAAATAATTATTAACTACAAGTAACCAATATTGAATAAAAATAACACTTATGCCGTACGAATATTGTCACAAACTATTGATATATTATATATTTTTAATTGAATCGATATTTGGTAGTCGCGGTGTGTTGTTACATGTTATTAGTTACCATTAATTGTCAGGCAGTTAGGTGCGTTATTACGTTATCATTTTTCATAAAATATTGATGTTTTACTGTCTAGTTTACAGCATGGTATTTATTAATTACAGTAGTTTTCAATAAATTGTCGGTTTTGTTAATTTTTTGTTTAAAAATACAAATAACTCGATTAAAAACATTTAAAATGCAAACAAACGTCAAAAATGTATTCCAAAGAATATTCTTCTTCGTGAATTACTAAGTCATAGAAGGCATTAAAAGAAGTTGACATTTTCGCCACACTATTGACTCTATTACTATCGACATGTACTTTCTTTACTCGTTCTATTTTTTAACGCGAGGGTAGATTATCCTCATGCATAATAACCACAGTGTCAACTTGAATCCTAAGTCCTCGTTTTTTCCATTTACTGCGTTGTTAAAATTTCATCAGATTATTTTTCGACTAACAGTTTTAAAACTATTGCAACAAACGAACAAATGAATCTTTTCCACCTAATTAATCTATTGATAGGTGTTACCACGATGACAAGTTAATGTTGTCTGACGAATAAATCGTTAAAAATATCAATTCACGATCAATTTTAAGTTTGTTTAAATATCGTTTTAAATATTTTACAACGTAGACAATTATTTTGTGTTTCAATGGGCTCAATGTACAAATAATGAAAAAACATCATGTTCATAAATTATATCATTTACTCGTATGTTCATTGAACTTTATATTTTTATATTAGTTTTATACAATTATTATACATTTATAGTTAAAAAAAAAATATGAAGTACTTGTACCTATATCGATTATACCTACCATTTAACTATATACCAAAACAAATAACAATGGGTTACCTACACATTAATCAAATTTGGTGCCCAGTGTCCCCGTAGTTTTCCAAATTTGTTATTATCAAACGTATAATTTATTGATTTTAAGCTGAGAATTATGGTTCAGATTTGGGTGGTCAAATTAAATTTTTTATATTATTAAAATAAGTATATATTGTAAATATTATATTTTATGTTAGATAACTCTGTATTATTAATAAAGTTGTATTTTTGTTGTAGCTTAGTGGTTTTATACTGTTGCATTTAATTCGCATATCCAAAGATATTGGTATATAAGATATAAGTAAACAATGTACATAACATTTTCTATAATCATACTACAGCAAATATACCTATATATAAACATAAAACAACGCATATACACCACATCGTATAGGTATAATAAAAATATGCGATGGTGGTTGTGGGTGTCTAGTTGTTCATTCACGTCTCATTAAAAGTTTTAATTGCAAGTAGGTATAGGACATTCAATTTGTATTTTTCTATAAATGTTTTAGGCGGAAGAAGTTTTAAAAGTAAAATATATATTACATAATACACCTATACAGTATATATATATATTTGTTTATTTATTTAATTTATTGCATATTGAAATTACGCGTAAACACAAATACAAATATGCTTATCTGTTTAAATTGATATCAAAATGTGTCTTAGAAAAAAAAATAAATATAAGTATTCAGGCATAATAATAATTACAGTGCATAATAACAGAATTGAAAGAAATATTCGCTATATTGCATTATTCATTCTCAGAACTGGTATAGTTTTAAAATTATAAATTAAACTGAAATGATAAGTTAATGAACAATGTTAACCGAGTTGAATCAAATTGAAAAAAAAAAAAAATTCAAAATTATAATCATTTAATTACCAATACATTTTAAACATTTTTAAAAAAAATAAAGTTAAGTTAATGTTGAAAAAAAAACTAAAAACATTTCGTCAATGCTTTGCAGTACTCTCTCTAATACAATATTATTATGGGTGGCATTTACGTTACAAATATTAATAGCAGTTCTCGTGTTATATACAATATTCATACGTGACCACACAGTGTTTCGTGTCAAAATAAAATTGTCAAAAACAAGAAAGCGTTTTTCCATTTTTAATTATTTCCCGCTTGTTTATACATTTTCACCCTCGACTAAACAATAAATAAATATATATATATATGTGTGTGTGTGTGTGTGTGTGTGTGTGTGTATTAATGTACATTGTAAGACTGAAATAGAAACCCAAAGAAACACGATTATTCGTTGTTGTCATGAAACGCGTATTAAAGCGATTTTCCACTTTCCTCGTTGGCCGATTTATGATAATAATGATTTATTACCGTCGCTGCAAGGTCGTACCTACTACGATAGTATTAATAACCCGCTTATAGAATAACGAAAATAATTAATAATATATAATATAGTCAATTGAAAACATTTAACTGTGTACGTATACTAAAACAACAATCGTACTGCAAAAAAATTAATGATATAAATAATATTTATTCGGTATTCTTATAAATCATAACTCCTTATTAAAATTATTAGAAAACAAATGTATATGATTTCAACGACATATACAGTTGTAGAAGTAAATTTTTATATAATGTAATGTACCATTTTTGTAGTAATTACAGTTAAAAAATCGATAAAACTAAAATTTTATAAGTATAACGTGATTCAACTTAGTATTATGTTTAATCAATACCATTTTCTGGTTTGACGTACGAAAATATTTTTTTACTAAGATAAAACACTCAAATATGTCTGCTTAGTTAATATTCTAATCGAAATAAAAGTACAAAAACGTAGTTTCATTTTTTTTTATAAAAGAATGTTAAAACTTTTAAAAAAAAATGGTATCTGTTGAGTTATAATAGATAATAAATTGTTTTATAATTTTTATTTTTAGTTGAAAAAAATAGCGTAACAAACTTTGGACAACCTTTTAAGTGATTATTAGCTTAATTTTTTTAATACCTACTTACTGTACTATAAAACAATAATCAGTGCCCAGTGGAATAAGCTTCTTGTCATGATGGCACAATTATAAAAGTAAAATTTTTCCATAAACAGCTAATTTATATGAAACTTAACACATATGTGTTATGTGTTATCAATGATTTTAATTTCAATTCTACATAAAATAATTCAAATTAATTAAACAAATAAGGAATAATGATTAGTGATGGTGAAATACCTTAACATCATCCCTTTGACAAAGATACTAACAACAGTTGTATTAACTGATCAAAGAAACGGGTCACCACTGATTATCTTTTCTTTCAATAATATACCTAGCTACAATATACATTTTTATAAACGGGAAAATAATATATCAAATAACATCGGAGGTTCTCTAATAAATTATTCGGTTGGAACGTATTTTTGGCTAAATTTCGTAAACGCTGTTTATTTCATTCCCGTTTTAATCAAACTCATTTGATGAATATCGATTTCTCAACTGACAAATCTCTCTTTTTTAGCTTAGTATATGGAACATTTACCTACCAATTTTATTAATGTTAGATATAATTAACGTGTATTGCATCATTGAAACTTATCAGTGAAAATAAAGTAGCGTGTAAAACAAGGAGTAACTACAGTGAAACTTTCCTTTACGAAGCCTCTTAATGGAAAAAAAAATTCAGCGATTGAGAGTGTCCGATATTTAATGATTTTGCTGTACTCGTATATTTATTTTTTTAATGGCATATTATAATTTGATAAAGTATACTAAACATTAAACTACGAGCATAAATAAATGACAGATATGTGTTTTTAGGGTTGAAATTAATTCAATCATTCGAGTCTATTATATAATTTAATAACTTTCATTTTCAAGTCTAATATTTCAGTGACCAGTGTACGTATATAATTAACAGCTATACTTGTTTTCGTGTAATATTTTTATTATGTATTTATATTTTATTGTATTCAACTTATTATAATACTATTTATAAAATACATTAGTTTATGTCAATTATATTATTATCAATAATATATTTTAATACTTTTTATTTTCAATTGTTATCCTCATGGTTATGTAACTACTTTTCTAGCCAGTGAAAATCCTCAAACAATAGGACGTGAGCCAGTCTTCACTATTAACTATTAGGCATAGATAATTACATCTAAGGTAATAATATGTTTTTTTATAAATGTCGACGACAAATTGTCCGATTTTATTATAATATTTTTATAGAAATTTAACCGATAGGCTTAACTGTAGTTAACTACAAAAAAAAAAAAATAAATTAATTAATGACTTTTGAATGCCCATCATGTTCTGTCTGTATACCAAATGTTGTATAATTTTACAGGTTAAAACTGTTTTATATATCTACCTAACCTAAGTGTGAGAACTTTTTTACAGAGCATTTTATGCATATCATTTACGTTTTGTGGTTTTACGTGTAATTATTAAGTATTAGTAGTAAATATTAACTAATAATAATCGATCTCGCTACTTTTATAAATGATCTCGTGACGGAACGGAAAACGTATCGATCGAAGCCACCACTAAGCGAGATCACGTTACTCACGTATAAAGCCATAACTGTGGAAATGCTTATAGATACTTGTCTACGAGATTAAACTCGTATATATTATAGTGTACTATACGAGTATATTATAACCATATCGGTATAACCGGCAGTCGAATGACGTCAGTAAACACTAACTCACGTACCGCGGTAGTGGTATCTACATATCTATATAGAGTATAAAATATTTTACAGTTGAGTTATATATAACACAATAATATCTACGTTTGTATGCCTATATATATATATATATATATATATATTTAGTAACGCACATTATATACAGCATTATATATACATGAAGTCATATACAGGTCGTTCGGTCGCTTCATTGTTCAACTTTTTTTTTATCATTGTTTTATATATATATATATATATACATTTCTAAAATCGTGATTATTATTAATTTTTTTTTTTTTTTTATCACTATCTAACTCCATTCGTTTCCATGCGGTTTTCTATTTATTTTTATCGTATCATTACTATAATATTATATGTATATATATATACTTGTATAATATATAGTATAGACTATACACTAGCGGTCGCTCCCGCTCACGTTCACGGTTGCACGCACCAGCTGATCGTCGCGATCCCGTATTGTGACCTATTATAATGATAATAATAAAAGTATAAATATCGTCGGTTGATGCTGTTGCTGTTCCTGAATCTAGAACTCAACCGCTGTATTACGATTGCAGTAACGTAACGGCACTGTACAAAACATTCAACGTGCACAATCATCTGCAAGGGTAAATTTTAGTATAGACAGTGAATGTACATTTTATCCGAAATAATAATAATATAAAAGTGCAAAGTCAATCATATCGTCTCACTTGCCGGTTTTTGGTGTAAATTAATCCATAATTATATCTTTATAACCTACACTGTTTTTTTGAAACTGCCATTATATATTCTCGTATCATACGCATTTTTTGATACTATATTTATACCGAAATATAATGTACAAATTTTCTTTGTCACTTAAAGTTACTGTTCGATTATATTACGTACATACAAAATAAACAAAATACTATACAGAGTGTTTCACGATGAACTGACAATTGCAATTACTTTGGTTCTACTGAACATTTTCAACTTTTTTTTTTTTAGATTGCCAATTGTCGTCTGCGCTACATTTAAAATATTTTTTGATATTTTTTTAACATTTTTTATGTAAAATTTTAAAATTTAAAAAATTTATTATTTGATATTTTAAAAATTCAAAATAACCAACTTGTTGATATGGTTTTTAAAATATATTTGTAAAAAAAAAAAAATGTAAAATGTTCAGCCGTTTATTTTGTTTTTTTGACACCAAAATTTTTCTAAAAATCGGATTTACAAAATGGCTATCTCGATTTTTTTTTAAAGTCAAATAGAAATGTTTTTAATTTTTAATTTTACATAAATAATATTAAAAAAAAATCGAAAAATATATTAAATGTAACGCAGACGACAATTGACAATTAAAAAAATAAAAAAAGTTGAAAATGTACAGTAGAACCAAAGTAATTGCAATTGTCAGTTCATCGTGAAACACCCTGTATACCTAGGTCTATGAAAAAAATAGTGTAATGTGTAATTTATTATTTGTAAAATATTAATTCACCCATGCTCAATATTGACAAGTATGCTGCTGCTGACATCGCGGTTTTACCCGATAGAGGATTTTTCTTTATTAAAATGTTTATTTGAAAATAAAACCTTTTTCTGGTTTTTGAAAATCGTTATTAAAACTGTTGTTTAATAAAAATATAAAAATGAATAAAAACAATATTTAACGGTTTACAATAAGAGAGAAAAGTGATCTAATAAAAGTGGGAACAAACTTAGGTCACAATATATTTATAAATAAGCTAAAAGCTCTCCGGAAGCATCCAAGTTCCCTTTATAATTTATATCTTATGCAATACCTTTTTAGCTAATACTGTTTAAAACCTCGTCTATGTCATTATTGTGAAATAAAAATAATATTACACTGCTTTTAATAATATATATGAACGAAGTTATTTTGATTGACTTGGTGACTGTTTAAATCCTTCAAACAAAAAACACACTCAACGGGAGCTGCAGAAAAAAGTATGGTATTTTAAATTATAATATTTTTGTATTAAATTTTTTTTTTTTTAATTTCTTATTTTTTTTATCATAAAATTATTGTTATAATTATGTAAAATAGCATATGAAAAGCTAATGACCTTAACTGTCAAATCTTCTGATAAATAAATCAATAAATAAAAACAAACAACGTTTTTTGTTGTTGAATAATTATCTAAGCAAATATACAAAATTATACGGTCATGTGACTTTGTCATCGTTAAAATATTTTATTGATTTATTGTTACTAAAAAAAAAAATAAGACATATATAGATATACGATAAACTGCATACATATTATTATTTTTAAATTGGAAATACATCTTGTATCTTTAAACTAAAACACATAAAAGATACAGTTATTTGTGTCTTTGTACATATTTTGTACATATGTTTCAGACACAGTGATATAATACAGGACATATTTTTTTTAAACATTACATTTTTATAATGAAATCCAGTTGCCGAGTGAAGCTGAAAACCACTTAATTTATATCTTCTTTTAAATCAAATTGCATACTAAAAATACCAGTTTTTTGGATCACTAAAAACATATTTAATATAGCTTAACATTAAAAAGCTTCTAAAAGCATCCCTAAATTGAATTTCAACAGTGCATTAAGAACAATTATGTTTTAATATTATGTGTAACCAATTTAGTAGTGAATCAATGTAATAAATGCAAAAACTTCTTTACTAACATTATTGTTGTTTTAAAAATAAAATCATAAACATTTCAAACAGTAGACAGTATTAAATGACAAATCGTATTATTCTATAGTTATATCATTAAGTATTATTTTATTTAGATTTCACAAACTTATCGGTTTAAATTGCTTAAAATTGTTTAAAAAGTTTAGATAACAAACAAATAGACTCCATTGGATGGCTATGTAAGCACTAAGCGTTTAATAAACGCAATTAAATTTATCAATAATATATTAACTATTTTTTGTATAATATACATACATTTTCGTTTAAGTATTGAATAAATATAAAATATACATTTTAATTAGTTATTCTACGTACGGTTCAGGTTATATAAACTAATAGTTCAAATCAAGTTAGTTTATTGAAAATTATTAAATACAACATAATACAGTACAGTTTTAATTAAATTCACTTTGATTTAGGAAATTTAGGTACAAAATCAATTCACTCTTAAATTCTATCATATTATAAAAATACACCGTAATTTGAATACCAATATATATTTATTTAAATAGGTACTTACATTGAATATTTGTCAATGTTCTGTCAAATAAAAATAAAAATTTGTGTTTAATTATACAAATTGTATATTTTATTACCTAATTAATACACAGTATTCATATTTCAAATTAATCATCAATAAAATATTTATATTTTACATTTTTGGTGGTACTCAGATTAAATATCTTTATTCAAATAATCCTAGAACCAAGTAATATGTAATTCGGTCATTCAGAAACTTTTCAAAGATATATTTCTTTTTTTTTGGATTGTCTGCACTATACGCAATAATATTTTCAGTGTATACATCGAATTGTGACCTTGTGTTATCAACCAAAACTCGGTCATTATTTTATCTATTAACAAGCAAAACCATGTAATACAAGTACATTTAAGAGTATTTTATGGATTTCTATAGAATAACGTATAACATTAACGCTAACATTTATATTATAGTTTTTCAAATGTAACTATAGCATAATAATTTCATATTTTATACACTGCAATTATTACACTAACGTAATATCGGTATAATGGTATATAACATGTAGTTATTTCAATATAGTATTGAATAATAAAAACAAAATCAACAGACACGTAGGGAAACACTGAAACAACGATTTTGATTTATGATGGATAAATAGGTATATATATATTATATTAATAGTGTATATAAATAGTTGGTAGGTATATCATTATATTATTAACTTCCACTGCGTGCGTTTTAAATATCGTGTTTCCAACTACAGTGTGAAAAATCATTGGATCATTATAAATTATTATCGTACATAGTAATGAAGTCGACATTGATTAATGTTGTGTACGGTTTTTATTTTGTCTGTGCCATTGTGTATTTGCTCACTTATGACTTAATGCAATGATTGCAATGGAACTTTTATCTGTACGATAGTTCGATGTTAAAATTATTACATTCGCATTTTAAATTGTTAAAAAAAAAAAAAAAAAAAAAATAGATGTTTATAACAATGGAATATAGAGTTATAATAATAGTCATGATTTTAGTATATGTCAACGCCAAGCCAATATATTATAAATTAAAATGAATAGGTAATTAATATTGATAAATTATTAATGAACCCTTATAATTTGTAATAATATTTTCAATGTCCTAAATAATATATTTAAGCGTTCTGTTGCTTGCTTTTTTTTAGTTTTATGGTCAAATTACATATTATATGTTAAACGTTTACGTTGTTTTAGATTTTAAGCAATATTAGTTTAAAGTTAGGTATATTTTAAAAAAACATATTGAAATATTGATTATTAAAAAAAAAAATGATTACTGGAGTGTCAAAAATATTATCTATATTATCGTGCAGGAAGTAAATACAGGTAATTTTAGAATACAACTCATTTTTTAACATTGGACATGATATCATGAATTATTTAAAAAACTACTTAGGTGCTATATCATTATATTAAATGTGTTATGAAATATAAGTTATTATAATAAAATAATATAATACATTAATGTAAATATTTTCAAATTATTATAATTATATCAGTATGTGCTAATTATTTTCTGATTTAATATTTCAATGACGTATGACCTCTTTCCTTCTGCATAGAGGAACCAGTCCAAGTTTTCATATCATTTTTCAGTGTTAACATTTTTTTATTAAAGAATATACATATTTTAAAATTAAAAAAAAATAAATGACTATATAAAGTGATAAAAACATAAGATATGTTTTTCATTCTGATAACTGCATAACGATGATTATTATAGGAGGACTTGAATCGTATCCTTAAATTTAACAATAAACATTATCATATAATAGTACGTCGGTGTTGACAATAATTTATTTTAAAACAACGTTAAATCAAAAATAATATATTTTGTGGATTGGTATGAATTCGAGAAAAAAAGAATCATAAATATTAAACCATCACATTACTATGTATTTTAATAAGTCAATAATAATGAATGCACACATTTACGTGATTAAAAATTCAATGTTTTTTGATTTCTCGTCAAATCAAGCCAATATAAAAAAAAAAAATGTCATCTATTTCAAATGCATTATAAATTATAATTGAATTTATTTTTAACAAACACCGTCCACCCAATAGAATATTATGACACAAAATGGTTAATAACTTACAAAAAATAATTTATACAATTTAAAACCACATCCTCAGAGATGGCATTGAATTTTAAATTATACTTTTTTGAAATATCGACGTCGATAATATTTTTTAAATGGCAATTAGCTACACAGCAAATAATGCACATAACACGTGATGGAATTATAATACATAACATATTCTCAATAGTTGTGTTTTTTATTTATACATTTTTAGTTTTTGACGATGAAATATTATACTATCCATGTATAGTTATGATAGGAATTGGAATAATTTTAGAGTATCTTACATTATTATATTATTTTTTATAGTTTCACATAATATTTAATACAGTATTAAAATTTTTACTCTATGTGGCTTTATGTTATTATGTATGTATTTTTTGGGAGGATTGAAAAAAATGCATGGAAAACTTACGTTACTTAAATGGTTTGGCCTGGTTATTTTAGAGGAGTTTTACAAATAGTTTTTGGTTTTGATAATTTAATTTAGAATTTTTGTCAAATTTATCAACTAGAACTTTCCTAAAAAAAAAAAGAAAAAAATACGAGTAATCAATATTAATTTAAATAAATGTTAATAGTTTTTATCTTTTATAATTATCCATCAAATTTTCTAATATTGATTGTAACTAGTATACTCACTCGTATTAATTGCGATTTATCATCAAACACCTTAAATAATATTATGTTTCCCTATTTACAATTGATGTCATTTTATTTATTTTTTTTATTGAACTTAAGCCCGGCAACTAGGGCCATTAGCTGTTGTAGGGGTTATGAACTGTGGGTAGAGGTAAGATTGGTACAGGTAGGTTGATTTTACGATTGTTATGGTTGTTACGGTTGATAGCAAACACGTGTAGATATGGCAAGGTTTTTAACCACTACGAGCCCGGGTGGTCACCCATCCGGGAACTAGTAGCTGTGGCCGTTACTTACTCCCAGTCGTATTTCGCGACTGGCAACAGCCAACACGCCACACCAAGCTACGATTATGTCATATTAATTTCATCTCATTGTACAGTAATCACGATTAACTATTTTATGATAATAGATTTGATATATTTTTAAAGTATTTAATTAGCTGTCTGAGGTGGCATTTAACTAAAATTATCGATTTTTATATTATTTTTAAATAAACGTTTTTCATTTAACAGTATAAGTGTTTTTCAGTTATAAAATAAACGGTTTTATGCAGTATAATTCGTACGGAAAGTTTATGTTTACTCAAGTACTTAATTTGAGTTTAAATGTCACGACCATTTAGCTAAGGCATTATTGTGTATAATAATCACGTATAATTAAAAGTTCAAATAAAAACTCATTATCAATACTGCTGCTGTTGTTGTCACGCAATAACAAGGTGGCGCGTCATCAAAATTATGCACTTAACGAGCAAAAAATTCCCTTAAGATAAAAATACGAATAGTTTATTTACGTAATTATTACTCTTTTGTTAAACGACCGAGCTGTAATAGTACGTGATACTGCAAAAGTGTTTCCAAATATAAATAATATAAAAATACAGTAGTTAAAATACGCTAAGGCACTAAATTTAATTCATTTTAAATTCTTTCGAATAACAACGTTTTGTATCAGACAACAGCTATTATATAATAGAAATCTGTGAGAAATTCGTTGTTCACTCAGTTAAATTTCAAATTATAAAATCCAGAAATAAATAACCCATGATTATGAATAAGTATTTATCAATTTTTCAACACTCTAAGATTAAAATACTTCATTTGTAGCGAGATTAAAGCAAAGAAAATCCAATGAAAATGCCGTGTAAATAAATCTTGTAATAATAGTCTTGAAACTAATAACGCACTAAACAACAGCTCCAAAATATTATACCCTACTCCTTCTTCAACTTATCGTTTTACTTCTTTGAGAAAAAAAACCTTATATCTTCGATATTTTTTTCACCATAGCCCGACCAAATAATCTATATTGTTTGATCTTCAATCTAGACGGATTATGCTCTTTCAAACAGTATACTTCTAGTTAAACCATTAAAACCCAATTAAATTCAAGAACGAATAGATTGATAATCATTTTGCCATTCTCTAAGCAGTCTAAACAATCTAATAAATCTCAAAACTAGTTTATAAATGATTTTTGACATTTACAATGTAACCAACTAACTTAAAATCATATAAAACTCAATACAACCTTCTATCAAACAAACTCAAACGTTATTTAGTTTCAACAAAATCCGACAACTTCACACAGCATCTTACTGAAATTATTTTATAAGAAATCATCAAAACAATTCTTTCCACTCAACCCTATGCCTCACTATTCAAAAAAATTGGATAGCTACTAAATGGTTAAGATATGAACAAAACTAACATATTCTTCCAATACCTTACATAAATCTTTTTATTACATCACGATATTATATTCTCACCCAACAAAATTAAAACAATTGAACGCTATTTATTTTTCATGCTAATCAATGATTTTCACCCAAACATATCCACCCAAAAAAAGGTCCTTTATTAAAATATCAATCAACTTCAAAACGCGTGATTATGACCAAATAACATTCATAACTTTCAAAGTTCATACCAACTTCTTTTAAAAACAATTATTTTATTAGTATACATTTTTAGTTCTGTGGTGAGACTAATTTAATTCACCATTTTGTGAAACTTCTTTATTATTATTATTATTATTATAATACTTAATCCAGGTAAATCCCTTGATTTCCGATCAAACTCAGTAAATTTAGTATTTTAAAAAATCTTTAAAATACTGATACTAAAATAATAGAAACCAAGTTATTCAATTATTAATTTGACTTATATAAAAACCAATATTTACTATTAGACATTCAATAAGTACATCGGCTTGTCAATAAAATTAAACTTTCACTAAAAATAAAAAAAATATGTGATAATGGATACTCTTTCTTCATATTTAAATTTAAATTGATTTTTTCGCCATACTTCTAACAGTTATAACTTATATTTTAAACTTACCTAGAAAAAAAAATACTCCGCTGTAAAATGAAGCATTGAATTACTTAAAATCTGCCTCAATCAAATAGATGCTCCGCGAAGAATTATTGTTTAACCTATCTCTTTTCTCACTACCTTATTCTGTTGATTTCACAAAGGATCAAGTCATCTTGTCCCGTCCTTTTGATCCTTAAATATCCTTAGCATAGTCCAAGCACATCTGCGAGTTGGTCTAAGCAATTAAAATAAAACAAATAAAATCAATACAATGCGTACATTTTTATTTTCGAAGATTCTATTTTTTTATAAATATAAAAAACTAATAAGAAAATATAGTAATTAGGTTATTCTGTATCATTTAAAATAATGATTCAATACTTTATTTATTATCCAAATCGTTTTTAACACAATTACAATTCAATAATAATCAATACAACATTTCAAATTATAAAACGTGAGCATACTATAATTTTCATGTATTTATCCCTATGTTAATGAGGAGAAAAGACATAAACAATAAGCTAAATAGGCTCTATACAATATACATATGTATGTAATAGAAAAAATTACTGTAGACTGCAGTACACTTACATAATACATTATCATATAATACGTATATATTATACAATACTGTCAATACACACGTATATTAAAAATGTAATAGATTCCTGGTACTTAATACTTACCATACCAAATCAATACTGTATAAAAATGCATAACGCTTATAGTAATTTTTAGAAATTATCTCTTTTTATTTGAATGCTTAATGTTTAAAAAACACCTTTTTATAACATTAATTATTTAACAACATATTCCAAATACTTGAAAGATTTTTACTCTACGTTTATAACATTTTTTTTATTTCTAATACCCTCAATCTGATTTAAAATAAAATAAATAATATTTTATTTTTAGTTATTAATTTTAAAATGACCAGACAAGTTGAAATAACCTAACCTCGATCCTAGTGGTAAAATACATTATGATATATTAGGTATCTTCATTTAAAAATGTTTTTCCCGACCCAATTCACCGGAGGTAACGATATATTATATTACTTTGATACGTTTTTTTTCTTTTACGTCGTGTGTGGTGATCAAGACCGGAAAAGAGATTCATATCAAAGAGCTGGGTGTGGTGGCGTCACGTAACGACGTAGGTCTCTTTGACGCAGCAGGTCACATCGTGCAAAGGCTTCCCGCTAGACACAATCTGCACCCAAGAAAATCTTTATATGGACATATTACTATTATAATGTGTACGATGACTACGATCCGGAAGTGGTTCATGGTGCACGTGTTATGATTCTCGATATAGTAAGTAAATACATTTATTGAATTAATTATACATATAGGTAACACGAATAAAACATATCAAGTTTTCGACTACTGGAAAATTTTCAAAACTGACAAAATATTTATTTATTTTTATTTTAAATTAATTTTAACAATAACTTTAAATTATTAGCTAATCTTACACGGCGTAGTTCATGACAAATGCTTGTAGATTTATGATTTTTTTTAATTTTAATAACTGTAAACAACTCTACAGATTTTTAATACGATAATTTGAGTTGTTAATCCAAGTATAAATTTTAGGTATAAAATGATATCTAATCATAATAACTATTTTATTTACTGTAACCAATAGCAACTCTATAGACATGAAAAATTCAATAAAAATTGAAAATATCTGTGAAAGTCCACCTTTAAAAAATGATATTTTTAAAATATCTTTGTAAATCTTAAATGTATATCATTAGAGGAATAAATTACTATTTCAAATTTTTAGTTTAAACACGTTTTATTGTTATTGAAAAATAACAATCAGTAAATGAGTGTATGTTATTTGGCTTTTATGTATTATATATAGATAACAAAAGTATTATATGCTACATACTATACACTGATTCACTTATATTTGAAAAAGACAAATATTTTATACTAAAATCAATGATACAGTATTTGAAAAACTTATACTTTTAAATTTTAAATATTATTTCAATCACAGGAAAATATTATACTGTTTTTAAAATATTGCTACAAATACCTTCGAGTCTGAATAAGTTTATTGGTATGGCTTTTATTGAAAACGGTCCAATAGATTTTGAGGCTATAAAGGACAAGCAAAGAAATATTAATTTTTATGTATAATATTATATAGGTACCTATTTAACATTATATAGGTAGGCGTATAGTATATTATAAGTACAATCTTATTGAAATGATTTATTACATCACTTTAATAGTATTGTATTACAATCAAATATTAACGAACTATATACAAACCCATAATAAATAATATTATGTGGATTATGTGTATAACATACCATATAATTATACCTATTTGCTATATAAGTACTTACCGTATACCTATATGTTAATGTATAGGTATAGACTCTATACTAAAAATTCTAAACTGTAAATTGTAGAGAAACTAATTTTAATGATGTTGAAAGGTCCGCCAAGAATAAGGTTATAATACTATCAAGTTTTAATTTATGTAGGATGTTATGCTAAGTAAAATTTTTTTTTATTACATGGAAAGCTTATAAATGTATCCAAATGATTTTCGGTCATCATCATAATACAATAATATAAAAAAATATTAATAATAACAGGTAATATTATAATCCATTAATAGTTATTATTATAAAACCATATTCAGATTACAGTGTAACAACATTAGTATAACAAGTTTTTAACAATATTTAAATGAACACATGATTTTATTTTCATATTTTTTTCATATAAAATAATGTATTTTTATTTGTATAATGATTATAATAACACTAATATAATATACTAAACCTCTAAAACTTCTTCGATAAAATGAAAAATGTAAATTCACGAAAATCCGGTTCAGTGAAATAGATAAGAAATTCTAATTTATGAAAACAACTAGTTGTATTAGGCTTATAGAGAATTGATTAAAAATTAGACAAAAATATATTATATTTTAGTTAATATATAGCTAAATTCAGTCAAAAAATTGATTGATGTAAGTTTAAACTACATAGAATAACTAGTAAGATGATCTCCATTGCGATTGTGCAATACAGTGTACCTACCTATTTTATAATTATTGTGGTTTTAACTTTTGACTTATATTTACAGTTTAAGTGTTATGTATTACACATTAAAATAATAAAACGCATAATTGATATACTTGGACTGTTGTGTGCTGTATAAATTAAAATGAAATCTTAATTTGAGTATAATATTAAACAGACTGCCATTTCGTGGTTATGATTTTGTTTTGGGGAGGACATACAATTTATTGGACAATCATAAAGTATAACCATGCTCTTATAGTACTATTTTGCATATTATATCTGTAGTTTTAACATAATATGGGTAATTTTATAATCTTATATCGAGAATAAGTCAATACATTAAATATAGAAAAAGGTTCTGAGGGGGGATCTATCACCATATTCCTTTCATAACTACGCCACTGACAAAGGTATTAGATTTCCAGCCGGCAGCCAGTCTTCATACCTACTTATTGATATCAATTATGAAATTGCTCAATACGCAAGAAGAAAAATAATTTTTTTCTATATTATACTTTAACGTTCATTCATTTTTCCACTTCTTAATGTATTCAATTAAATTGTATTTCTATTTTGACACTGAAAGGGTGGATGGGAAATTTTGTAACGTCCAGAGAGTGGTACTCGATTTTATATTATTCATAATTTTTTTATTATTTTACTATCTACACATATTCATTCTAAAGAAATTAACTCCCTTGTATATAATAAGCTAATAAGCCCTACACAAAAACCTAGAGATTAAAATTGCAAATTAACTTTTGAAACTGTGTAATAAGCGTTTTCACACAAAACTTTTATTGAACATTAACTCCTCAAACCATAATTATGTCATCAAACCATATTCTCTGATGAGCTCTGCGTACCAAATTAAAAGAAAATGTGTGTATGTCCTCTTTCGTATAAAATTATTTTATTTTATATTGAGAATACTTGATTTTGATATATAAAAACTACCAACTAAATCGATTTTGTTACTAGAAACTTTCAAAAAAATCAAAAATTCATCTTTGTTTTTTTTAAAAAAAATTTAAAAATTAATAATTAAAAATTAAAAACACTATGTTGCAGAATTAATACATTTGTGACTTGGTCTAAAAGTATCCAAAGAAACTAAAAATGTTGATCTTTAGATCAACTTGATGGAATTATTGTTAAGTATGTTTTAAAATAAATACTAGAGTAAAGATAAAATAATATAAACAAAAATTAACGATTTATAAATCTATTAGCTAAGAATCAATTAGTTCCAACACATTATTGAATTTATTTTATGTTAATTAGTAATATGTATATATTTATTGTTTTGTTTATTCAAAATTCTCAAAAAATGTTTATTATTTTTTTAAATCACTTATGTATTTATTTTAATTATTATAAAACTTATGATTTTATATCAAAACGTAGGATATTACATAAAAAAAAAAAAACTAAATTTAATAAAATAAAATATTATTTTTCAATTAAATTATAATTTAAAACAAGTAACATTTTAATGGGCTTAGATCTGACCCTGTAGGACCTAACTTGACTTGTCACACTCTAACAGACTTTAATTGCTACTATTTTTCGCATTATATACTGTTCATATACCTACGTTTGATTGGACGAACCCCCTTAAAAATGAAAAGTAATTTTGTAGAATGACCATTCCCTATAATTCTAAATAAAATATAATAGTCAATATTATGTTAACGGTACTCAATAGTAACTTTTTACAAATAGTTTGATGTATAAGTGCGACTGCTTAACAATTATTATCTCAACAAATAGCTAACAAAAAGTAATTTACTCGACGTTTTATAATAATTGGTTTGTTATTGGTTGAAAAGTTTTTTTTATAACTTTTTGAGATTACATAAAAAGTTTAAGATAACTTTTATCTTTTAGTTGTCTAAATTCAGTAAAAATCGTTAAAAATCAAAATCTTAAATTGAATTCAATAAATTCTCAACTTTCTTAGCCTTATAAAACCTACAACTGGTGTTATTTGATTAGGCTGTCGCTTCATCTATATAATATCAAAATACAGGAAATACAATTAATGTCAAGAAAATATAACTATTTATAGAAACTATTGTTTTTTGTAACTTCCTATTTCCTAGTCTTTAATAATAAGTGTTAAGTTTAACATAAAACCAATGAGAAAAAACGCTCTAAAGATTTAAATTACGAGTATACGGAGTATGTCATATGTAAAATATAAAACGGAAGCAATACTTTTATAAAATATCCCCGATACTATAGGCGTATTGTATAAATTATCCGTCATACATTCGTACTTTATATGGCAAGTGCAAATGTGTATATATATGAAATACCAGTATGAGAGCGTTAAAAGGCCGCGAGTTCGGATCCAATTTAATATATTATGACCAAGGAGAATAAATATTTAAAATGTATATGGGAAGGTGGGTAGGTACTATTATAATATTATACCGTCATGGTCGCTTTTTGCACGATTTTCTCTGATTATTATGCATACATTATTAAGGCATAAATAAATTAAAGCTATTAATCGATTAATCACGGTTTCGCGCAAAAACGCAGAAAAGAATATAGCTATAGAATATGTAGAAATGCAGATACTACGGGCATAATATTATAATTTAACTTAAACGTACGCATAGTCGAATGCTATTGTATACAATTGCCACAGGCTCCCCAAAGTTAAATTTATAATTTTTTATAAGTACTTCAATAATGAAAAGTGTGTTGGAGTAAAATATTATAAACGTTTGGTTTCTTATTTTACTATTAGAAAATCAAGATACTTATTCATATATCTACTCATAATCAACACGATACCGCAGTTTATAAGCAGTATCGACATAATGTACTGTTACATGTTAAAGTTATAAGTTTCGATATTATTATAAATTATTTTATAAGGCTCATCTCAATATAGTTTTAAAAAAATAAATATTTAACTTTCATATTTTAAATAGAATTTTGGTGATTATACCTATGTATTTTAAATGCCTGTCATTAGTCATAGATTTAATTTCAGATTGCCAGTAATCATTAGTGTGTTTTTCATGTAAATGATACATTTATGAATTTTTTTTTAAACGTTTGAAAATTGTGTTTAAAAAAATAAACATTATTTTTACATGGCAATTTAACAATATAGATAAAGTAATAACATAAAGAGTTATGGGTTTATTAACTTAATAATCGTATCATAATAAAAGTAGAAAATAAAGCAAAAACATTAAGAAAGAAAATAACAATGAAAAATTTAAATTTAAAAATCTACTTAAAACGATTGGATAATAAATTAGTTTAAATTTTAATCACAATTTAAATAAATTATATTATATTATGCTAAAAAAGAATTGAAATTTCACAAAATTATAATAATATATATCTGGAGCTCATAAAATCAGATTGCTCGAGTTTTCAGATATCTTAACTATTTAACTTAACCTAATTTCTTTATCAATTCAGTATTATTTATAAACTAAATTGTATTCTTCATTTATACATTATAGTAACTATTGTAAATACGAAATAAACGATTATTATATAAATGTTATGAAATTGAATACTCAAAAATGTCAAGGATAAGATTGTAAGAACACCTATCTCAAAAACATCATAAATTGATCAAAATTATATTGTTGCGTTCTTTATTATGTACATATTATAACATTCATACGCATATTATATTATTATATTTAAGTTAAATTCATTCTAAGTTATTTTATGTACCAGAGTAGAAAATAAATATAGTACTTAAATACAATAATTGAATAATCATAACCTCATTTGCAAGTGCATTGATAATTATCGTAAAATAATCATATAACTTCATCGGTAATATTTTTTTTTCAGTTATTTCTATCTTATATACTTTGATATTTTTACGTTGGGGTTGGTGAACTACGCAAGGGATTTGGTGGAAAATTTAATGAGATGAGTCTAAACCACGATTAATTTTCACATGTTTCGTAAATCTCCGGTAAACGAGCTCTGCATTTTTATAGACCCGTAAAAAAAGATCATTTAAACTGAAATGATTTCACAGTGAACCGGGAATATAAGTCTACCGTTTGTTTATAAAGCAATGGTTTTATAACTACGTTTATCTTGCGCGCGGAAAAATGTGATAAAAATGGTTAAATATATATATATATATTTTTTTTAATTAAATTAACTACTTATTTAACAAAAAAATAGAGTTAAACACATTTTCAAAAAATATTTTTAAAACAAAACATATTTTTTTAAATGAGGGACGATCACTCAATCACTGTAATAAATAATAATTAACTACATACAAATTAAATACAGATCGTGTTAATATTCATTTATATATTATATGCATTATCAATCACTTATTAACATCATAGGTCAGTAATAATTATATATTTTGATAAGTAAATTAAAAAGCGAATTTACAATTGTAAATGGTGTGTTGGGTTGATAAGTTAGTATATTTTGGTACTCTAAACGTCTTAGTATTATATTTTGTGTAATTAAGTAGTGAACTGTTTATTGAATAGAAATAAATGGGTTAAAATTGAAATGTATCAACCTGGCTCTTGCAATAACAACTCATCCTATCGTCTTTTAAATTGTTAGCTAATGTGCTATTTTTTAACATTTATATTATTTAATTCATATATAATACATATTCTTGTATTATCTGTGAGAGATCTTGAAAAGTTATGATTATTATTGCTTCAGTCCACTTATCAGGTACTTAGATATAGTACCTTCCTGCAAATACAATAGGCATATACGTATGACAAAAGTATATGAGTATATTATTTATTACATTTTGAATTGTGTATACGTTGAGTGTGTGTACATAATTCATAGAAATCATAAATGTATGTTCAAGGCAACATTTTAACGTATTGTAAATAAACGAGATTCAATCAGCTACGCATCTATTTGGAAATTTTTATTTTTGTTGTAAAACCGTAAATTGGGACGCTGAAAAATTTCAATTTGGAACTTTCAAAGAAGTAATTGTCAGTAGACATTAGATAATTTAGATTTAAACATAAAAAAGTGGGTAAGTGAGTACCACTCTGCTGTACATTAAATGTCGATTTGGTCATGGTAATAGGTATGTTAAATTTTAATTCAATGATACATCATTGTATACGAAAAACGATTTTGAGCAGAGACGGTCTGTCAACCAAATATAACTAAACAGTAAGTTTATTTCACCATTACTCCGCTAAAAATGTAAATCCAAAGTGAATAATTATGAAATATCATTACATATCTTTGAAATTTTGACCATAAACATGTGCATGAATTCCATTATAAACACACGAAAACCATAAAAAGTAAATATCAACTTCGGGGTTTATATTTCGGTAACTTTTGAGTGAAGTTTATTGGATTTACTTATACTGCCGTGTGTAATGCTAACACTCAATACTAATTGCGGCTTGGTCATATGTCAAAAATATATTTCGTAAATTAAATCCTCTTTATAAAAGGTGACAATCAATGTTGAATCGATTTTATAGTAAAATTGGATCAGAAAGCGTTGGCGACATGATAGCATTGTTATTATGATGAAAAAAATAACAAATCCTCGTACAATAATAATAATTTGTTATTATTATTGTCATGTGGACCGTCTATTTTCGTATAATAATCAAATTCAACCACCCCAAGAGAATTATGTAAAAATGTCGAAACATAAAAAATAAGAACGACGAAAAACGCGTAATATTGTATACAATATTATGTAAGCGCTACTTCAGTGATAAAAATATTACGTATCTGCAAAAATTGGGTATAAAACAGAGTTGATGATTTATGGGAAGAGAGGATGGCGCTTCACATGCTTAAAATTACATGAATAAAAGTAATGGTTCTCGTAAACCCAAAATATTTATATTGATATTATACGAAGTGTAATCAGTATACAAGACTTTCAGCATGTATGATAAAGATAAATATGTATAATCATTATGTTTATAATACATTTAAAAAATGTTATATTACATATTGTTTAATTTTAGAAATTAGATGTAGCTATGTATCTAGCACATTCACTTAATTACTATAATATACAAAATTGATAGTAATATCAAGCTTTCCAACCTAACCGACATTATAGCCGTTAATTATAATATAGTGCGTATAGAATGTATATTTCTTGGGAAACTTACTTAGTGATATCAAACCAAAATGAAGGTTTATGTATATGATGTATATAAATGGGAAAATACCAGTGCGTATACTTTAATTAAATCTATTTGGAATAGCAAACGTAATGAACTAATCAACTGTGGTATTTTACTGAAATAATTACTAATTTTATATTATTCTGGCAAGTTATATATAATGTATATAGGAATATATAATATACAAATATTATTGCGCGTTCCTCTTCATAAAACAAAATTATATATTAAGTACCAAATAGGGACTATACAATATAATATATGAGATCGTATATTATACATAATATGCTCTATATTGACTCATATATTTTAATATATACATGTGGTTGGTATTTTATATGTTTGTATCTCGTCCTAGTTATCTCGAGAGCGGAATTACGATGCTGATTTTCTGATATTTATTATACGTAACGGACTACACGCGGAAGAGGGAAGTCACACACATGACAAATGAGACCATTGCATGATGTATATCCAAGCGGGGCGTAAGCAAAATAATATCACGAACGACTGTCTAGCAGGGTCCGATGGCGTCTGTGTAGATTATCCCTTCCGTGACGAAGGACAAAGGTTCAAGAATGAGCTGAAAATAAAGCAACAAAAAAGGATCAAAACAGCCAACAATACTGGATGTACATTAATAAATTTTATAGTTACAATAACATAGAATATATATGTACAAGTATTGCGATAGTGCGATGATACCAGGCTGCCATTTAAATTTTAATTGAAACGATGTGTCAATGATTTAAATTAATGAACATTGAACATACATATTAAAATATAAAATTCGTTGAAAATAATTGCATCGTACTGTGCGGGAGATTATTTTTAAATCCCGAAGGGGTCACCGACAATTTACTGAAATCATAGAACCCTCGATGGCCTTGTGGTAACTTACAATTTGTGACAATTTATGGCATTATATAAAGCCACGCTGATGATTGCCGAGGCACTATCGTATATGACACATTTAATTTGTATCCATCGAAACGTATTTAATTGTATATTATTGCATAGAACATAATATTTTCAGGAATATTTAAGGAGATAAAGTAACTACTGTATTTAAAAGTATTGAAAAATTGTGTTCACTCTTTTAGATGCCTAGCAGAATGATTAATATGTAATAGTTTTAAGCAATGATGATGTGTGTGTGTATTTTAATGTATATGTTTTTACCTTTTTAAGTAGGAAAAATATTTTAATCTTCGTCTTGGGAGGTAGTTTCCAAATAGAGACTTGAATTTTTCCATGAATATATTGTATAATAATGTTTTATTAACTAGTTCATTTTCAAAATAAGTTGACATTTTTAAGATTCTTTAGTTTTTATTTTCGGGTTATGTATGATAAAAAGTTTGTTTTTAAGAAAAAAACCTTGAAAATATCACACAAAGCTTCTCAAAAATTGTTTATACAGTATCTAAAAATATCAAAAATAGATAAAAATTAAATTTATTACTTTTATTTTTTATTAAACTTTAAATTTTAACAAAAAATAACTTTTGTAGTAACTTTTACTTTTTTACCTAATTCAAAGCGATATTATTTAAAGGGATTTGAAACTTTTCATAATTTTATTATTTATGGATTTTTTTTTTTAGTATTCTACACAACGGTATTTTTAAAATAAATAAATACATTTTTAACTATTTATGTCACGATAGTCTATTTACACTGATACATGGTCATACTACGTACTAGATTATATACATAAATGTGACATTATGCCCTAGATGCTTAAGACTTTTTTTTAATTTAATAGAACACAAATCTGATTTAAAAATAAAGTGTAAATGAATGCTTTTCAAAAGTTAAAAAAATCATTAGAAAATATAGGTATAAATTAGAAAAGACTGTTTTTCAAAATAACCTTAATAATATTTATTTTATTTTTTAACGAGAAATACAACAAACCAATTTATATGAATAAATATTATGCTATTTATCATTTAATTATTATTAATTTACCTAAATTATAATGTTTTATATTTGAATATACTGCTGCAACCTCTATTCCCACTATTATAACTTCATACTTTATAGTTAATTTAATATTTATGTTTTTAAAATGCATTTAACCACGGATGATGTTGGAAAATAATATTAAAATTATTTAATGTTCTGTACATGCACTATTTTTTTATACTATTTCCATTGATCACTAAGTGACATTAATGTAATTTTTAGTTATTAATTTATTAGATTTAGATAACATAATAGAGTACCATACAGCTTTAATTAAAGCATTTCATTTTATAATTAATTTAATTTTCTTTTACGTTTTAAAATGTTTTGCTCGCAGACGGTCCATGTTGCTCTCACCGACTTTTTTTTTTTTTTTGAGAGTTGTCCCTATTTAATTTATTAATGCATTTAATAACTACTCGTCTATTGGATTTAAAAACTATAGTAGACTATATTCTCCATCTTTTACCACAACATAATTATTTGTGTAATTAAATTGAATACATTTTTAAATGTATTTTCCACCGACGGTCCTCAAATTCAGGCGTATAGTGATAAGGACATTTTTAAACCAATTATTTACAAAAAACTTAACAATAATGATATGTATAATTCATATGTGAATAATAATTGTGCAAGCTATAAAATATACAATTAAATACATTGTGTTTACATATTAGTATCCAAAAAAAACATAGGGTGACAAAAAATATTTCGATATCTAATAAATTACATGGGTTAAAGTCTTAAGGTAATATATTTGACCACGCCATTGTTTAATCGAGATTCACTCATTGTTAGATCCAAAGTTGAATTCTAGTGGAAGCTATCTTCCTGTATCTTCCAAAAAATTACTATTAACTAAAACCTAGCTTTACGAGTAAGGTTTTAAAAATGGAATTTCTCTCTTTATCCTAGAGTCTAGGACCTAGACTATTTATTTATGAATTAAACAACTTTTTATTATTATAATTAAAAAAAATGTTGATTTTAAATTTTAAGGGTGGCTTTATGATAGCAAAATCTTGTTTCTGAGGTAAAAAATTTTTAATATTTTCTCTTATAATCAAAAATTAGAAGAAAAATATATACTAACATTATTAAAATAATTTTTTTGTAACTTGAATTACCAAAAAGGTAGATTATCCTCTCAAATTTTTTTTTCGTCGTGAAATATGAATTATTATTAAATTCAAATTTAACACATCTATTAAATTAAGCTACTCAATTACAAGGTATGTACACTCGACATCTATAAATGTACAGCAAAGTGGTTAACTACTTAACGGATTTTTTATTAATGGTTTTAAATTTTTTACATTGATAATAATAAAAACTTTATTTTAAATATATGTGCTTTAAACAACTTTTGGTTTTAATATCGTTTGTAAATATTGTTGGAGACTATAATAACAACAAAAATTAACTGTAACAATTACTTAAGTTCAGTAACAATATGTTTGCGAAACTTTTCAGTTAAACATAATCTTCATAATTATTGGTATGTTATATAATAGGTATACACTTAATTTAATATTTTAGTCTATTTGAAAAAAACTTTTGAATGCGATAAAAAATTTATTTCGAAAATATAATTTACAATATGTTAAAATAAAACAATTTCACTTAATAAACTTGAATAACATGAACAGCATTTTTTTGATAAAATATAAAAAAAATCTTGTAAAGTCTTGTATGTCTATTTCATTTGCACTAGATTTATTGTTATTTATTTTATCTATTCAATGCAAAAACAATCAAACTTCATTTAATTATTTAAAGCTTACAAAATTAATATTTTTTTGAATTATAAAAAATGTTATCAATTTAAACTACAATAACTCTAAGAATTTCATAACTGTAATGAATATTGTCAACATTTGATTTAAAGTTCTAAAATTTAATTTTGTGTTAAGTTTATAATAATCTAATATCATAATATACAAATATTATTCTATACAATGCGACGTGCCCATAAGACGCTTTATATACTTGAAATGTTTATAACATTGTTAGTAGTTCTTCTTTTCAAATTTTAAAAACTTGTTTTATCAGCTCTTCAACTGCCAGTCAGAAAGTCGAAGACCGAAGTGTCTGACAAATGGAAATATTCCAAGACAACCTTGTATTTTAATTTATTTACTTTTGAAAGCGATTCATATCACAAACGGTGTTCGTTATTTATTTTCGAATTTGTTATTTTTAGCTACAAACATGTATATATCGTTATTACATACGCTATCTACATCGATCTGCTGTAGCAAGTAAATCTGAACACCATTTAAATGCGCGTCGGTTAAAAAATAAAAAGAAAAATACTATACCCATCCAAAATTATTATCTGAGTAGACCATCAATATATCTGATAACAAAGAAAAACCTAAAAATATACAACCAAGCGTATAAAAAATTGAATTTAACTTAAACAGTTAACCGTTTATATAAAAGTGTGGTTTTTTCGATAAGCTTTTTTAATTCGAACTACTGATTAAGGATTTAAAAATTGTGATTATAACCATTTCAGCTTATTTAATATTGTTTTTCTTAACTTAACCGGATTAAAGTTATTCGTCAAATAACTAATGACAGTCTCGAAAATAAAGTATACCACGTATGTTTGAGTATTTTTTCACCCCCTCAAAACTCACGCATGGGAGTTCTTGAGGGTTAATCCGAACGGTCGCATAATATCCTCCATCAGCCCGCGTAGAATATTATACCATCCAAGCGGTATTATATATCAACATGACCCTATAATATTATTAATATTATGTACATAGACAGTGTACACATTGCATTGTATCGTATTCGCCTTTAATATTATTATTGTTGTCATGATGGGTGGCTTTATTTTCCATCCCCCACCACTTATTCGTGCTCGTGTAAACAGATACTATTGTAAAATGACCGTAAGTTGTCGGCGATCAAAAAAAAAAATGACACTCTACTAAGTTCACATGTGTGTGAAAATAACCACACATTTTTTCGTGTGGCCAAAACAAAAAAAAATGGCAAGAGACCCTACCTATCTATACTAAAATATTAATCGGTATCTATGCAATATATTTTTTGTTTTAATACCTTTACAAAGTAAAACCATGACAAATATTAAAAGTATGCAAACATTGTATCATAATTAATTAAAACAAATTAAGTTATGACTTAAAATGTATAGGTCAACTATTACATTTTTTATTCATATTTAATATGTATTATTATGCATTTTTTAATTATTTGTCAACATGTTTATTATATATTTTTATAATTATATTCTCAGGGTCACAAGATAATTCTTTATCTGAAGTATACACTCTTTGGTGCGATAAGTATTGATGTTTTTGGAAATATTTATATATATATAAGTATTTTTAAATTTAATATTTCAAATTTTTCAAGGGAATTAATGTTTTACCTTTAAAATAATTACTAGGTAATACATACGTGAGTATTTCCGTTCCTCAATGGCGAAAATATAATATCGGTACTTATTGTTATTATTATTTTTGTTGCAATTAGCAATATAGAAACCTATATTAGCAGATCTTGACCGACTTTTCTGCAGACATACTTAAAAAAAAAAAAAAAAAAAAAGATAGTATTTAAAAGTATGTACACTGTGTTTTAATATAATTTACGTGACGTTTTATCAGTTAGTAAGGCGATTTTTATATTATATTATTATTTTTGTTTGATTATTATTTATTAAAAAGTCTCCAGTTGATTTCATTGTCTGAATTAGACCATAAAAATAATAGGTTTCAATGATGACAAGATCAAATGACAATAAATGTATTGTTTGTGCGCTAAAATAAGTTTTCGTATCAGCAGCGTATTTTAAAGGGGACTCCCGTGTCGTGGTCTTTTCGTATTTTTTACATCTTATGTCCAGGATACGATAAGTTATTTTGTTGCAATATCGTTGTAATTTTCAATAAGAAATTAATTTCATAATAATGTGATATCTTCTTTCTTAAAACATTTTTAAATATACGTCACTCATTCATTGTGATGATTGTCCATTATATTATTAGTTTATATAAAAGAGGGGAGGGTTTCAATGAGATAGTTTCTGTGCCTGATATTTAAGTGCCAGTAAAACAGTAGAAATAAGTTTCAGTTTTAATTTACATCAACAATCGTCGATAATTAACTTTATCATCACCATCGTTATTATTGCACTCAAGAACAGACATGTCAAATATTAGAGAATTTAGGTAAAACATATTTATGTATAAATTATTATCCCACGAGTCATGGATATTTTCTCAAATTTCGAACTTAGGTACGTGATACACGATATAATAATAACAATAATAATAACGTGAGTACTGAGTGTAATATAATATAATATAAATCAAAATACTTATAACTAGAGCCAAAATTATATTGCATATATTTATACTTTTGTGTTTTATGTATAATAAAATTTAATTTTGGTAAATTTATATATTTATGTATAACATAATATACACATATTATATTTCAATTTTTTTTTTTTTTAACAAATTTAAACATATTTTATTCAATATTTTGCTAATTTTTACAAAAATCTTGACTTAAGAAGCAAATACACAAATAATGTGTTAATTTATATGGTCGCCCATCGGTGTTGGTTTTCTGTATTCAGGATATAATTATTATTTAACCGTACTCGTGACCATAATATAGTTTTATGATGTGAAGCGTAATTCGAAACCATACAATTCTATTTTATCAGTCGCATCAGTAAGTCTACTAGGAAATATTTTAAGAACTAAACGAATAGTCTCTTGTTTTATGGTTTAAATATGTAATATTTAAAATTATTCTGTGAACCATCTAAGAGTAAAATGTTATCAGCTGCAGCTTAGTAAATTTAAAAATATAAATTATTATTTATAACGCTGTAATAGGAATTACAAGTTAAATGGTTTCAATGATTAGAGGAAACATAGGAGTGCGCACGAGTAGGTCTGATTGGGCTTGAGCTTTTTTAATACGTGGATGGGTAAGTACTTGGTACCTAAGAAAGTAATAAAGCGTTAAAGCCGTAGAACATTGATAATAAAAATAGATCAACATCATAGATATTTACACGATTAAAGATAAACTAGTTGCCCATAGGCGTAATGAATTTTTTTCTTATATAACCGTGACGGGGGAGGGGAGTCAGATTGAATTTAGTCATACCTGACTCAGAAGTCTGTTCACGTCTATGAAACAAAATATGTTCTTTTAATGCACGCGGCTTGATGCTTGATTCTATTGTGAAATCAAGTTCTGAACGTCAAGATTTAGAAATAATAATATTATTTCTATATATACGTATACTATAATATTTAGAAATAAAATTGTTAAAAAATATAAATTTTATAGTAAAAATATATTTCGTATAAATTTATAAAATATTATTTTTATTTATGAACTTCATTAAAAAATGCATTAATCAAATAATTTTACAAACTAAGCTAACATTTGGTTTTAGTCTGAACTTTAACATACAAGTAGATATTTCAAGTTGCAGTATTCATACACTATTAGAATCTAGCCGTAGTTTTTATTTTTTTAGTTCAACCACGAACAACTCAGATTTTTTTTACGTTATCGCTGTTAGAAATAATTATTATTGTATAAATGAAGTCGAAGTCATAAAAAGTAAATTTTATTGTATTTGTATATCTATAATAAAATAATATTCTATGTATATGTTCAAAAATCTCATCAACAAGTACCAAGCTTAAATTAATGAAAATTTAAATAAACTAAATGATGAGACTGATAGGAGATACATTGATACGTTCTATCATATCCGTAAATAATTATAATTATGTGCTCTAAAAATTTATAAAATATAAATACAGTTTCCTTAAAATTTGCTTTTTAATTAAGTGATTTATTTTTTATACTTATATATTACACTTACTGCCAATAATTTTAAAAAATGTACGGCATGCTCTTCATCTGAAAACTAAGCAAAAATGTATCTAATGTGATAACTGATTAATAAATAATAATTTAAACCAAACAACATATTAATTAAATTATAACTATTTTAATTTTAACTCTATGTAATTGCATTGAACAATTAATGATTTGAATACATTTTCTAAAGTATTTGACATCGACTGAATGTTAATTCAATTTTGTAGTATTAAAAAGAGCGTTCTACATCAACGGATATAATAGGTGCATATTCATGATGCAACAAATCGTTGCTTGTCAAATCTTCTGGAATACTTTCTATCGTGAATACATCACCGGATATTACTTTTGAAATTGTTATAATAACATGAAAACCATTTTTTTTTTTTTTTTAAAGTATCTGCACTTTTTTTTGTTTATATTAGTGTTATTGGTACCACTTACTTCACGTATTTTGCTACTTACAGTTTCTATTATTGAGTCTTAGATATTTTTATTAATAAGTTAAATTACCTATAATAACTTATATGAATGAAACAAACTAAAAATGTTATTATAATAATTTTGTGATTTTCAAGACTTAAAAATCCTAAATATGCTCCAAAACTGGACAAAATCCTATTGTACGTCTTGAAAATACAAAATAAAATTGTGTATACAGTAACGTTCAGTTATGAAACAAATTTCGGTTAAAACTAACTATTTTTTTAACCAATCAATAAAAATATAGAAATACATACAAATATTGGCCTTAGTTATAACACATCTATATTCTTAAATGTATGTAGCTTTGTAGTATTATATGGTTTAATGTGGCTTTATAATTTTATTATTACTACCAATATTTAAAATTTTTAAAGTTCAATAATGAAATCGCCAAACATATCTATATAGATTTAATATATCATTATACATATGTAATTAATAACTATCTATGTTATCGTTAATCAAAATAAGTGCAAACACTATGTAATGTATGCATCTGCTGTACATAATATATATTATTATGGTATTTACAGGCCGGTAAAATTTAAGTCTACTAAGAAAGGAAATTATTGAGAAAAGCGAAAAATAATCTCTATCTCTATATGACACACTATAATATCTATATTAACTAATCGAATCTAAATTTCAATTTTAAAAAGTGTTTTATGAAGCATTTTAAGAACTTTCTCTACTTATTCATAAAATACGTCCTCGAAAAATGATAAATTCAAAATATATACATTTATAATATAATTGTAACTTTTTAATGAGAGTATAGAAAATAACAATTAGTTAGAATAAAAGGTATTTGCGTGGAAAAACACCGAATGGGAGTATGAGACACCCTCTGTACAGATATTGTTTGTTATCGTATATGTGCTGTGTGTTTGAATAAAGCGTGGAACAAGGGTACTGAGAAGAACCGGTGGATAATTTAAATAACGCCGTGAAGGGGCAAGGTAATAATTTACGGTACACACCCTTCTGCGTGGACAATAGATCGAGAGCATTATAATGTCATCAGACGACCCGTATATTATAATAATAATAATGATAAACACTATAGGCCTAGAAAGGCGACGCCTAAATAAATTGTCTAGTTCATATTACAATATTATGCATTGCCGCCGTTGTCGAAACGAAACGAAGAAAATACGAAATACCGGTTTAATTTTAATGCTATCGAGCGTTTCATTATAATATATATTACAATATATAGGTGCCCACTATTACGCCACTCAACTCCGACGATATAATGATCCCTGGTTGGTGGTTCATAATGTCGTATGGTAAAATGCACACTGTTATATAGACTACATAATGCCTAATAATACTAATAACACAATGTTAACGTTTTTGTATATCCTGGTGCATATACGTATGTGTGTCGTTGACCATCAGCTGCTGTCGTATGTTATTGTACGATGAAACGATGTTTTCTACTTAATGTGTTTTGTGTATGTGCGTAGAGTGTGAAAATTCAAAGAAATTATTTAAATGTATAGAAATAGACTAAACAATAAAATGTAAACAACAATATTTTGTATAAACCATGCAAGATTACAGGATATAATATTACAGACCTAAATGTTACAAGTAGTGGAAGTGATTTCAAAATATTATTTTTCGATGGTTTTAATATGAAAATATTACTTACTCTGCTATTATGATATTTCCACGTGAAAACATTAATATTTCTCTAGTCAAAGATTTTTGCAAAGTTCCCAACAATAAAATTCAGGTTTTGGTGGTAAATCGAAGAGAACAATTTTATTCTTCAATATTATCTAAACATAATGAAAAATTAACATCATTCGTTAAATTATTTTGAATAAATCTTAAAGATTAACTAAAGTAAAAGTGATTTTTACCGACTATCGATTACTCACAATCGTTTTTAAGTGTCTCATAAATCAAGGTAAACGTTTTGCCTTCTAAGTTTATTTAAACATACTTTATCCTGTATCCAAGTTAAGCAAAAGAAAATTATTTCCCTGTCAAAACCTAACATTTTAACTCTATTTTTTGTCCAGCTTTTAGTTATTTTAGTTTATCAGTTATCTAATTGGTTTAAGATAATGATTTTAGTATCATAAAATTTATTTTATTCTTATTCACTAGTTTTATATAAGTATTATTGAGGTCGCTATAACTTGCGCTGTAAACTTTTTATTTAGATTGTGGTTAAAATATATTTTATAAATACGTAAATACTGGGCTTTTGTATACAAATATTTAAATTGTTACCAAAATATTTCTTTTTCATACATATTATATTAATTGATATTTTTGAAAAATCAAAATTCTCCTACCATTTTTCAAATTCAGAATTAGCAATATTATTATATTAATATCGTACAAATTACTGGTTAAAAATATTAGTTTTTTTATGATTAAAAAAAAATTATTATTAAAAATTAGTAATTAATTAACTGGTAAAAATGTATAATGATACTTCTCGCACATAGTCTATAAACAAATAATTTATTTTTATTTTTTTTTGAACATAAATTATGTATTTTCCCCATAATTTTCATATTTTTTGTCTCTTCGCTTTTCAAACTAATATATATAATTCATTATGCTTGGTTATTTTTTTATTATTTTCCGTTACACAATAATTTACGTACGTTTCAAAAATACTCGAGCCGCAATTTACGCAATATATGACTCTAACATTTTTTTGGGGAACATTGTTTTCCTACTCTGAATGATGTTATGATAAATTATTTATTTTAACATAGAGTACCTTTTGACTAATAGAGCGATGATAAATGTTGATGCAATTCCTATAACATTATTTTATACTCATGTATGTGATAAGTGATTATTGAATATTGATTACAAAATTTACAGATATAAATGGTCAAATGATCTTTAAATTTTAACTGAAAAAAAGTCAAACAATATTATATTAACAAAATTCTAACATGTGCAGACCTGTTGAAACCATACAAGTGTGTGTTTAATTTTAAACAATTATAAACTAAATTCTACACATTGTTACTTACGGTCATTCTTGTCCTGTCTATTGAATGCAATAATAATTTTTATTAGTTAAGTATGTCTATTATATATTATACACATCCATAATTATATTTGATATTATACAATAATTAATGCACATAAATTGTTTGGACTTTATTATAATAACATAAAATTACTTCAAACGTTTTATAAAACTAAATATACTATAATAATGTGTATCCTTATTTATTTATTTTTTTTTATTCTCTATACATCAATTTATAATAACGTAGTTAAACCGGTATAGAGAATATTATGTTTAGTATTTTCTAACTACTTATGTGGTACTTTGAAATTTCAAATACGTTTAAAAACAAAGAAAATAGTTGCCAGTTCAGCGATTCCTATAACGATCGTTCGTCTATAACTACGCTAATGTCAACGCGGTAGCTTGCGGTGTATTACTGTTTTTAATTCCTTAATACACACAGATATACAATAATACGATACATAGCTGACTTGGATATGTTACTGATGCTGATAGATGGCTGTCTTCTCTCATCTAAGAAGTCAATACTTACATCTATATTGTGGCAATTATGTAGATTGTTAAATAAAGATTTATAATAAATACAGTAATAATAATAAAAATAACAATGCTTTTGAACAAAATGAATACGAACATTTTCAACTCTTTTCATATTGAATGATTGCAATTACATAATAGGAATTCTTGTTAACAATTTTTCAAGTATTAGTATACATTTGTGCTTGAAACATAAAAAAAATGCACTACTTAAGTATAAGCATATTATGTATTATGTGTAATATATAATGTGCATATCATATAATTTTACACTATAATTATAAGCATTTTCTGTATAATTTATATTATAGAAAAGAAAGAACAGTTTTCACCTTTTATAATCACCTTCTTGTAAACATTTGCCTGTTAGATAAAAAATATAGATGTAAATTTATCACATTTAATATTTATTTATTTTTTTTATCGTAGAAATATATTATGAATTAGGTTTTCTAATTTTTACTTTATCTGTGGTAACATGTAAATTATTATCGTATTAGAGTAAAAAATAATTATGCTAAGATTTTTTAGAATATGTTTTTTAAATATTCTCAACAATAATAACATTAAAAAAATAAGGTCTACGCAAAACTACGCACCTAGATGTTACATTATATTATATAATATGATCAGAAATTGCGTTCAATTTCTAATATTGAGCACAACGAAAAATAAAATAATGTAATTGTAAAATGTAAAATGTAAAACACACCATCATATAAAATTTAAAATATCTTGTAATTTTATTTGTATAATATACAAATATATAAATATATACATTTTTATTATTTGCCTCTAAGGTTAATTAAAAATAAAAGAATCCTCAGGAGAAATCTTCAGAGTGTAATTTAACAAAAAAAAAAATTAATAAGTCGGTGGACAAACAAATTAATCAATATGTAATCGTTTAACTAAATAGTTTTGAACAACGAGCTCGTTTAAAAAAAAATCTCGAGGACGGATCTGCATTTAATTTTTATTAGTTTTTAACGCAAAATACATTCCTTACAAGAAGGGGGAAAACAATTATAAATTTAGATTACCTACACAACTGTAACGTTGTAAAAATTGTTATAGACTTCTACGCATATTCCAAATGAACATTGCGAATTTATTAATATATTCATGAATAAGACCCCATACAAATTTATTTATTAAATTAGATTTTAATTGTTACATACTATACCTACGCTGGTGTTTTTCACAGAAGTTATATATTAATTTAAATTACATTTTATCATTGATTATAACTGTACAAATATTTAATATTTATACTCAAATACTCAATGATTTTATGTAGTTAATAAATCCATGAACCGTCGAAAGTTGTTTCAATTGAATAGCGTTGTAACGATATTTTAGGAATTTATCCTTTTTAATATTATATAACTTATTTACTTAAAATTTATAACATACTATTATTATTACACAATGGATTATTTAGTTAAGTAGGTAATAGCAGTTGTAGTTGATCACGCATATCATAAGTAATAAGTAACTTAACTTGTAAGAGTACTCAGACATTTTAGAATTAAAAAATAAAATTTAAATTAATTGTATAAGTTTATTTATTTTTTTTTTTTTATAATCTTTGATATTTTTTGTCATTATAACCATAATCTTTTGGCCAATATAAAAATTATTCATGAAATATTAATTTAGAAAATTTCATACAAAGAATAATTTATACAATATAATTTATATAATTTGTTGAATTGTAAATATTTAATAATTATGTAAATATTATTAACTTTAATCGGAATTAGTTACCTACATAAAAAAATTTACTTATTTATTTAAATGAATGTAAAAAGCCTTAATAGAGCTTTAAATTATTGTATTATTAATTTTGTAAAAGATCATGAACACATAATATATTATATATAATTTAAACGGTTTGGATATAAATTAAGAACCCGCGGTTATGCTGTAGTGTACAAAGCATTTGACGTAAGAGCATATATGATCGGGTTCATAGGTGGTTTGAGAGTAAAATTATTATTTTATTGAATACAAATTATAATAGTTTCAAATAAAAACTATTATTATAATACTATAAGGTGACTATACTGACCAGTAATAAGTTATTTTATTGAACTTGGTTACTACTTATTAATTATTAATAATAATAAATTTCACTATTATAATATAATTGATCGCAAAACAATATTTTTTTTTAAATTAGTTTTTAAGGTGAATAAAAATAATACGAGTATAATGCGGGGAAGGAAAATGCTCTCAACGCCTTCCTCTGATACGCCTTTAGTTCAACAAAGATGACAGAATGGTAAATGTTTTGATGGCATTTTGTTAAGACTCGTCAGTCGTCTCAAACGTATAAAAGAGTTCTATAGAAATTAATTCATGATTGTTGAAATGTTCTTGTATATACCTATAGGCTATACGATGTAGTAGTCCATTCCATTCCAGATGTTATTCATTAACATTGAAAATCAATATATTATTGTATCTATACTCAGAGTTCATACGACTGACTAACAATTAGTTCTCCATTTTACGACGGTGTGCTTAACTATTTTTTTTTTTTTAATCAATATAATAATCGAATATAACTTATAAATAGGCTTGATACAATTATTATCAAATAAAAATTTTAACAAAACATGAAAGATAAAACTAAAAGCAAAAACTGTTGAATAAAAATATTCGAACGAAATGACTACAATAATATTTTGACAATAATCCGATGGTACAAGTACGATGTGTAAACATCTTTTGTTTCGGTGATTTCGAAAGGCTCAATAAAAAAACAACTGTCCAAATGCATGCCTTTCCGGAAGCTGCCAGTCGTTTTGAATCATCTTTACTATATATTATTATTATTATTATATTATTTGATTGTTGAACTCTGAACGGCGCCGACAGATGAACTAACAGTGAGTGTACTTTTTTTTCGATAAATTTCTCGAACAACTCGTTATATGCGCTCCAGTGAATTAAATCAATTCATTGATTTTTTTTTACAAATCCTTTCATTTTAAATTTCCGTTCGAGATTTCTTTAACGCTTAGACTTTTATTAAACTGTACAGAATAATTTACTTTCCTAATTTGTTTGATATAATCGCAGACTAGCCCTAACAAAAAATGAATAAATTATCATAGAATAATTAATGAACATAAATACCGGTCGGATTATTCAATACTATTAGAGCTTTGTTCTATACACGTAGCTGCACAACATTACAACGTGAATATGTAATATTTATCTATGTTTCTATTGCATATAATATTATCACAGTATATGTTTTCATCACAAAATTGTTAAAATTTTATAATTTACCGTGTAATATATTATGTACTAGAACAGTTAATAATAATAAATTTAATATCTTCTGAAGTAGCAGTTTATTATTGTTTCCCATTTTTCCAACTGCCTTCTGTCCTAGGTTTGTATTATGATTTATATTTTATAATACGTATTTCGACCGTCAAAATGTTATTGTTTTTTTGGTTTTTTTTTTTAAACATCTTGAGAGTTCCGACTCTTATCGAGGTCCGTCACCTTTGACCGCGATGCGCGTGCCTGCTAGCAAAAACAAGTTCACGCAGATCAGACATAAATTATCAGTAGAATGATTTTAGAGCTAGACACGCGTGGTCTATAAAATGCAACTACAAATAAAAGAACACTGTCTGGTTTTTTTGAGGGCATCTCATAGTGACCATTCTACGTAATAATACTAAGTTTATCACCTAATAAAAAAATAAGTCTACCGCAATTTTAGTTATTTAGGCTTCCGAAAAAAATAAATACGTGAGTATTCGATATTATATTAAGCTAATCGTGTAATAAATAAGATGCCCTCAAAGTGGCCCAAATGGAATGACTAAACATAATATAATACTTAAGTATCTGATATTGTTTTTTGTTTTTTTTCGTAAGGATCATTCCCATAGTTAACAACAAGTAAACTGGTTTTTTGCTACCTATTATAATAATAAGTATCCGTTATCGTAATCGTGTACGTACCGCAAAGAACAAAGATAAAGTATGGAACATCCTTGTTCTGTTCGTCAGCGTTCTGCGTTGAAAATATCTTGTGGCTACGATGATGAATTTTGAAACATTGTCCATTTTTTTAATTAGGTCTGATAAAATTTTATCAGTAATGAATACTGGTTATAATGCGAGTTTATAAATGTACATCCCTCGAGTTTTAAATTATATTTTCTCCAACTTATCAAATTGCTTTTCGAGGATACCAATAATATGTAAATGTCCGACATCGATCACCATTTTCTCAAATCGGCTGATAATTATAGTTGGTAGTTTGGTATTAATTATAATTTGGGGTAGTTTATAAACAATACTGTCAAGTTAAAATAATATACAAACGAGTCGACTTGAGGTTACTTGTCACTACGCCGACAATGTCATTGTGTGATATAGGTACAAGATATAATATAGGTAAAATATTTTGTCAGTCAGTGTATTTAAACAGTAATATTGCACGGAGATAGAAAGCAAATGTACATAGAGCCGATTTTCCAGGCAAGGAGAATTTTTCTGTACAGATATAAATTTAAATTTTCAACAACGTTAAATCCATTCGTTTTCGGATGGATGAACATAAACAATTTTAATTATTATATGAGCTTTGAAAACTTTTTACATCGACAGATGTGGCAACAAATACAACCAGCGACAGTCACGCCCATATGAAACCGCACAATATTATAATATCAAATGAACTTTGCCGATTAACTGGAATTGGATAAGTTATGTGTTCAATAGTAGCTATATTGTTTATACTCTATAACAGCGTTATCTTTGTGTGTATATAGTATTATTTACGAGTAACGTATATCATGGCTACTATATATGTATACAACTATAGTTGTAGTGAGCCTACCGTATGATATTGATCAACGAGGTTTAATGTACACCGTTGTACGTTGAACCGATGCCGTGGCCTCACCTCCGTAAAACTATATTATCCTCAGTTGTCTCGTAGGTATACTATATACGACTATTAATAAAACGTATTATTAACATTGAGCACTGTGTACCGCAAATTGCCACTCATTCGGAACGCCACTACGAAAAAAGGGGTCTAAAAAGTCGCACGCGTGTACACTGTACCTATATTACTAATTCCTGTAAAATATTACACCGGTAGGTTCAAATAAGGTATCGAATAGGAGATCGTGATTATTTCCGTGACCGAATATAATAATAACAAAACACGCAATACTCCTTGTATATAATATAATATTATATGCCCGACTCAGCGTCTCGTACGTTATTATATCGTTCGATCTACAGCCGACAATGCTTATTTCGCTATAATGATATTATTATTGTTATTATAATATAATATCATACGTGTGTATTTCTGTACCTATTCACGTGTTGAAAAAACATGTTCGATATTTTTGGAATCATTATCATGCTATATATCCGCGAGTTTATTGTATTAAATAATATATTTATAGTTTAAAATTGTATATACACACTGGCACACAGCAGCACGTAGGTGTGAACCTCGTTCATTTGAAAGGCTAACACAGTTACGGAACATCACGTGTTGATTACTCTGTAAACTATAATATTCTGGATATATATGTACCTAATATGATATGTTGTATAACTAGATAACGCACGTTGTACGTCTCGTGTGTTTGAAACTCAAAACCTTGTGGAATCATTCGATCGTAGCGGTCGGATCGAAACAATTAATGGTGAAAGTCTTAACGCTAGGCATACGAACTTGTACGCGAAGGTCAACTTTTGAATTTACGAATTGTTGAAAACCCGAATTTGATACGATTTGAAGTAAACTGGTAAAATGTCTATCAAACTATTGACTGTAGTTTTAACATAATATTTATTACTCTAGATGAACAACAAAATATAATATACAATATGAGGAAATCTGTTTCTTTGTTTAAAAATATCGTCCTGTGTACGTGTAAATGTATATTATATTACACAAACTTCCATGGTAAATATTTATTATTTTTTTATTTTTTTTTATGCAGTACAATAATACACGTTATACACGTTTAGATTTAAACGCGTATACTATGCACTAAAATCTAAGTTTGTGTAAACATATTATTATATATTATTCTTTATAAATCATAATTTCATTCTGTATACGCTATAGGTATGTTGAATTTAAAATATCAATCGTACTTGATAAACCAATACCCAATATTGAACGTTATGCGCGATCGGATTTCAGGCGAAATGTTGTCAACCGTTGTGAAAATGTATATTTATGATCAATTTACAATTTACACTGTTGTCGTAAGATTTTTCGGTTTCCTCTCTTCGACAACTTATTTATCTTCCATTTAAATTACACGGGGTGACTTATAATTATTTTATGCATAGGTTGTAGGCGTACGGTTTATTGCTTACAATTCATCATGCCGACGGCCTAGACGGTTTACCGTTACCCATAGTGTATTATATTATAATGGCCATAAAATACTGCGAGCGTATCTAATAGCTATATCACTCGAATCCTTCGTCGCAGTGGTATTAAACCAATATTTGATTATAAATTTAAGTGGTAATTTTTCAAGTGCTTATTGGTATTTTTATTTTATGACGATCACTGCTTAAATTCACTTGAGTTTATTCAGAAGCCATTTATGTCTTGTCAGTCATATTAGCCAGGGCTGGTGAAAGCTTTAGGAGATCTGGTCGATTTAAACTTATGAAGTTACACTAGATTATAAAATAATATTACGATTTTCAAAATTTAAATTTAAATTGTTCTCATCCAGTTATGCTAACAAAATTTTATCAATTTAGTAATATTAATTTAGATTGTTAAAAATTATTATATTTTTGAATTTAATCAATATACTCGTACATGACGAGGTATCATAAAGCATACACCTCTTTTATAATGTATACTATTCAAATTATGACTTTTATAACTTTTAAGTAGATACTTATGAGAACATAATTTTCGTATATATTAGGTTCGTTTTCATACCATTTAAGGAGGTCCTTTAGACAACTTAATTTCAGCCAACCATATTTACTTATCTTAAACTAATAATTTTGTTGAAAACGTTTATGTATTGAATTACGTATAAATATATAATACTTATGTAATAATTATTATATTCAGATAATTTTTACAAATTATAAAATATTTATAGTTGATATAATAATTACAAATCATTATAGAGACTACAAATATTCCGATCTACCACCATAAAACATAAGTTAACGGATCTATAAAATATGTTTATAATACATATATTTACTTTAATATAAGTAACATATTATACTTTTGATGGATTTGTATAACCTTTGTATTATCTTGCTAGAGAACGTGTTTAATATTTATAGTTATAATGTATAATAAAAAAAATATCGAATAATAGAATTATTACGAACAACAACACAACCTAAAATAGAGTAGTTTCTTCATCTACACTAACAAGTAGATACATTTATTTTTTTTAAATGGATGCTTTTTTGTTCTGTCCTTTGTTATGATTGCCATTAAATTTCTAATATGTCCGTATAATTTAATTCTAATTCTGTATTTTTTTTATTTTTGTTTGTTATACACAGACATCCAAAAATAAAGAGCAGTGAATAATGGTGTGTGTGACACTGACATTCGAACAGATACCCACGACTATGATAAAATACAATCAATTTTGTACCTAACTTATCGAGGTGTTTCCTTCGAGTAAATGAAAAAAATAAAAAGTAAAAAAAATCTATAATTACAGACGCCCCAAATATTCGGACTATATCATGGCCGTCATCATCGGAAGCCCTACAGACATTATCTTCGAACATTGTTGCCGTTTTCTCCCGTCCGGAAGACCCTTTTGTGTCTTTTCCGCTGACTAGCGAATCGTTTAGTTTTTCGTTTCTGAAATACACTGTTCCGAACAAAGCGTCGTATACCCATATTCCAAAATTACAAACACATATATACGTTATAAATGTCATGATGAATAAACCACCGATCTTGCGAAATTCTGCAGGAAATTGGATTTCAGTGGTTCATACTAGTTCTACATACTACTCCGTAGGGAACGTTTCGTCACGGCCGGGCAATAAACATTTGATGAGCGGACTTCTGTGCAAGGCGTGTATTATGTAAGCGTATTTTGTGTATATATATTACACATCGTGTGCTAGCGGGCGTGTGTAAGTAATATATACAGGTATTAAACACAATATAATATTCGATAGTGACGTTTACGATCCCGTACGAAATAAATAAATGCCACGGTTCGGACTTGTATCGTAAATAAGCAGCTATTGGTTTCAAGGCCATGGTATAGTAATATTATAGTGGGGCATAAAGTACTGCGGTTTATTTTCTTCGTATTCCAACTCCCACTACTACGCCGGATACTGCATTATCATAGTAGTAGAACAAATTTAGTGTATACCATGTAGAACAGGTGCAGGATTATATGATACTTGTATACCTATATTTATTATTAAATATCGTAATGCAATTACAATACCTATATTGTAAGACTAGGTGTAATACACTCTGTTGATAGTTTGCAAAGATAACGTCGTACTAATGTATCATATGTATATATATAGTATATACGTCTAAAATATACTATAATATTATATGTATACATATAATCTCGGATGTTCAGTCAGGCGCCTGCACGTACACTTGCTATATAGTTCGGGTGGTGAAGATTAGACCGTCTGTGTTGGAACACGATTCTATATAGCACGTACTACGCCGAGCATCGAAATTTACGACCCGGGAGATGAATTTTTTAAAGAAACCAGTTTTTAAATATCGTGTATAAGAAAAAAATATAGGTATAGGTACGTAAGATACTAGCTGGTTGACCCCAAACGTGATCAACACGTGTATTATTAATGTTATTATTATTACACACAGTCTCGGGGAGTATATTTGATCGTATTATGAATCCGTTGTTATTGTGGTGAAAGAGATGTAGACAAAGACAAATATAGATATTGAAAGAAGGACGGAAAATGTATATGAAAAAAAAAAAAAAAAAAAACCGAAATTATATTAAGCCGTTACGGGGAGAAGTGTGCTGCGGGACCATATAGCCGTACCCATGGCTAGAAGACGACATTGATTGATCGAGTGTACGCATATTGGTCAGAACACTATTATTTTCTCGTTAAGTCTTAACGTTAAACAATTTTTTTATAAAAAATACAGTAATCGCACCGAGATCTGTAAAGCTTTAGCTACACTCGCCGAGTATAGAATAATACTATTGAGGTCGAGTGCGACGATTTTATAACAGTATGTGTTCAGTGTTGTTATCAGTTCGGCAAGTATTTCAGCCATATATGACTCAGTATACAGTATAACATAGTTTTTGGTTTCACATATAGGTTAAGTATGTAAATAGCTTTTGTATTAAGGCAGTTTTTGGACGAACCTTTATAAAAACAATTGAGATTGAGTGATGAATACTCTATCCTCCCCTGTGCATTCGCAAAACGACTCTTTTATGGTTATAATGTTACAACATTTAGGCCGTCTTCCAACAAACTTGCGACCTCCAAGTAATGCATGTGAATACTCTATATTCATTAATAATTATATTTTATATAATAATAATGAATCGTTTGCGTAAACAGGTATACGTTTTAGGTTCGCGTACTAATATATTTATACCATATACGCACTCATATGCCTCAAGGGCAGAAATGAGGTTCGCTATACTACCGGTTTTAAAAAAAAGACAATTTTTCTTGTCTTACTCCTCTTACAAGAAGCTTTTTTCTTATTACTCCCGTCTTGAAATAATTTATAATATTTGCACCAAATTCTATCAGGAAGGGCATTTGTTTGGATTTCGACTTATTTAGATCAATTTAAATAATATGCGCTATATAAAACAATTAAAAGTCGATAAAAATGCAAATAATTGTTTTTAAATGGAACGATTTTTCCACCTACAATAAATCGAACTGCGGCATCAAGATAATAATATTTAAATATCGCTGATTACAATATTATTATACTATACATTTTATGACTATGCTAAATAAAGGCATAACCCTGTCCATTTTTATGGTGACTCTAAATACGGAAGTTTTTTCTTGGACTTATACGTACATTATACTATACAATATATATATACGAGCATACGTATGTATGTTATTATATATGTATAACAGGGTTCACTAGCGATGGATTAAATGTACATTAAATATACTAAACTATGTATTATGTAGATATCGATCGAACCAAAATGACAAAATAATAAGTAAAGTTAATTATATTATAATAACAACCTACAATACTCCCTCAAATGAATACATTTAGCGTCATATGCAATTTCACTTATAGTGATATTTATAGTGAAGAGGTAATGACTGTTCTGCGCTTATACTCGTACAAAATAAAATATAAAATATTTCTAAATATATATCAATAGCCGCACTATGATTTAAATATATTATGGTACTATACACGCCTTTATCATTGTTATGTAGCAATATATTTGTATTTATATATCAGGTTTATACATATACATTAAATGTTTATGTTCCACACACCTGGTCGGAACTCGAAGGACTAACAAAAATGTGTTAAACTAAAAAGGAAACCTGAGTACATATACATATCACATATATGTCTTGTGTGTGAGTGCATGCCCGGATAATAAATAATGATCCCAATTCCACGGATCCGACAAATTTTACAGTTCTTTTGAAAAGGCACGACTTGCGAGCAGAATGGGGGACAACAACGGTGGCAATGGTTAGTATACATGGAAGTATATGTATTGTATACATATTTTTATATCTATAGTTACGTGCCGACGCATCTTAATAAATACGAAAAACGTCCGGCTCCCCTTGGCGATGTTCAGCGTCATAATTTATACAGTTTCCGGACCGCCACTCTCCTAAAAGGCAAAATCCTTTTGTGAAACGTAGATTCGCAAAAGTTGTATTCTCCACGAACCCTCTCTGCAAGCAAATTATATTATTATATAATGAAACTGTCGGTTGGCAGTCGGTAAAAGGGTGGACTGTAAATCAAACACCCGTGATACTATACGAGTCATGACTATCGTTACGGTTCTACTACTGTACTGCTGTTGTAGTAGCATCACTAACATCGTATTATAATTTAACTTATGACGAATGAAGCTAGGCGAGTTTAGAAACAGTTTCAACTCGAATATGTTAGGTTTAATATTAAAAACTTCAAAACTAAATGAGTAATAGTTAAAGATTAAGTTCTAAAAAAGTTTGGTCAAGTTAATTTTAAAAATAAATAAAACCTTTTTTAATTTTTAACTAAATCTAAGTAAATTTAATTTTCTCATTGGACTAAAATCTTAACATTATAAATTTTATGGTGTAATAATTCATAAAAAGTGTAATTATAAACTAAACTAAGCTAAAAAATAATTTTAATATAAAAACAAAACTAATTTGATTTTATGTGACTCGATTGCTTTTTTATTTGTATTTTAACAAACAATTTTTATAAGGCACACCCATTATTTATTGTATTTCTAAAAATATTAAAATACATAATACAGATGGATACATTTATAAGAATTAATAATTTTAATAATAATATATAAAATAGTCCAAAACACAATAACATCAATTACAAGTTTTTACTACTGGGGATGTGATTGTAAAAAAAAAAGAAGTAATATGAAATTAATGAGTCATAATTTTAAAAAATGTTTCTTTTAACCTGACTTAATCTAACAATATGTAGTACCTACATATATATTAAAATAAATATTATTTTTGTATAATTAATAAGAACTCTACAATTTTTATTGCGTAAACTGCATTAAAAAATACTTAATATCATATACAAACATAATATATCATATTATATCAGATATGTATATATTCAACTGGAAATATAACTTATGCTATCATTATTTATAAATGCTATGGTACATTACGTAACCGGTAAAATAATAACAAATATTAAGTTCATAGATTGATCATGATGTAAGTTCGTGTTTTAAATATAAATTATCTATAGCAGTGTCAAATAAATTTAATCGAATGTGATGCAAATTTAGTAAAAGAGCGGTACGGTAATATTGTAATATTTAAAACGTAACGATGCTAACAAGAAGAATGAAAATAAAGAATTGAAATAGCACTCGTTTATAGTTTGAAAAGTGGGCATGGAAGTTTGATTATAATACGGACCCCATCGCCTCGATTTTACAGAAGACATGCATCCTGACGGCAACCACGACGACGACGGGATGAATTAATTAACGTTGGCATCGAAGAATGTATGCAACACATGCATATTACTGCATACTCTAAACATTTTGATTTACAGGGTGATTTTGTTTGACGGTGAACAATACATTGTTTTATTCAGACATTGTGTGGATTTAATTACACTATAGTCATGTAGCCTAATTCAGGGTATTAAAATATCAGCCTGTACAAACTGGAAGAGGATGGCCTGCACACCTGTATATCGTATTGTTATTATTTACATGGGCCTAACACAATGGATACACGAGAACGGCATACGATGTTATAAGTATTATAACACCATTGTCGTCGCTAATTTCTGTCACTTCGTACCGGATAAACGATAATAATAGTGTACCTGTATATGATATTTTAACAAGTACGTTTAATGCACGGTGGCAAACAATCCCATCAATGTTGGTTTTCTGTAAACGAAAAACCGTGTTTACAAGAATGAGCTCATTATGTATTTTATAGTGCAATAATGCATCCATGTGTGCTAGATAGGAACAAAGACGACACGTATCGTCCTCGGGACCTTAAGAGTAAATTGTGAAGAGAACTCTAGTCTAGACCGTATACGCTTATACGGTTTTGAAGACGTCCGTGCTACAAATTTCGAATTCAATGCAGGAAGATACGTTTACGGACAAGGGTAAACTTTGGAAACATGGTTGCTGACAGTTGACTAAAAACTAACTGTTTGGCTTAAAGCTTGTCGAGCAACTGTCCAGATGATGTTCACTCGTAATGGGAAAGGTCTGATGATGCACGTGCTTTGCACACGCCGAAGTCCACCCAACATATCGCAGACCACAGTATGACACGGTAGCATTTTACAGTGTTATGATATTAATACAGGGCACTACTGGGCACGACACGTTCGTAACTGGGTATACAATTGTATACCACTGGTCTGGTATACGATGCGTAAAATTTAGATACATATACCTATTATATGAGCACATTGGAATAAGTTTATGTACACGATACGTCGGTCAACACGAATTGCATAATGTCATTACGCTAGTAAGCGTGTAACAGACGGTGGATAGATCGGCTAAACATGATTCAAGTGTGTGGAAAAAGGTTTCTCACGCGTCCAGTTGTCCGTGCGTTTTACCTCCACCCCCGCCCCCTTCCACCAATTCCGTCAATACGACCGACACCTTGGCGTACAACAATAATGAATTACTTGCAAACACAATACGCAGTCATTATCAGGTTGTCGGAGACATTCATCATTCATCCGTCCGACACGTCACAAGCACTTCAGTATTATTTTTGTATTCTTTTTTTATATGTGTGTGTGTTTTTCTAAATCAGCTGTTTATATTTTACGTTATTGTGCCAGTCGCACCATCGGGTCAGCTGATGACATGGCCCCGGCCGACCCATAATACTTATTATATGCATATACACATTGGTATTCGATGTAGTACTCATATCATCAATTATAAACATTATTTACGTCTGTCCCTGAACTCTACGTTTCTAATCTACCATCCCGCTTAATAATATATAATATCTAACATTATTTTACAGCTGTATATGTCTATATCCCGGATAGATCTCAAAAATAGTATACATACAATATTGCAATAGGTTAGGTATAATTATTGGTTACGATTTTATCGGCCACGACTTTATTACGGAAAACTGTAACAGTGCAGCAATTACATCATGTATCTATAGTCTACACTTTGAAACATGTGCATCATAGAGCATTGTATATAGGTACCTATGTTAATATATCATAGATAATATTTGCGATTTTATCGAGGTAAATTAATAATTTTAAAACTTTTGACGTAGTTTTGAAATTTATTTTTTTTTTCTCTTAAAACGTGAAAAAATAAATAAAATTATATTACCGAAAATATTATTATCTTAAATCATAATAATGTTTTATAAGTGATATATTATCTTATTGGTAAGTCGATGCATCATAATGGCCCGTACAAACAACAAATTAACCGTGTACCGTTAAAGTTTAAATTAATTTCGTTGACATAAATACATGGTTTTGGTGTTTGCAGTGAACTCGCTGAAATCAAATGCGGAATATCTAATATCTCAGAAGGGAATATAGCACTAACTTTCAAAAACCTAACCTTTGGACAATATTAAATAATAATTAATAATGTTAACGAATACGAGTATTCATGCTCGGATTTTGCTGTTAACCTCACTTACTTCAAATAAATGCAATGCACAATAACATATCGGTGCGGTGCAAGAAAATTAAAATAAAGAGAAAATTTTTATCATTAAATAAGGACCATTATTTAAATTAAAAATGTTTTAACTTGAATCCTACTTAATTTTAATGAAGACCATTTCACACTAAGTCCATTATAACTTTTTCGTAGTTCAAAATGCCATGGATTATATAAATGTAAATGTAGTAAGCGAATCATATAAAAAGTATTGATGTGAATTATATGATTTCCATGGCAACTAAAAAAAAAAAAAAAAATAATAAATAAATAACAATTATTTTTATGATTATACTATTTCTATAGTAAAATTTATAGGGGTTGGCGACCAGAGCAAGTAATATCAAATATTGTATTACAAAACGTTTGAACCGTGACGGGATTTGCGAAAATATTTATTAACACACATATCCATCTCCTTGGTGACAAAAGATCATAAATCGTTTTGTTATTATATATATATATATATCAATATGCAACGTTTAATTTTTGATTCCTCGAGACAACATTTTTCGAATTTTCTGTGATGTACACAGGGGATTCATATTAATAAATTTACCAACTTTCCTATACATTTTTAAGCATTATTCTTCTAAACTCGTTAACAATATTCGTAAAAAACTTTTGAGTAAAATTAAAACCAGGATTTATGTATAAAAATATATATATATATATATAAAATTATTTTATAAGTAATAGTTAATACATATTAAAATAAAAACCATATGGTCCGAAAATTTGGAGTTAATACAAAATCCATTTGATAAAATGAGTTTCATAGAATAAAAATCCATCTTCTTTTGTTTTTTGTTTTTATGACATTACTGCAGCAGTACATATGTTTTAGACCTTCAGAAAAATAGCACAAACAACCGTGTACACAGTTCAATTTCCATGTATATACGCCTTGACATATAATATACCTCCGATGTATATATAAAATATACATGAAGTGGCTGTATTGAGCATAAAATACCACTCCGTTTCCCGAGATAAATCGACACTTGAGAAGACCGTTTTATTTATAAGATCAGGGCCACAGTTGAATATAAATTTCTCGGCTTACAATCTGTAATAGCAGTAGTGAATCTATTGAAATCGCTACTTCTGTCTTGACTTTTTCCGTTCAGCTGTACTATATTGTCATCAGACGTCCGTTCTGTTTTCTATGATTTAATAAAAGAAAAACTAGTCAAGTCGCTACCGCTCTGCACTTATAGTAGGGATCAAATAGGGGCCACTGTATGTATCAAATTTTAACTCAATGATTTTTGCATGAAAAAATGATTTTATGCGGAAACACTCTGTCAAACTAAAATATTTTAAATACAATTTTTATTGACACTAAAAAAAAAAAAGAAAGAATCAAAAATTTAAATTGCTTATAAATACCTTAAAAATATTTTTTAAATTATACTATGTATAAAAAATAATAATATGAACACATCGTGAAAATTTCAAGTACCTATAGTTTTCGAGTTACACTAACAAAATAAAATTGATTTTATCAAAAACTGGATTATTATTTTTACTTATTTTTTATTTTATTATTTTTTTTTTTTTTTTTTTTGATTTATTTTTCTAGATTATTAAAAAAGTACTGGGAATCATTCATATTTGACTCCCCCTCCCCAACATACCGAATAGATCTAATTTTTATTAAAACCCACTGCAGAATTGAAAATCAAAACATTTTTACTGTTCAAAAAGTGATGAAAACACAAAAATAAAAAAATTAAATTTAAATTTAAAAAAAAACACTATTGTAAAATTAATAAAACCATTGCTTTACTCAGAATCTAAAACCCTCATGGTGAATAATTTTAAATTTGGGAGCTGGACTAGACTTGAATCGTGTCTTTACGTGAAATCAACTACTATTATTTTAAGCTTTTTGGCTCAATAGAACATGATATTATAATTTATAATATAATATTTTATATAATAGAGTGCTGGCAATATCGCATGAAACTAATATTAGCTGCATTGTTTTATATTCTAATAATATATGTACCTAATAATATTTAATAACATAATTTAGTTGACTTTAAACCATCGCAATTAATATTGCACTTTTTCCTTTTCGTTCGCGGTACATTATACATATAAACAATGTACACATTCAAAATATAATTATAACGTGTATATTATGGCTCACAGCGGTACGTCCACGACGGTTAAATGCATTTTCTATTCCTTCAATGTAAATTTTGAACACATCGTCGATTTTGAAAAAGCACGACAAATATTTTAATATTAATTATACGTTTATTTCGGTTTAGACTAGAGTATTATTAAAACAATATACCTCTGTGTATATTATATACTATTGTATATACACGAACGGAATCCGAGATGTTTGTGGGCTCATAATGTGTGCTTTTCCGGACGGATTGAATATTAATCGCGCATGTCGCTCGAAAATGTTAATTTGCGAAAAACCCTTGAACCAAAATTCACGTCTTTTGTGCAAAAGTCAATAAATCGTCAAAATGCGACGGCAGTTACGCTCGCCCCCCAGTCCTGTATACTTGGAATTTTAAATTGCACGTGTTAACTCGTCGTTAGTTGGTAATCATAGTAATAATGACAACAGCAACGACGTCGACGACGAAAAAAATAACAACAGAAACTAATATTCTATAGCCCAACAAAAGAAAACCACAAAGTACCCTGCAGAGTACATTGTTATTTACGTGTCGGACGCAGTTTTTGATAAGGCGTTAGATTCGGGTTACTTAAGCCGCAGGTGCAGTGCTTGAGTTTGATTACTACGATTCTCATTAAAACTTCTTTGGACGGGTTTGCTATTAAACGATCGTTTCAAAGAAATTAAAAATGTATGAGTTATTTTTGTATATTAAAAACTCAACTTAATTTTGAGCTTTTTAACTAAAAAAAAAATATGTAATTTACTTTTTTTTGTTAGACATCGTTAAATTAAATTGTTTAGGTTGTTCCAAAAAAAGGTATATACTAACACAAAATCCAAACTATGTTATAATGGAGCTTCCCAAGGGCACAAAAATAGCAATTTTTTTTTTTTGTTAAAAGTTCTTATTAGAATAATTGTTTTCAATAATTATATTTAAACAATAGTATATAATATACCTATAACTTCCTTGTGTTTTATTTTATTTTACGCATACACTTCCTTTTTAGCTCGAATAATCTTACATCTGGATATTGTGAACGTTTTGAATCAGATATTTTAACGCATACTTATACAACGTTACAAATCTGGTATTTGTTGTTTGTTCCAAGTCGTATATTAACGTTATATAGTGTGTACTATGAGTACGATTAGGTTCGAAGTTCGAATAGATTTATATTAGAAATCTCATGATTGCCACTATATTTTTAGCGATAAAAAAATTGAAATCATAATATTGTCTTTACAATCACTTCTATAAATTTCACTTGAATATTTCTCTTTACAACGATTTTAATGTTATTCAAAATAATTCCATAATTAGGTACTAATAAAATATTCACAGATTTCTGTATCACGTGCGCTTTTATAGAGATTTAAAACGATTACGGTTACTTCCTTTTCTTAATAACCATTGATAATATTTCAAGTTGACGCTATACCTATATTCATAAATATTATAATATTATGTTTGTTATCTTTTACTCATAGCACACGTTCAACATTACAGCATAGCAATACGTCGTAAAAAATATTCACGTAAATTGATCATCGATCGTAATAGTGCTTAAAAAGTGCAGGTTTTAGAACTGTAACACATAAATAAAAAAAAAAACATTCTCGAGGTCATGTCAAAACATTTTATCTGAAAATATATTATTACGAGGTATTATACATTTTAAACAACACCATAATTGTTAAGCCACTTAATTATTAGTGAAGTGTTGGTTTATTGTAATATTGTATCTAACACGTTATTATTTAAAAAAAAAAACCTTTAACCTAACCTTAGCAACGCACGTAATTTAAATATATATAAATACTACATAGCACTAAGGTAAGAGTAAATATAAGGGGATGGTGTATTTTTCATTGTTTATTTAAAATAATAAAGAATAAATCGTCTATTATTTACAGTAATATGAGTTTTATTATCATTTATATTTTATGTTTACAAACTATGAAGATAACGCATTTTTGGTTTAAGTTAATGGTCAAAAAGTTTAAAAAAACACAGATTTTCGTAGGCTAGTAAATAACAAAAATCTAGTATCTGATACATTGTATTAAAACTGTCAAAAAAAAAAAAAAAAAGAACAATATTGGTAAAATCTTTGATATATACCTACGCATTAATAAATATTAATAATATCAGATAAATTGATTGTAATTGAAAATAGTATTATTTTTTTTTTTTTTTTTATGCAAAGAACTATTACCTAAGTTACAGTAATATCTTGTAATGTTGAAGAAATTCACATATGTGTTACCGACATTGATATAGACATTTGTATGTAATAGATATATATTATTTTAACGCTCCGAAAAAAACGTATGTATATATTAGTTCAATTCTAGCAATTCACAGTTCACTGAAATTAGAGCCTGAGTCATTGGAAGATACAAAATATAATTATTATGCACAAAAATGTGATTAATTTAAATTACGTTTTAGTTAATTCAATTTTTAGATTTATAAAGTGTGGTAAAATAGATTGGTATTACAATTATTATTTATTGAATTTTATGTGTTATTTTTTTGAGATACATTATATTTAGAAAAAAAATACCTGTAAAAAAATGGTTGATATAAACAGCATAACTGTTGCCCAAAATGTATTATGATTTATATTACCAAATTAAATTTTACCACAATATTGTTTTGTATAAATTCAATTGTTCTAAACTGTGATTTAATTTTAACTTCTTATTTAAATAACCAAATAATTCAACTATCTTCTTTAATTAATATTTAAGGTACTTTTATAATTTATAGCTTACTATATTATATTGTGAATAAATAAAAATGAAAAATAAGATTTTTAGAGATGCTTATTATATTTTAACTTCGCACTTCGTTAACATTTTGAATAAACTATAGCTGCGGTAGTATTCATCAAGTGTGAACATCTTATAGGAGTTGTATAAACAATTAATTTTGTTCTCTTTATAAACTTCAAAATTAATTTTTTTTTTTTTAAATATACAAACAAAAAATGTATCAAAACTCTTTCCGTTTTACAAATGTTTATATATTATGTTCATGAGACATACTTGTAAATAATTAGCTCACAATTGGGTCAACTTGGGTTTGTATATCAATGTATCCATTCGTCATCAACAGTGACGGTAGTAATTTATTAGTTTTTAAATATTTATAGTACTATTAGGTAAAATTTAAATGCACAAATTTATTATATTAATTAACATGTTTTTCCTCATTTGCGTGAGTTTTATTCATTTTTTTTTAACTTTTGTTTACTTTGATGTGCCAAGAAAAACGTATTTCCATTTCTACGAACATTGTAATATTTTTCACGAAAAGCATGTAATTAAAAAAAAAAATTAACTACACGCAAACATAAAAAAACTATATATAATTTACTTATTATACAACAAGATTCACTACATTTTATTCTCTATGGAATTAATTTTAGTAAGTGTTTTTAACATGCGTAATATTTTATGTTCAAAATTAAAATATATATACCTATTATACCTACCCAATTCAAAATGATTTGAAATGGAAAAAAATATTTATTTGAATTTTTGCATTTAATGAGTAAAATAAAATTCTTAGAAGTTAGAATGTAGATTTATATTTTATATGAAATTTTATACTTTTTCTTTTTATATTTTTGATTTTCGTCAATAATTTTTACGAATTATACTAGTTTTAAACTACTGCAAATATATATATATATTTTTTTTTTTTTTTGCAAATTACTGCTTTATGATGGTAATTGAATTTTTGAACAAAGTTTAAAATATATTATAAATTAATATAAAAATGTTTAAAATAGTTATAAATTAAAATTTCGTCAAGTAGTGACTTAAAAATAAATTTTAAATAAATATCTAAATATAATTTGTTTAATTTGTTTTGATTTACTGTAGAATCTCATAAATTAATAAATTAATTTTAATTTTAATAAAATAAATTTCGTGAGATTTAAATTCTTTTGCATATTTTCACGAATTTGACTACATATTTTGATACTTTTTAATGCATATAAATCCGAACTCTGTGTATAACTAATTTCAATATGTATGCATAGTATAATTTTATATACATTATATTTATTTATAGACATTAAATCAAATAATTAAAATTTAAAAACTAGGAGATATGAAGGCGATACTTATATATTATATTTTCATGTGTTACATTATTTGCGGTGATCGTTGTAACTGTAACTGTAATAATTAGTGTGTATAATTGATTATGTGGTGATATAATATTATCATCGTTGTTGATGATACTGCAGCTAATTATAGTACGACCATAAGTTTCAGTATATATCTACCGTAAACTACTCATCTACTGGTAAACCGACACTAAACGTTAGTGTTTGTTTACCCCATTTACGAAAACCTTTACTACCGCAGTGTTAATAGTGTGTAGTCCATAATTACCGGATTCGGCCAAACTACATATTATAGTGTCATAAACCTAGTATTATGAAATTAATATATTTGGTACGGAATACGAATACATGAAAGCAACTCATAAGTGTACGAAACATTTGCATTGTCCGTTGCCCTGCTTCAAGCGATGTGCGAATTATCACACTGACGATCTCAACACATTTCAAAAACTGCGTTTACAGTAAAATCAGGTGTATGTATCGTATGAAATCCAGATTTGGTATAGTGAATTATACTAGTTACTGACAGCCACTCGTGAAAACATTAATGCAACGTTTGGCATTTTCAAATATTATGAGAACTCTGCAAATCACACCACTCTGGTAGGATTAGGTTGAACGACTTTTGCTGCTGTGTACAATTTATATTGTAAAAAATCAAATCAATTTTTATCAATTACATATCTAGTCATAGTAATGCCTCTAAATGAATAAATAAATTGTAAACATAATATCAATTAAATATAAATAAATGTTTATACTATAAATATTATAACATTATCACAACGTTATAATTCTTGGTATACTCGTATATTTGATCGACATAAACTTTTTTTTATTACATACACCCACGAGAGGTATGAAATACGAGTACGACGCTGTGATTATACACTGATTTAACACTGTTTTTGCAGGCGTTCTTGTATATAATCAAATCACAGAAATCTATTAAAGTTTCAGGCAGTGACGTGTCAAACAAGGTTTTGCGTCGCACAGGTAGGCATAAAAAATTTACCCAGATTTTAATTTGCGCAATATATTATTCAATGCGGAATTGTGTTAAAGTTTACAATTGTATATTATAATAATACTAGCAGAATTATATCAACTAACTTTGCCCAAGAAAAATTAACAAACATAAAATACGACACTGTATACATATGATTGTGTGTGTGTTTGTGTGTTTTGGATTTAGTTTATCACAGTTCACGGGCAACTCGACGTCTGTGTACCATACTTTGTGAATTAATTTATAGACGATTCAAAAATTTAGATTTAATATAGAATTTATTTTTGAACGCGTGGGTTAAAGCTTCTATCCACACTTTTTTAATATCTCTGATAAAGACATCTTTAAAATTTTCATCTATAATAATCGAATCATTTTTTAATATATTAAGCTACAAACTATCATTAGTTTTTACATAAGTAGGTACTGTATAAAAGTATTTTTTATCTCTTTAACCAATGGCAACTCTTGTTCCCTATATATACACTATACAAGAATATTAGATTTACGTGAACCAAAATGAAATTTCTGAGTGAACCTCACAACTTTCGGTGCCAATTTATTGGTTCAATAGTTTTCGATATTACCGGATATTAATAACCGAAAAACATTTTTACACACAAAGAAGATTATATGGTGTGTAGATACTACGCGAGAATACATCTCAATAGTCGGTTTATCTATATATATAAATATATTTTGACCTACTCGAGACATTTAATCGATTGGTGTGTTTGAGTTTCCGGGTCCAAATAACCAAAACAAACATCTAAATTTCCATTAACGGCCATCAATGACAACTCCACGCTTATTGATGATGCATTTTGATGGTTTGTTATAGTGATTATGATTCATACTCCGATCAGAACGGCAAACAAAATGTCCTTTTTTTAAATTTATTGAAAATAAAGCAAAAAATACATTTATTTTAGCGGCGAACCGCAATAGTCTACTATCTACGACGATGACATGCACGATGTGTAGCGTTTCCGTCTCGACTTGCAGATCTGTCAGTTTCATTACTCACGCACTTCATAATATTATACTATTGTGTATATAAAGTGTCTACGATAACTAGAAATGAGTATAACGACTTGGCGGAAACGTGATTTAGTAATAAATTACACAGCGCACGCGCACTGCCCGATGTCGCTATTAAAGTATTAACAGTGGCTATGGACAATATTTTTCCGAACATAAGCTTTTACTTCAACCTCGGAATCTCATACATGACTACACTACTATTTTCAGTGGCCACAAAGGGATTGCCATTATCCTCTCTAGCTGAATTTTAAATTTCACTCCGACCCACTCATTCGATTTCCTTTGAACAATTCAAACAATAAATAGGCTAATATATACATTTCTATATTAAAGACAGCAGTAACAATTTTGTCTATTGTCTACGTATTGCACGCAGGGAAATCACACGTCTACGCCTCGACTAACTATCGTGGCTTTATTTTTCTCGGCGAGAAAAAAAATCATAAAAGTAAAAACATCGAATCCATAATTGAATACATCCGACTTTATGCCTATATTGCTGTAACGTATACGTAATATATTATACTTCAGGAGAATGCCTTTAAGACGTTTAGTCAATACTGCTGCGCTTTTTGCCCTTTGTATTCAAACGCCTGCGAACCGTGCTTGGCATTAATATGTAAGCCAACCATTTCACATTTGTCGTTAATGGTCGGTTACAGTAATGCAATATATGATACGCTCATATGTTTACGGGCTTTGCAAAACTTTTTTTCCCTTCCTATAAAACTTTTGATTTTAACTGTACGCATCTCTACTGAATATATATAGTATACATTAATATAATTCTGATCATCAAAGAAAAACCAATCAGACCCCTGACAGTAATGATAAATATCTACGAAGGCGCATAATTATGCAAAGTGGGGAGAGGGCCGTGGCATCTCTAAAAACAGTTTATTGCCCGGTTAAAATTGTATTATATATATTTAGAAACTTGTTAATGAATATGTCAATAACTCGAATTATCGAAAACTCAGCTTTCACAAACTCTCCTTCGGGATTTCGTGGAACTGACTGTAACGCATTTATAGACGTGGAAAACAACTCAACAACAATAAACTGTATACATACATTTCAGGGCTACGAGAGATTGCATTTGTATATAATATTATTAAGTATACGATTTTGTATACTTGTACACTTTTATGTCAATTTATTTTGTAAAAATATCAGTTATAAATTATAATAATGGAATACTTGAGTAAGGCGTGTCTTCACGCATGGTTTGTTAAAATAATATTTTACTTGCAAGAGGGCTGAGTTGGTGTCCGCCTGTAAAATACTATAATTTATATATATATATATTTATTGCTCCATGCGCAAGTCGCACATCGTACATATAGTAATTGCGCACACACTGTGATCGAGAATCGAATTCTTATTATTATTATGAAAACATTTTGAGTTTTCACCCTCAATAAATTGCACTACGTATAAGTTTGTCCCTCCTGAAAATGTTACCCTGATCCTTCAGTAGTTGGGGATGATTTCGGCACTTTCTCTGTAAGCAGTAAAATTAATTACACGACCCCATCCAACGAAAAGGGGCAATTGCACAGTTAAACCACCAGTCATGTGCGATTCGCGGTCTCTAGAGTCCAGGAAAACAAACGTATAATAGATGGATTTACCTGTTTGTAAAAATTAAATTAACTCTTTTGAAATCGTTTCGTATTTTATTAATTTATAAATGTGTAACAAATGAATACAACTCCGTTAGCAAGTAGTATAGTAATTATAAATAAATACAAGTTTCAGTTAAACACTAGTAGATGAAGTAATATAAGTGTTAATATTAAGTTTATGAATAACTGTTTCCACTTAAAAAACGTATTCAAATATTTTCTTTATGAAATTTAAGTGAAATTTTATAATTGAATATATTTTAGTTTGTATAGAAAATAAAATAATATCAACTAAGTTTAAAGTTGTATAAACTTACGCATATCATACATAAATAATATAAATAAAAACATGGGTTAAATTGCAGCCTAAGTGAAAACTTTACAGTACACAAACACTAACTATAAAACCATTTAAAACATGAGGCGAAATTGTTAACCTTTGTGTATGAAAACTTAAGTAAGATTTTGTCTAATTTAAGAAATGTTTATACACATAAAATTAAGATGATTTAATTAGAAACAAGTTATGATTCATTTAAATTTTAAATAAACGATTTTTAAATATAAATATAATTTAATTGGACATGATTATTCAGAGATTTTTAAGAATTTCAGTTTGGTTAAATAAAATGACCCTAACTACTATTTTGTCTATTCGTGTATTTAACTCTTCGGAGTTAATAGATCTTTAATTCTAACTCGTGCAAGCTATAAGATAATATTACAATACAATGATGTATAGGTACGCTCTGATGGTTAAAAAAAAAAAATAAATAAAATTAGGAATAGAAAATTATATTTAATATTTTTAAAGATATACCTACTATGCGTTATAATTACGTAATAATAATATCGATAAACGAGTCTTATTGCAATATTTTGCGATGATGCTCTTTCCATAGTCCATTATAACACCAGTTCAGCGGAGTATAGCGTAAACTGTAAAGCAAACGAGCTAACTTAGACGATAAAACTCGAAACATAATAATAATATGCGTAATATGTGCATAGACATGCCCATGGAATAAATTCGCCCTAGATAATTTGGCGCACTGTAGAGTATGATATGATATGTAGCCATATAAATAAATATATAAACAGTTTTTGGACGATCATATTAACGTTTTGTAGGATAAAAGAGACGAACTAAGAATAATATAATATACTCTAAATAAATATTTGAATACCAAGAAACACATCGGGGTGATGAGCTTATATTGTGAGCGTTCTGCGTGGCTCCTTGAAAATGAATAACTTATTTAAACATAATTTTGAAATATTCAATAATAAACGCAGATGATCAAAAGATAACTTCACTCTTAATATATATATAATGTAAATAAATATAATATATATATGTATATATATGTATACCAGCTTCCTTGTAGAGTTCAGCTTAAAATAGTGATGTTTTGTGGTTTTAATGCAAGTTCAGAGCTCTATATACAAAAGATATTGATCTCATGACACTCCCTATAAAAGTGAAAGTGTATAATATTTATGAGTTCCCTATACGTAACCTAGTGAAACATTCAGTAACATAAAAGAAAAGTTTTAATTTTTTTGGAAACCGGGTTAGGTTAGGTTAATAATACGTATTAACGTATTTTACTATTATTATTTATTAGCTTATTTTTTTTTTTTTTTTAAACAATCATAAATCATAATATCTATTGTCCATTATGTTATTAATGCACGTGCAGAACGATTTAATATTTAACTGACCTAGTCATTAAACTAACATGTTTGCAGCGATCGTTACAATAATAAAAAAAAATTTGAAAGTTCAAAGGGAGCTCTGTATGGCTTATAATAGTATATAGACCTTTTTTTAGAGACTGATTATAATTTTAAAATTTATTGTATAGAGTTCCTTTTAAAAATTGGTTTGTATGCTTCTTATAAACCCGTAAAAGTATTTTTATTTTTTAGCTACACTATAACTATATACTTACAAATTATATGAACATAAAATTTTATAACTTATATAAAGTTATAAGTCAAACACTGTACAATTATTGACTTAATTTTATAATTATTCAATTGCAAAAATTAAAAATTTAAGTTGTAAGAACAGTAATAAAATTACAAAAACACCCGTTTTTGCACAGTATGAATTTAATAATACTAAACCTCAAAATTTATTTTGTTTTTTTTATTTTTTTTTTCATATAAAACTTACATAATATACGTTATACGAGTATCATGTTTAAATATTTACTTCAATGTTATAACTAATAAAAATGTTCTGAACGTTATTACATTAAAGTAATTTTATATTTTCGTCAATATGAGATGAAAATTGATTTTACATTTTATAAAAGTATTCAAGTAATAATAAATACATGTTTAAAATTTAAAAAATCAGTTTTTCCAAATTTTCAATCCAAAAAACTTTTTTTTGAAAATCTTAACAAATTCCTTCAAAATACATCCATAGTTCATATTCAATTACAATGACTACATATTTATATTTCTCTAAGATTTTTTATAATACTGCGTGGGAAAATATTTCATGATGTTTTAACTATTGAACTATAACTCACTAAATAAATTAAAGCATATTTGATAATTATGAATAAAATTGCTTTTAGAGTTACCAAAAATTTAAATAATATAAAAATATATTATAGAGTATGGATAGCATATAATCATTATAATAATTTACACTATGAGTAAGTAAACTCTAAAAAAAATATCAATCGTATCAGCAAACCATTAATATTTTATTAAAATATAGCATATTATTACAGGAACGGTTTTTGTTCGAAATGTCTCAATATCTCATGCAGGCACTACATTATTAACCATATTAGTTATCAAATTATAGAATAAATAGGTGCACTTGCCCACGTCACGTTCATTCTTGTCTATGTTTCACTCCTACGCCATTGTATGGGTATTTTACGACTAGGAAATATCTTTACGTTTGTTTTGAAACAAATAATATAAAATTACTTCGATTACATTTTGTCAACTCGTAAAATATTATCTTAGTACTAACATTTTTTAAATACATTTAAAGTTTAATTCTAAATTGTAATGAATTAATGTTTGATAATAACATATACCTATACTCGATAGTCACGTCGTTACAAACTCTCAACTATCTAAAATATGTTTTTCTATAATATTTATAGAAATTGAGATTTTAAAAATATTTTCTAAACGAAAATATTTAATATTTAGAACTGAAGCACTTGAATTATGTTTTGAATATTATACATAATATATATAGCTACCTATGCACACATATTTATATATTATATAGTAGTCCTCAACTAAAAAATATCTACAAAACAATGGAACTACCAACATAAATCAATCAAACGGAATTGGAATTTTCTATCACGTAGGATTCAGACATAAAAATTATTATTGCTTATAATATCATATCACATTTTGACTATAATATTACGAATATTATTGTGACATTATATATCCAACCCTACAACATAATATATTTATTTTTTTACTTTTGAGTATTATAGACCGCAATGTAAATATAATGCCGCAAAATAAATACAAAATATGATACGAATTTATTTCAGAGACCTAACACCATCGATCGGTAAATTGTCCTATAATGGTTCTATGGTACAACGACTACATAGTATAATATGCAAATGCATTTTGTATAATATTAATCATGCAAATGGAGAATTTGATAACTTTACACTGAAATAGCATTTAAATATGCCATATTTTCCAGATACACTCTAATGCACTTAGTGTATATGAATATAACTGCGGCGACAGCGATGTGGATGACGGTAAACGTGAAATACAATTATATACAACAAACGAATGATTCTTGCTATATAGTCGTGAAAATCGACTTAATTTGATGGCAACAGAATTGAGAGGTTTTCTCTTAGGATCATACCACAGTAATTTTGCCTTTTCACCGTATTTTGTTGTTCCAACACACTATTATATAGTTTGTATCTATGTATCTATATATGTCGGACGAGATGCTCGTCGTAGCTTATAAATCATCGGAAATAGTATTTGTGTGTGTGTGTGTGTGTGTGTATGTGTGTTATTTTTTATTATTATTCTTTCGTTTTTTGTCTCCTATATAAAAACTACTTTTTTTTTAGTTCTATACAATACGCGTATATATTATTATATGTGTGTATATATATACATGAATATAAAATATAAAATAAAGTCTTATAATAATTCTACCATGTCACGCATTGCCGGCAACGGGTGTCAACCCCATAAATAAACGATATAGAAACACCCGCTGCAGTTGAACGATGTGCACTTGCGCATAAATCCACAGTGACTAGGAAGAGTAGTTTCTAGTTCTATTATATTTTTGAATGACTTCGGGCATTCTATATGCCAAATTCGATCATTTTTTCTTAAATTATATGCCTAACATATATTCTATATTCAAGCATTGAGCACGTTCTTTCGTCAATCGTCGTCAAATATTATTATATAAAAAAAAAAAGTAGGTATTTTGAAAATTTACTATGATATTCTTTTTATAATAATATATTATTAGTAGGCACGGCCACAACATTGTTTTTTAAATAGGTACAAAACTATTTTATAAATCAAGAAATTTGAGATTTTTAAATAAATTACACTCATTTTTCATGTTATGCATAGAAATCAATGTTTAAAACGTATCCAAGCCCAATTTACCGTCACCATGTTACATAATATACAAAGGAAAAAACTAATAATTTCAGCTAATGTGCATAAGTCAACATCGAACAGTTAAATTGTCAATATGCATTGTCCATACTAAAATATAAAATATGTAAGATTATCCAATAATTTACAATTAATTGTTAATAATAAAACACTTTAATCAAATAAACGTGTTTTTCAAAAAAATTTAAAACTTAGAAAGTATTTTTGTACTTTTTAAATAATGTAAATCCTCAAACTAATGACAAGTCATTCATCTACAAGTATAATACCACAGAGTGAAAACCATTTTTATTTTTTTTTAAATTTATCATTTCGTGAATATTAAAAACATAACAGTACCTATTTTGTTGTTTTTCGTGATCATGTGTTATTAATATGAAATATATGTATTTTCTTATGTTTCTACAAGTATATAATTTGTTTCGCGTATCCGGAATTACGTATTATTACACGAATTATACTGGTTAATACGATAAAAATACATTTTCTGCAGAAAAATTGTTTCTTTATACATGATTATTGATCAGATATCAAATTAATAGAGGAATTATATATATTTTTACACTTTTCATTTTATATTTTATTGAAAGAATGGTTCAAAACACACGCACATCTAGATTTGAACAAAAACCAATAAAAATTAACAGTTATGCTGTAGTTCTTTAAGTATTCGTACAAAAATCTTGCTGGAAATTAATATAAATACAATTTAAATAAATAATATTATTTATTATGAGTTTAGCACTTCAAACTGTGCCAAACTATTTTGTTTAATGATTATAATTGTGTGCAAACTTATTTAATTACGTTAGATATAAACTTTATCGATATCTGACTGTACTTGAACGTCAAGTAATTTATACACCATACTTGCCTAAAATTACATAATTGAATAGTATGTTATAACTTATAAGTTATGATGAGAATTAGCTCTTAATTTGACTATGTCTAAAGCAATATAATTCATAAAATAAATTCAATAATTCACTACACAGCGATAATAATAAAATAACATTTTAGCTTTACAAACATATCTGGTTTAAGTAGGTACTTCATGTTTTGTTCTAATAACTTGTTGGTTCTATTATCAGTATAATATCATGTTGATTGAAACTCATTTTTTCATTTGGTAATTTTTTTATGTTTATTTCAGGATCATTGGGAAACTGAAACGGAATTAGTATGCAAACTTTTTTCACTTACTTGCGCCGAATTGACAGTCATAAAACACCGTGGCACAGTAAAAATAAATTACATTTGGTTGTTAAAGGTAAAAAAAAAGGACAAATAATTTAATCAGCTATCTGTCTATTGTAGCTTTCGAGGTTGAATACCTAGTTTATATGACGTATATATAGTATAAAGTACAGTATATGTTATGTGTGTAATAATACATGTATTCGTGCACTTACGTACTAAACATATACGAACATTTTTTTCTGAAAAGTCATCAATTAATTTCGTCGTATAGGATTAATCTCTGGTTTGGGTTTTATTCATGTTTTTTATTATAATACATTCCTCTGCATATTGTGCAAATGCTTAGATTATAATTTATTATCAGTATTGTGATTTAAAATAAAATATGTTTTTAAAATTTATTTATTAGGACATACCAGTTATTATTAAATCGAGTGCGCAGTTCGGTGTAAACACAGCTTTTATTCCCTTACAATGTACGTCGACTTGAATCATTTTCACATACCTTTCATTCGTGACATTTATCAAACAGAGTACCTATAACTATCTAAACTCTATTTAGTATAAGGTTATTGAACTTTCGTCCCTGATACTTATGAAAATATTTCTCATCTTCGTAAAAGCTATTGCGATGGAAATTATTACGTTTTACAAGTAATGTCATATTTTTAGACTTAAAAATATTACCAATATAACTATTTTTTTTTAAAACGTAAATATGCCCATGATATTTTTTTTAAGAAATAAATTGTAGGTATTATTTTTAAATATTACTAAAAATAATAAATAGCTGCGTCAATGTTAAAAAAAAAAGCAAACTCCATATTGGAACTTAATTTATCTAAAAATGGCGGAGTTCAGTGTATGAAAGTATATTAAAACTTTAAAATGTTATTTATGTTCAATTTTACGTGTAAAACATGGAAATTTGTTAATCATCATCGACTTGGAGTTTATAGCCGAAGTCTATATTCACGATATTCAAATGTTTATAGCTTGAAATAAAATGTACCTAGCCATTTTGTGAATACACTGATTTCAAACCGTCACAGTAAAAACAAATACTTAAAAGCATTTCATATAAATATGTGTATCAAAGTAATTAACAGTATTGCACTCGTTAAAATAAAATAAACAAAACTTTGTTGACGAAAATGATTTGTATATACATATATTTTATACTCTCGATCACTGCGAACGAGTTTACCGTAGGTTATAATCGTACCCATTCCACACGTCGCGAGTCTATAGTGTTGGTAACTTCCTGCTGTTTCATTTGCTGAGCTTATACCAAAAAAACATTGTAACGCGCCGTTTACTCGACGTCGATGCTGCGGAGAAAATCTGGAATAAATTAAAAATAATATATAGGCACCCTACACATGATACGGGCACACACGCACATCACAAGTGCGTTATAATGATCGACCGCTACCGTGTTACCGGGGTTAGTGAGAGGGTTTATTTATAATAATATGACTTGTCGTCCATTATTTAATCATCACCCGCCGCTGCCACTGCATGTTTTATCTACCTATATAATATTATATTATGGACGACGACATGCCACGACGGAGAAACGGCCGTCACGCGTCTAGTATACGTTTTACTCTTGTTCCTCCACTTCACCGACGCCCAACACCGTTGTGGTAGAAGTAGTATACCGTCTCCACCGCTGCCGCCGCCTCCGATGCTGTAAGAGAACTCTCGACGACCGTGTAATTTGTAATGTACGCCTTAACACAGGAGAAAAAAAAAAGGAACCGGCCGGTACCTAATTTATTAACAGAGTCTCCTCCATATGCGTATACACACACACACACACACACACAAGACAGATATGAGCTGCCCGCTCGTATACGACTCTGACGGCATAAATCTTATTTTCCATTACGCGTAGAACGGGCGTGGACCTTTTATTTCTGCTTCTCTCTCCACCCCGCGGCCCAAACCATCTCACCCATAATATATTACATATCCCACCCGCCTACCACCACCGACGCACACTATAGTAAACCCTTAAAATATAATATGTATATAGGTTTTATAATATCGCGCCGGTGCGATCGATAATTTATGCTATATATACTATACGAGTACACGTATTCTTCCTGGAGAGCAGCTATAGTCGAGATTCATTTGGATACCGCTTCGAAATCTCCGACTACCGCGCACAACGCTCACCGATCAATCTTAACCGGTTTCGCGTCTCCCGAAGAAAAGTCGTTTTCGAATTATGACTTACAACGATATTATTATTTTTCTTCGGGTCATAACAACACAACGTCGTGCAGTGTGTACAACAATAGTACAACAATAAAAGTATATTGTACGCGACATACCATGCCATTGTATACAGTTATGGTCTATACAAAATAAAGTATACGTCTGTACTTTATTATTACTTATTTGTTATTATCACTGTATACCAGGCCCTTAAAATATACAATACACTAGGTGTACGATATTTTTGTGTTCCAGACCGTAAAATGTTACGTATCGTTTTAAATTCTCAAACTGTCACTGGTTCTTAATTTCGGATGTGTCTAAAATGATGCGCTCCATACTGGCAAGAAATAATACAATAAACTTGTTCGAACGTTCTAAAAAACGTTAGAACTATGTCCTAAACGAATGAAAAATGGGGTGCCAAATCAAACGTAGACTATGGACTTCCTTATATAATGATAAATACATAAAGTAAGTGAAAAACAATAGTTAATAAAAAAAATAATGACAAAAACATACTGGAGTCTGGAATCACATTTTTTGAATTTATATATTAGAATACATCATAATAATTGGCTTTTATTTATATTCCCTCAACCTTGAAATTTACTAGACGATGACAGATAATAATTTTAAATATACTAAAAATATGACACACTTGACTAACACATGGACCCTTCCTAATGAGGAAAGCAGTGTCAAACATCCGGACCAATGTTAGACATTAAGGGAAGTTAAAACAGCTATCAAATAAATTTAAAATGTATATTCAGTATTAATGGGTATTAGAATAAAGTTAGAAATCCTAAACAATTTGTGTTTGAAACTTAACAGTTTGGCACTAAAATACCCTAATGATACAATCAATAAACCAAGTAAATAATCGGAATTAATGACTTAAAAACATTTATAAAAAATAAACATATGTTTATAGTATATTGCAGAATGGACTAAAAACGAAACTAGCTTAAAAAAAATCCATTTCACATTACCTGGTAGGTTTTTATTATGGTTTCTAAGACGCACGTTTCAACTTACAAAGACATTATTATTGAACTAGTTCCGATATGATGCGAATCATACATCTCGATCGTGTTCATTTTGATTCAGTCTATATTTACTAAAAATAACTATTTTTTATAATATTCTGTATTAATATTAATTCGGAGAAGTACAACATATTGATACACACAACACACTATTACTGCACTATAAAGATTGAAATCAATATAGCTACACAAATACATAATATTTAATATTGAAACTGTTTTATATTAAAAACTTTACGAAATAAATAAAAAAAAATATAGGTAGAAAACTATTAACACACATTATATTATTATATAGATAATTATTAAAACTAAATAGACATAAGATATATGTGTTATAAAACGAGACGCGTTTACCGAAAAAACATAGACCAATAGTGTAATATACATATTATTATGCTAATTAAAAACGCTAAAGTACCTAGACGCGTGTTTTCACTTTGCAAATTTTAAACATGGTAGTAAATAATAACAGACAAAATTTAATAGAATATTAATTTTTTTTTTTTATGTTCTACTCAATAAACTATTTGTTCTCGTCAAATTGCTTTTAATTATGAATAAATTACACGTTTAGACCTCGTGGATAAACTCATATTATTCAGAACACTGTCATTATAGTTTATAAACAAAACCTGTTCCTGCAATTTTTTTTCTGCAATCATTAATATTATTGCAGAAACCCCACATCTTGTTCACGTGATATTATAATTTATGTACTTACTTATTATGCATTTTGATATTCACGTATAAAAACTCGTTTGTTGATAAAATGAAGTTATACAATTCAATATAACACTTTTATATCAAAATGCATATGGGAGGATCTTTTTTTTTTACTCAATAAATCAGTAATCACGAACCTGTACTGCATAAACCTGAGTTTTAAATAAAATATAATATCGCCAAATAATCTAACCGACTCAATAATCTATAGTTAATCATTGGAGAACATGAGAAATTGATATGAATTTCCATCTCATTACGCTACTAATATATACAGCAAGATTATTCACTAATCAATAACTTAAAAATACGATAAAAAATTTTATAGTATTTGTTATAAAAATTATATATTTTATTATATTTTAATTTATTATTCCACATATTAATAGATAGTTTAATAGATAATTATAATAATAAGTAATATAGAAGTTAAATTCTGGTAAAAAAACATATATTCAGACAGTTTACATAGAATACTATATACTAAGAATAAAGCATAAGCAATAAATCCAAATACTGATTTTACCATTTCTAAGATAACGCTACACCACGATCATTTATAGCGTTATAAACAAGCCCCAGAAAAACAAACAAAATAGCATTAAAAATCGATTTTAGAGAAAAAACATACCATTATAAAATTTATAAAGATCATCTTTTAGAAGACTATCTCATTGTTATTTTTTAAATATAAACTATTAAAAACATTTACAGTCATTTAAAATTTTAAAAACAAAGATTTTCATGTGTCTTATTACGAGGTGCAAAATATTTTTAATAATACAAAACGCCAATGAGTTGTTTCCGAAAAATTTTTCTCTATAAATTTATGTCTATTTTGAAATATTTTGGTTCGAGATATATTTTTACGAAAAAAAATCTATTATTTCCTTAACTATTTTTACTAAATGTTTCAATTAGATATGTTTTATAATTGATAAGACGCTTATTAGTTGCCTATCTAAGTAAAAAATATTAATAGTTTTTTTAGAAGAATCCATTTCTCGACTTTGACAAACGAGTTGACTCCTGATTTAGGTACCTTAAATTTTATCGCAAACGAAAATAATCCGATCCTAATTTTCTCCTGATGGGCAGGAAATACATATATGTATTAATCATTTTTAAACCATTCAAAAATATTCAAAGATTATACACCTAAGTCAGATTACAATAACTTAACGCCAAATTCGTATCAAAATTGTGTATGCTGTCGTAAATGAATATTTGATACACTTTTCTTGAGAATTTTAACAACCTACAACTATTTATAGAAATATATACTTATTACTTAAATAGTTTTTTTTTTTTTCAAAAAAACACCGATAACCGTTTTTAGACTTAACAAAGTATATAGAAAAATAGTTGACAACATTTAGACTTTTAAGTATTTTTTACTAAAACGATATCATATATGATTAAATCGAATAACACTATTTATTTTATTTCTATAGTGATAAGTCAACAACACGATTTAACTCTGAAACTAATTTAGTGCCGGCAGCGGTGGCGACATACGTCCACACGTGGCATGTTAATATTGTAAAAATAAGGACAATAGTGATAGAGAAAAAGAAAATATATTTTGTCATTAAATGTATAAAATCAACGACTTACAAGCAGAGTATACTTTTTTAAATTACGCGATTTAGGTCAATTCGTTTTATGGCTTTTTCATGAATTTTTTTTTTTTTTTTTGACATGCCCTCACTAACTTTAGGTTATGTTTACTTTTTTTAGTTTATTATAATATATAATGTAGCAATATAAAAAAACAGAGAAAAAAAACTTTGAATTTAACATCATCATTCGTCAGTTGTATTTTTCTAACACGATCTGACTTGCATATATAACAAACATAGTATACATCAATTGGCAATCACACAGATTATGTATAATGTATATAGGATATAGTATTATATGAATATATATTATATATATATTCATACATATATTTTTATATTGCTCCAAAATTTCAACTGCCTATTCATGGTGTATAAAAATCAAATATAAAAATCGTATACATATACGACACCTTAATCATAAAAAAATAAATACACTATTCATAAAGTCAATCTTTCTTTATCAGTATTATGATCGTGTATCGTTTAGTTTTACAATTATCATTAAATCAATGTCTTAATATCTTTTTTTTTTTTATTTAATAAAAAATATACTTATTATTAACAGTGCAACAATGAAATGTGTTTTACTTAAAACGAAACGTTTTTAACATCTTAAACTCCTGCAGTGACGATAACTATTTACAATGTATATACATTTGTCAAAATAACTTTAAAGTACTTATTATGTAGATAAGGTACTCAATAAGTAGGGAGAATAAATAGCTAAATTTTCAGTCATACATATGTATTTGCAATTTATTGATTTCGTATGGGACTTTGACCTAAAATTCACTTGTAAATTAACCAAAAGATATACCTAATAAACACGAATAGTTTATTGTTGGCTCACGTAGTCACTAGTCAGTAGTCACGTTACAATAGTGTGTAACTCCTCAATATTTACATTTTATTTGGTACTTATTGAACAATTATATAATATAATTTATTACTTTAAATTATAATCAAATTCTATTTTTTTAGATAATGCGATTGTTATTTAATATAATTTACAAGTAAAAATATGAGAAGTTTTAATGAATTTTTGCAGAATTGTAAAATTTAGCATCACAATTACATAGAATATAGTTTATATTATATATGTATATATATATTACTTAAAAATGTAATATAATAAAGAACGATACTCTATAGTCTATGATATGGATATATACAGTAGAAAAATACATTTAGATAAAGATAACATATTATCGAATCTGGAAGAATGTATACTGTTATTAGTGTGTCTTAAGTTTTTAAAGTTAACTATTGTAAGAATGTCTAACAATAATTGTATATTATATGCTTACGGTTTATAGAAATTACATACATTTCTATAAATCAGTTTTGTGTACAATAATATTAAATGACTAAATAGAATCATTTATTCATGTATGTATTGTACGGATAGAATTATAAATTTTGTAATTTTCACGTACCTAATTAGTTCGCAACCTATGTGATCGCGTTATTTCATTGATTTTGATCAAACTGCAGTAGTTTCAGATCGACAAAGTACTCAAAAAATCGGTTCATTCCCTGAAGAGAACATATGTCGTATAAATCTATGATGTACTATAACGCTGACGTTTTCGACAAAAACACCGTGAGGTACACCGTATCAGTAAACATATGTTGTATATACGCAAAGCATAATAATAAAATATAATTTTATCGACGAGACCTGAAGTGCAAATATTTACCACGAGACGTCAACAACAGTATATAACTAAGTATACCTTAGTAAATTGATAAAATATGTAATGTGTTTTCCCACGAATCATAGGCGCGGCGATGTCCTTCGTGCCGCCGCATGGCTTCCTGCGAGGGATTTTTTTTTTTTGTTAAGGTTTTGTTCCGGTAACGAAACACACTTCCGGGGCGCTTTTTTCAACTCGTTCCAGGGTACAGTAGTTGCGTGATCAACGTACATTGTGTACAAAGAACATGCACTCAAACACCGCACATGTGACAAAACTAAAACTAAAAAAAGGTACAACAAACACTCTTAAATACACTACTGTACGTCTGTACAGGGTATATATATTTTGGTTGTGTGCTTGTTTATGTAATGTAGGTTAAGATTCCGGAAATGCGTTAATAAACCGACGTCGGCGTCGTAATCGTCTCGACCAGCTGCAGCACTCGCGCAAATTCCATACTTAATTTCCGGGCCAGGTTTCTTTGTTTTCACACAACAGCTGTTTTTCACCATCGTAAATTAGACACATACATACGGCGAGTCAGCTGTGCCGAAAATATAAAAATGCATCAGCTGATGTCTTTGTGTGAGTGTGTGTTAGTGTTGTGTGACGGCTCGTCTCTCTCCCCCGTGGTCGTTTCACAACAGCTGGATTTGACGAGCAGAAGAGTCGTTAAAAAAATATAATAAATACAATTCAATACACCTCCTCCGCGCGTAACCGACACGTTTTTATCGTCACTGTGTGTCCCGCAGCAATAATAAGTATACATTGTACATCTATATAAATGTATCCGCTTCGACATAAATGTATAAACGTGTGCGCGTGTGAGTGTTTTCACAATATTACAATATTTCCAAACCGACAGAAACCTGCAAAAAAGAACCCCGTAGCGGCTAATCGAAGTGTTTGACGTGTCCAACCATTATGGTTAAATCTTATAGGGTGCTAGTATGTATGATCACAAAAGGGTTTTTTTGTACACATTTTATTATTATTACGGAGCCCCCAACACCCCCTCCGCAGGAACCACATCACCCCCCGTCAAGTGAATGATTATTAATAATATTATTGCTGTTGTCGTCGTATAATATATTTTGTGTTGTGTACGCTCATAGGCATTATATGCGTATGAACAGTAGCTGCAACATTCTATACAGAGATGGAACACCTTTCTATAAACGAGTCGTATTATTATTATTATTATTCTGCGTCCTCCAGGGAGGTATACTTTATCAATGCAGCGGTGGTCATGTCATATACATATAAACGTAAGATATACATTATATGCATTATACACAACAAACGATCCACGAACCATTGTGTGTCGAGAAAAAATTAACGGTGAACCTATTCGTGCGTAAAAAATGTTGTACTTTGGATTTACCGATTATTTTTCAAATACATTTGACTTTTGGTCCTTAAATGATGACAGCTGTTTTATTTTCTAAAGGTACGAGTTAGGAAATAACTACACGGATCTTATAATCATTTGTGCTCCTCTTACATTCAACAACAACTTGTAAAAGGCTTTCCTGGCACAGTATAAAATACTTAAGACAGTTCTTTGTACATGTTATGTTTGTATTATTATTATTATACATAATAATTTAAAGAATTCGGTTTGGTACACACGTCGTGGTCAGAAAGAGCTTTTCTATTTTTAAGTACATAATACTCCCTGATCGCTATAAATACAGATTTAAGTTATCAAAATGTAAGACTATAAAATTAAAATAATATTATATAATCGGTATATTATGATGAAACATGCATTTGTACCGAAGTGACATGAAATATTATAAATATAAAACAGTTATGGTTGTCGTGTTTTCATCGAGTGTGTCGTGTTCAAGTGTTTTAACGTCACCACTGCCGTCATATGCACTATACCTATGTATTATAATATTCTTGGCAGCGAAATGAATATATTTTTGTTAAATTGTACGAATTAAAAAAAAAACACAAGGTTACCGAAATTTCCTTACTTCCGACCTAGTTTCTCTGCAGCATACGCGTAAAATATTTAATATATTAGACATACTTAGCTGCACGTCATCTTTTATTAGCTCAAAATGATTTTTTAAACACAGTTTTTCATGTGCCTGATCTTATTTACGTAATCTGTATCATAAAACATAAGATATTAGTAGAAAAATGTTTGAATTGTTACGGCTTATCAAACCGATGGCAAATATTAAATAATACATTATACATTATAAACCTTTAGGCTACGCGACTATGGATACAATATACTTGGTACACATAGTTGGTATCATTTAGGTTGTAAATTATAATGACTTCAAGCTGATAAGAACAAAAATATAATGGTAGGTAATTGTATTTTTTTTTCTTTTTTTTTAATTAGTGACAACATCTTATAATAATAGATATAAATGAAAAATTTTAATAATTTAATAAAATAAGAAGATACATATAATTTAAAATTAATTTTTATATTTCCAAAATAAATATAATTTTTTTTTTTTTTTTTTTGAGAATTTAAATAGTTAATAATATTATATTACACGTTAAAAATAAATCAAAAACCATCGGATAAATCTGGACTTTTAATATACCTTGTAACATATACCGCTAAGGCTGTGTTATGCATAATGCGTGTAGATAGGTACTTAATAAGTTAGTATTAATTGTTCTCAACAATATTTGATAAATTATACACATATATATATTATACATATACTTGAACAATTTAAATTATATTGTAATTTATTATAATTTATTATCAACATTAAGTTAACAATGGAGTGAAGATTGTATATTTTTCTGAAAATTGTTCTAAATTTACAAAATACAAATTTTATTTCCTATGAATTAAATCAATAACCGCATAAAAACAAAACGAATTCACGCAATCCTCTATGGCAATTAATTACATCTTAAAAATTTCACGTTTTTACTTTCAAATGTTTGTGTTTGCACACTGTACAATGATGTTGATTTAATATTTGAAAAAAAAAAAACATTATTTGTTACAACTATTACAACCACAGAACATAAGTACAACGGTCATTTTTTAGAGTCGCATCAAGTTTGATGTTTCTTCATAGTCACTTTCGCATTACTTCCTCCAATTCCTCCAGCAGCATGATAATGATATTAGAATTATTTTCATAGTAAACTTTAATATTCTATTTTATTTTATAATTTACTATAAAACAATAATATTCATTTAAACACAACGAAATGTATATTTATTCCATCAGAAATCTAAATATTACAAACTAACATGTTGTTTTCTTACCCACAAGTCACATTATTCATTTTTTAACATGATATTTATTCAACGGTAATGATTTATTATATCATATTTGTGTCGAAGTTGTAAACTAACGACAATTTAAATTTTCCAAATAGTTGTATCAAAAAACATTAAGTCAATTTGTGTTTTTATCGAAACATAATATGCAAATCATTAATAATAAAACAAACAAAAATCTCAAAGTTTTATATGGAATAATAATTTTTATCGAATACTTGATATTATATATTTTATCGATTCATCCAGTGTTTTTTTCCAATCCAGCGTGCATTGTGTATTAAATGTGTTTCAAACTAATAGACGAAAATAATAAACGAAAACACAACACAAACGCTCGATTGTTTTCTCTTAATTTACCGTACTTGATTGACAATGGAGTAGAGTAACAAAATGTTTTTGTTTTTGTCAACTTTAAGAATGTTGTTTTCGGTAAACAAAAAAAAAACTGCTGACATTCTTTCAAATCGTAATAACCTGCATCGTTATCACGATTCGCATAATTTTTATCTGAATTCAAATACTTTTTTATTCGGAATACTATTAATTATCTTAGTTATAATTATTATAGTATGCAAATTTTCATCCTGCGTTTAAATAGATCTTCATCGTATTTATTACTATTGTACAGTAATATAAGCATTAAATACGGATTCTTTTCGTTTTTGTGCAATTAGGCGAAAGATTATTTTGAAATTTTTAACCTAAATAATAATTTTTTTTTCTTGTTGGTTGATTCCGCCCAAATTTCCTCGATTCAATATAAATGTTAATCTCTGTATCCGGTTTAGTGCACTATATACATACCTCACTACCACGCCATACCACACCCCCCCCCCCCCCCCCCCCCCCCCCCCCCCCCCCAGAACCAAAGTAACTATTATTCATGAAAACTCGACATCCTTTTTCGTGTTTAGTTTTTTTATCGCGTTCCAAACGACTGCAGTCCCTATATACGAGTATAATTTGCGGCACAGTATACTCGATTATAGGTAAAAAAAGAGAAAAAAACTATTTAAGTGTAAAGTAATCGTTTACAGATTATAGACGCGAACTCATCATTAGTCATTATAGACTTATAGTCCACTACACAGTTTTACCACCGATATAATATGATATTTCATTATAATAACATATATTTTTATTTCTTAGTTTGTCTTTACACTTTCCGGTTCATAAATAACCAAAATACGAAGTGCATATTAATTTTAAAAACGTTTTACCAAATAATTTCTTTATTTGTATCAAAACGGTAGTCCTTAGTGACGCTTAGGTATATTAAATACTATAATAATTATAATATTCATATTTTAGTGCATATATAATGTAATGTATGTAGCTAGTAGTTAGTACTTGGCATGATGGCGATGCAGCTGCTATGTGTACGGTCTAAATTCAAATTTCATGATGCCTGTCTTCCGGTACCGTTGACTATAAATTATAAACAATCATTTTAATTTATTTTAATGAAATAATTGTGGTTGTAGGCACAATTAACACGCCTTATATAAAATGAATTTACTATAGAGTTAAACACAAATAAAATTAGAACACTAATTACGCGTGTATAATTGAGTAGTTTTATGGAGTTTTAAATTAAACACCTTTCGACGAGTTTCTTGGCTTATATGACCATTTGTTAGATCATAAAAATTTGTGTTAAATCAGAAATAATTTTTACATATTTAATATTTAAATAAAATGCTTACATATCCCGTCACTTTCTGGAAATCTCCGTCACAAACTGAAAAGGAAATGATGTAGGGATCATCTAACTTAATCCTAATAAGTTATAAGTAATCACATAATAAACAAGCAAAGTGCTACACTGATGGGTGACTTCTTATTCACGTAACCCCATAATGTTTTATTACCCTAATCTCACATATACTCATTGTACTTTATTGTATATATTGTATATTTCTTGTAAAAAAAAAAAAACATATTTAATATCAAAATAGATCTCTTTCAAAATATTATAATCAATAATTTATATTACTAGCAAGAAGACAAAATTATCTCTTCAAACAGCTCTATTTATAGAATCTTGACAAAAAAATAGGTACCTATAACTAAGTACCAAAAGTCTTTTTTAGCGTTTAATCCAAATTTGTAACATATTATACATTTTTTACTAAATTGATTTAAATATAAACTTAAAAGATTATAATATATGTATATATAAGAATAGAGCACTAATATGCTTAAATTATAACAAAATATATAGTTAAATTTCTGCATTTTATAGTATCAATCTGAAGATGTTTTTTAACGTTATAAAAATACAACTCTTACCAACGTAAAATTTAATACATACACACAAATTTATTTTTAATCGTCATTTAGGTTGTTTACTCTGTAATAAATTTGACACTATAGTTAAATGCGATTTCTGGAAATTATGTTAATATGGTATTTTTGATAAAATAGATAATATTTCTCGAGACTGCTATAATCTTGTTGTCAATTAAAATTAATATTTCAGATCGACAGATTTATAAAGAATAAATAAAATATTTCTTTTTATAAAATAGTATGTAATTATTGTACAATATATCGCTGATACTCTGAAATATCAATTGTATTCTATTAACAGTGCAGACGTTAACTACAGTATTTGTTAAATCGATCGAAATCAACGTGATTAATCAAGTCCAGTAGTAATCTATTGACTATTAACATCGACATCTACATAATACTTATACGATTATTTTATGATATACATATATATAATTTATTTATAAATTTTAAGATAAAATATAAAAAAAAAATTGTTTAGTTTAAAATTATTCCAAGAATAATTTAACTATACATCTTGTTGATGAATCTTTTTTTATTATCAAGAAACTATATTATTTAATTATACAAAACTGTTTTCAATCAACAAACTGTAACATAAATTTTCATTCATAATCATGTACCTATTATAAAATCATAAATATAAATAATTAAAAAAAAAATAACTAGTTAATATTGTTTAATATTGCAATATAATTTATAAATTGTAATAAACCAGATTAATTATTATAATTTTGTATAAAAGTATTAACTATTTTCAAAATTTATTGCGTTTGTACTTCATATTAAATAGTACTGTAACTGTTATGAAAATAATAATAATTATTATTATTATCATTAAATTTATTCTAAAATGTAGATGACATGGATAAATAAAATTATATTGTATCTATATTATACATAAATCAATAAACAGCAATTAAATAATAATAATTATATAGTAAAAAGTCAGATAAAATAATGTAATAACAATTAACTAAATAATTTGGGAAATACGCATCTGGCACCAAAATAAAACGGCAAAGAAACGGAATACGACCATTATACAGTGCATATATATATACATCTACCCTAAACTAATACGTCCTGAAAATCGAAACGGAATAAGATAATAATATAATATAGCCACGTCCAATTAAATTTAAAATTTGTTTTGTTGACATTACAGATTGTTATTATATAATTACTGCAAATTATTTATCTACAGAATAATAATGTGCAACGAAATTCGACTTTGAACGTTTTTGTTTGTTCAGTAATTCAGTATCATTTATGATATAATATTAAAACTTTCGGTGAAAATATAATTCTGTACAATGAAAATGTATCTACTGTGGAACAAAGCATTTTATTATTAACATCGTGATGGAAAGAAAGTTGTCAAAAAAAAAAAAAAAAATTGAAGTGTGTTGAAAACAGACGTATCTCTTTATCTCTAACAATATTGTTTATGTAAAGTTTCAAAATAAACTTCTCCAAAAATGCATGTCATGAACAATGATTCAATGAATAAGATATTAAAACTACAATTTTTCACAGAAAATATGAATTGTTGTATTTCGGAGCATTAAAAAACTTAAAATATATGCATAATAACAATAAAATACAGAATTTGAAAAAAATTAAATAACATTTTAAAAATAAAAAAATAAAATAACTTGACAATAACTCTCTGGAATTGTTTAATAACAATTAAATTGTATTCAAACTAAAATTGTTCTAGAATATATTAGAAAAAAGAAATAATATAATATAATAATTCTATTATTATTTAATTATTTAAATCAATAAAAAAAAAATACGTGTGGTATCGAAAAAAAATATAGAATTTTTTACTAAATTTTAATTCACGGTTCTAATAATAGTATTTTTATAAATAATGATATTTATTATTTGAGTACTACATAGATTAAAAATATTCCTGATTTTTATTCAATTACGAAAATGATTTGTATAATCAATTATTAAATTGTACGCTCGAACGATCACACATATTTGATTGCTGCAGTGACATACAAACGCATATAATTTATTATGTTATAAATTATAGTAGGTATACATTTACAGTAATCTCTTCGGCATAAAATACTTAATTAAAAAACTTCTGTATAAAAAGTAAAATTTTATATATTATGATTAAAAATAACATAATCGTATAAATAAAAATAACGGAATGTAAAATTATTTATGATTTAAATGCATGTTTGAATACAAATATTATGAAAAATTTATTGTATAAATAGCGGAAGAGTATCGAAAAAATAATGAAAAATAACTCTAGTTTATTAAAAACTCAGCCAAATATTTCGATACGTTTCATAACTATTATTACAACGTGCATTATATTTTTTTTTCCTTCGCTCAGATAATACTTATCTATATATTTTCTCGTTTTCATTACAACATAACACGAATAATATTATTATTCTGATGTGCTTATCACACATTGTACAGATTTATGATTCGAATAATGTAGTCGCCAAAAATATATAAGAATTTTCTCAATGCAAAACTTTTTTTTTTTTACAAGTAATATACAATCTGTATCATTAATACAATAAGAATATAATATGTTAAAAATACATTCACATGAAATAGTTTGATAAAAGGAGCCACCCATTGATGACTCTTTCTAAGGTTATTAATTATTTACTTAATGCAAAACTTATTTCGCTGAATCTTGACATACCTACCTATTTTTTACTAATTTCAGTGGACCCTAGAGCAAAACATAGATGGTTGTCCACATTCACTTATTATATTTAATGTGATATTTTTTTATTGTATTGTAAACGTTAATTTAATTTAATTTTTTTTTTTTTTTTAAAAAAAAAAAAAACAATAATTTTGGATTATTCAACCAACAAGTTAAAATTAAACATAATAAAATTATAATAAATGCGGTAATAGCTCAAAACGGCGCAGGCTTCCATATCCAGTTCCTACTCATATTTATTTATTTGTAGTTTTCAACGAAATAAGCTATTTGTTTCAACGGTACATCGTAATATTTTTACTACGCTTGAAATTGAATTATAATTTTGTACCATGATATCAGACTTATTATAAACAAAAATCAACAAAAATTTTTAAAGTAATATAATTTATTAGATTCTAGAAATTCAAAGTTCAGTCAAAGTTTTACGTAAGTCATAGTAGGTTAAGTTAGCTTAATATACAAACTAAACTTAGTTTATTATTGATTAAAAAGTAACATAGTTTTGTATTTCGGAGAAAAAGCAATTTAAATTTCATTATTACATAAAAGTTTGTAATTTTCATTGTAAAAATAGCAAAATATTAAGACCGGGTAAAACAAAACGTTTTTATAATTTAATATAAACAAATTTATTTATTTTAACTTATAAATTTGTTAACTAATTTAAATACATTCAGATGTTATCATCATGACTTTTGAGTATATTCATATCTATAGCAATACTGCGTGTCTTCATTAGTTCTCATCAACATTGATTAAAATTTAAAATTACAAAAGAGAAAAAATCACCTGAGATTGTACGCAAGTCCCGTGATGAAGTTTTTTTTTCTCATTATTGGCTTTAAATTGTATATTATTAGTGTTTACCGGCATACGTTGTAACTAAAAAAAAATTAATTCTCAAACGTGCCATGACTCACGATTGGTCGTCATATGTCCAAAGCGTCATTCACATACAATAACTAGTATGGACTTTTCATCGTAGATCCCAACAATGTTCAATTTTAGGTTCCTGATAATGAACTTTTTAAAAGTAAAACACAACAAATTACAGAAATCAGCAATATTGTGTGTTCAATTATAATTTGCTTTGTTTTAGCAATAAATTGATAATAATTACGCCCCACCGAAGTGTACTGCGAATATTCGATTATATGGGTTTCTTATACTGAAAATGAACGACACACAAGATATAGTGACAAGTACCTAATAATTATAACAGTTATTATAAATTAGTTAATAACTCTTCGATTGCATTACACCAGTTTTGTATAGTTATTGTATATTATAATTAAAATTATTTTATAATGTTTGCGCGAAGGTTTCGGCGAGACACGTTCAAGGTAAGCTCGTGACGACGATTAGGTACGATTTCGGCACGTTGTGGTCTTCGCCGCCTTTCCTTATTCCATATAATAATATCGTGTGTCACTATAATATTATAATAATATAATACTTGTATACTTTTTCAACTCAACTCTCCCTCCCCCTATTCTGATCCATCATCGTCATTCTGATCACAATGGACTCGGGCTTATATATGTATTATATATATATAAACACGTTTTATTATAATATACATAATGTATATTGTATATGCGTGTACAAAGTGTACACTTTGTTCACCGTCGTTTTTGTTTTTCGTCACAATAGCCATCTGTACGTATAATACTATAAAAACAAGTAGGCAGGCCAAAACCTGGCGATTCGACCATTTTTTCAACTACAGCCGAGTTTTGTGATGTTTTTGTCGGTATGAAAAAAAAAAAGTGATAGTTAAGCGCATAAAAATTAAAAAAGATATCCTTTTATAAAAAATTAAAAAACAATTTGACTTGGTTAAAAAGAATGATCATTTTTTGTGAAGTATATAATCCAGTATGTTTATTCATAAAGGCCTGATAAAAATGCATTATAAAATAATATGCGTGGAAAGGAAAAGGTTACTGAGCATTTATTTACTTTAGTATCGACGTCTATATACAAAACTATATAACAGATGAGTGTACGACATACATGGCTGGCTATAAGAATTAATAATAAAAATTATAACTTTCTACTAAAATTTGAAGTCGTCAAAACGTAATCGACGATTGATTGAGTGCAATTGAACGAATGCCATTCACTGTATCTAGACATAGATGTGCCATGTGCGGCAGTGGGTTCACGATCGAGGTTCTATCGATTGTTCGCACTATGTCGTAACACAGTTACTATTATCGCGGAAAATATTTTGTATAACAAACGTACGCGTGTATGCAGACGTATACAATATTCAAAGAATTATACAATGTATATATATATATAATATATATACATACATTTCTATTCATTATAATTTTAATTTATTCATATCCGATTAATACACAATACAACTTAGGAAGTACATACCTAAAAGCTAACCTTTGTCACGCTGACGGAGCGAAAAGTGAATAGAATATGAAAAACGTACTTCGCGATCTATGATATATATATACAAGTATTTATTTTATGTATACCTAATATTGATAAGTGATATCAAATTGTTGCAAAATTTTAACAATTACCTATGTGTTTTTTCCTTATACGGATGTCTAGACGAATGTTTTGTCGACAAGATAATACGCAAACAACATATATTATTATTATGAGTGTACAGACATTTCACAGTAGTATTGCTACACGGCATTATCTATACGTATTACTTGCTAATTTTAAAAATGACTAACCAATAACCAATTTTTATTTTATAAATATAACAAATAATTTAAATAATTGAGGGTAGAAATAAAAACTCTGGTTTCGAAAACTTTCAGTTGTAGCTTCTTTGTCACGGATACATTTAAACTATCATTTAACCATTCGATAATTTGTTATATTTTTATTTATAGTATACATTTTTAATTAGAACTTGTATTCTTAATATTTACTTACTACTCTACAATCACCACTATCCCCTACTACAAAATTTATGGATTTTTAATACGACTATCATCAACTCAATCGAATAAAATAATACTTTTCAAGCTTTTGGTAATAAATTTAACCATTAAGTACATTACCACAGAGTATTCATTTTTTTAGGTATTTTTATAAACACGTATAAAAATGTAACACTTCCACAAGCTGAAAAAAATAAAAAATAAAACAATGATTATTATAATCAAAAGTAAAATATTTCAATCGAAGACATATTTTACCAATATTAAATTATAGAACAAAAATAATTTAATTATTATTTTTATTTTAAATATCGAATTTTTTATCTGTAAAATTACACATTATACTTGTATTAATTTATCAAAAAAAGATAATAAAAACAAAATGTTTTACTAACAGTGATTGTAATTTACTGTAAGATGAGTGTTTCCGGATTATTACAGCATTTTAAATTTCTAACACGTATACAGTTTATGAAATAATTATATTACATATGTACAGGTATAAAGTATAATAATTTGATTTAATAATATTATTTTAGTGTCTATTGCTTCTCGAGTGTTATAAATTACTCATTGTTTTACCTCAATATATATTACAATTAAATTTAACACATCATTATTCAGTATAGTAAGTTTGTGCATAAAATACATATCGTTATAAAAAATTTCAATTTGATATATATGTTAAAATGAGTGTTTAATCTGTTGGTGAAACTAGGGGCTAAGAGGATAAACCCTCCAAAATATAAATATGTCACACTGTACTTACTTATTATAAATAAAGAATTTGTTAGTATAGTAATAAAATAATTATGATAATTAAATATATTATAATCCTATACGTTCAAGAAGTACATTTAAACCAGTTAATTCGATTTTTTTTTATGTACAACGAATATTTTTATAATATGTTTATAAAATTTAAATAAAGAAGTTTCCGAAAAAAATAGAGCTGTGGATTCAGTCGTTTCAAGTATAAGTTTTTCAAGCTCTGTGATCATATTTTACCTATTATATATTATAATAATGAATGTAAACATAAATGCATTATTGTGGCCTAGTTTAAAGTGGTGGTTGATCTCAGTCACTAATGTGTTCTGAGATCAAGCATCGGCCGGCGTCGTTAGCTCTCGGATGGGTGACCACCCGAGTTCTTGGTGATGAAACTATGGCGCACACACATACACACACATGTTCCAACCATACTAATCAAAACTTTACAAACAAACCTTAAACAAAAAATCTATTATTCACAGCTAATGGCTTTAGTTTTCGGGCTTAAATTACATCAATAAAAAAGATAAAAAATGCATTATTATAAATATATTATATTATATTATATATATATACATATATATACATCAACGTGATCCACGCTTATCGCTTTTCTTTGTATAATTGAAACTTCGCACGTTGCATATATACTACACACTAGCCTATGTTTACACGTCATATCGATTTACCATCAGTGCCGGATTACCCATTAGGTGGAGCAAGCTCAATCCTAGAGGTTATCACTCATGTTACAGGGGTCCCGTGATATTTCTCCCACGGAGTACATTGTTTTAAAAAATATTGATTTCAAATATATCCTTGATAACAGTTTAATCAAAAAATTTAAGAAAAAATTCATATTTTAAGTTAAGAATTTACTATAAGCATTTTTTGTATATATCTATAGTTACAATCTAGATTTTTATTTATTTTATTAATTAATATTATTCCACTGGTAGAATAAAAATTGTTTTTCTCTGTGAATTAAAAATTTTTATTTTAAATGACTTAAATATGAACATTGTTTAATTTATTACAATATAATGGGTTATAATTAGTTAGTTAGTTGTAATTAAAACTGGTCAATTTAGATTTTGAGTTAGTTAAATTAAAATGTATGAAAAACTGATATAGATAACGACTTTTTAGGAAACACCAAAATTTTAACTGCCTATACCCTAGGAACCCACAAATTTTTAATCCGGCACTTTTTAGTATTTACTATTATACTCATACATGTTTATATATATATATCAATAGTTATGCTTAAAAAATCCATTAACCACACGTAGTTAAATCATTGAATACAAACATTATAATATATATATTATTTATTACATTTAAACGGTTAAACCACAATGACTAATAATTTTATGAACCTATTCTCAAATAAATAATACTTGAAATGATAGTCATTTACAAACTCTATAATACGATTATATGTCATTTACTACTGATTTCATAAAAAAAAATCATATTTAATTATTAGTATGATATATATTATATCACATTTAACCGTAAGTTGAAATCCATAGAACATTTTTTGCAGACTTCATTGCGCAAACAAAAACAAAAATATACTTTTATTGATATACAGAGCAGGTACAAGCCAAAATCTCTGATATTCTGCAATGTCTCCTTATTTAATAGTATGATTTAATATTTTTACATGGAAACATAATCCACAAATAATATTGATTATATTGATTTTTAGACTTTTTTCGATTACTTAAAAATTAAAATTTTATATTATTTAAATCACGTGTTATCAGAAACTTAGAACATGTAAATTTTTACTAAAACATTTGAAATATTTTAAAAACTATAAAGGGATTTTTTTTCTGTGGTTCTATTTCAGAATACGAATATTGTACGATACTATGAGAACATTTATCTTGAAAAAAACCCCATAAAAAAAGTATTTTCTGTTGTTGAAAATAAATAATCCTTAATCTATAATATTATTGTAAATACGAACAAACTTTGAGATTCTGACGAAAGCGGATGAGAACACTCTGTGTTGATCGATCATTGTCATTAAATACATTACGTTTATACAACTCCTTTACAGTCATTGAGTGATTGTATTATATAGCCTTGTTAAGTATTTGAGTGAATTTATTTCGAGTTTATATATATCGCATCCATTTTACGTTTTCGCCCGTTTCGTGAAATAGATAGAAATTGCATCCAGTTCACGAAATAAAGCTTCATTTTTTACACATCGCGTAATTACGCAAATTGACAAGAATGTTTTATTGTCCGGAACTTGTTCCGAAATCTGTATTTATACATAACGAAATCAAATAATATGTGTTTAATTTTTATCAATAGAAATAACTTGTTGAATAATAACCCGTGATACCTTATTATCTTATTATCGATGCACTGTGCATCTTCAACAGTCAGTAATTTAACTGATAGTAATTACTCATATCTATGATAAATTGAATAACTGAAGCTTACATAGTCTAGTTAAAATACTTGTGAAACTTATTAAGATGAATTTATTATAATACAATTTTATACCCATTAAAATATTAAATTAAAATGACCGATGAAAAAGTCGAGTTTAAAACATGTAAAATACCTCATTCTATAGATGAAGTTAAATAATTCAAGACATAATCCATGCTAAAACTAACAGGTTTGTAAAAAATCAAAATGATAATATTGTTAGACTTATAAGATAAAAATTATAAATTAAAATTAATAATTAACAATTAGGAATAAAAAACAAGAGGAGAATAGTATTTCTTAGAAAAGTTTAATGTCCTCTTCGTAGCTAAAAAAAAAAAACGTTATTTAATCTGCATGACGAAAAAATCAAGAAATAAAGTAAACAAATTTGTTGTTTTGCTTAATTTATTAGTTGTTTACCTTATTTACTTTTTAAATTCTGAATGAAATAATAAACTTATTAGTTTTAAAAAAGATTTCTTTTATATATTTTTTTCTATAGCGGCCGTAGAATCTCTACTCTTTTTTTTATATTTATATTTTAAATTTTCATTTCAAGAAAGGTTAATTATTTAAATTTTTTTCAATTTGTTTTTGTTTAGTTATTATATTTATCATATGAAAAGATGAATGGTCAGTTTTCAATGAAATTCTGGTAGTATAATTTTGTTAGAATTGTATTTCCGTGAATTGTCATTGAGTTCAAACTTAACACATCTGTTAAAATGACTTATTCAATAACTTTAAACTTATATATCATACAGACATACAGCAGAGTGACTTTTCTGATTAGTTCATAATTATATAATACCTTAAAAATGTAATCAATTATTACATTTTATTTTATTTTATTAATATAGTTTAGCTTTATTTATTAGTTTAAATGTATTGATTAACTTGTTTAGCCTTGCACATGAGTATTAAGCAATACACGAGTAGACATAATATATTATTTAATAGTTATAGATAAAATAACAATAACGACCATGACAATCACAATAATTTCCTCCGGATGACTGACAGACTTATTTATTTTATATTAAAAGTAAACTTAGTCCTCTAAATCCAGTGTTATAGTGCAGGGTAGGAAAAATCGAGAGATATTTTTAATTTTTTATATAAACCTATATTAAGTTCACGACTGTTATTTATGGTTAAGATAATTGTATCAGCTGATTCAGATGGAATTATTTCATTATTCGATAAGATCATTTTAATAGTACACATACCTAAGCAATATATATATATATATATATAATGTATGTACAAAGTAGTTTTTAGTTGCACTGTTTAGGTATATAATTACCTGTATAATATGTTTATTTATGTTATCCTTGCAAACTAGTATTTTGAAAAATATTGCAATATTTGGCACACTCCATACTCTGAAAAACTAACCAGTATCATGACTAGACAAATTATTGGATAGCGGTTGCACACTTACGTCTACCCCACAAAAAAAGTCCATTTGTCAAAACAACGCTTATCTTTTTGAAAAAGATGCAATCCTCTCGGGAACTAAAAACAAATTATCTAAATCCGGTGACGTCGACGACACCGGGTGGGTTATATAGATGACTGATGATTATTAGTGGAATAAATTCTCACACAGAACCATTATTTAGGACACAACAAATGTGTTATTATATGGACTCAATATTTGCTACAATTGTCGAGTTCCAGAAAAACAGCTGCGGAGTTTTTAGAAATATAAAATCAATATTTTATTTTTATGTTTATGGGCTCATTAGAGCTGTGTCACGTCTGTACTGTTAAAATGTTTATCCCTTTTCATTATATGTGCTAAAATTTCTGCGACTGTACAAACATATTATATACTGATAAAACAAACGTGAAAATATGTAATATATTAATTGACCAACCTTCAAGTGAGTAAAAAGTGTTGAGACTAAAAATATACCTACGTATAAAACGACTCCGATATAAATGACACTTGCATGCAACAGCGTGATTATGTTATTAAATATTATTTGGGACACTATTATACATAACTAGATACTCAACTATAATAATTTAAACTGACGATTTCAGTACGCAAATTTTCATATTTTGTAGGAACGGACAGGAGGGGGGGACTATTTTCAAGTCCATCATTTTACATTTACATTTCTCGAGTAGGTTCAAATACTATCATCGTATAGTTGTAAATTGTATAACGAATTCTCGCAAACATCTATCGGTGGTTTAATCGAAACCCATCAAATATTTTTATCAACAGAAACCCTCTTGTACCTATACACAATTAAAATGTACATAGATTAGGCTATATATTATCTACTGTATTGATCGATGATAGAATTAGTGCACCATGATGCAAACTAATTGCGCCTCAAATAGTATACCTACACAAGTGCCGGAATAATTCGAGTAAAAATCATGGTGTGATGACCGCAGAATATCGTATTGACGAATTAATGACATCCCAATCGTTCTCTATTTCAATATTTGTTCAGTACCTATATTATATATGTACTGCATTATGCAAATCGTTACTATTAAATACATACTTATTAATATTTTTGTGGAACGTATTTATTTTTTTCATTAAATAAGGTAAAGATTTTTTTTAGCAATTCAATGTATTTTTATCAGTTAGACTTAAAAATAGTATATGTCTAATATCAGTAAAAAAAAAAGTTGTATAGTTAAGTTTGATTTTTTTTTTTCTGTAAAAAAAAGTAGTATTTTATAGTTATCAACTAAAAGTTTTTTTCCTTGATAACAATAATAAATTAGGTACATTCAACCCAAGAAATTTAAGCTACATAATTATTATTGAAAATAATATTATCATAGTCAGATGATAGAACTAACAGATACTACATATTAATAATAATATTTTTTAGCGTAGAAAAAAGATTTTTATTAAAGTAGAATTCAACCATAAAATTTGTTAAGTTTAAAAAACTTTTTTATTTACCGTTATATTACATTTAATTGAAATATCTTAAAAATAAATAACTGGTTAAACGTTATAGAAATAAAAAATTTTAAATCTTATTCTTCAAACTTCTTAATACTGAGCCTGGGTTAATAATAATTGTAATTCTTCTTATTTTTTTTCATCTCATTATTATTATCATTGAGTTCATTATTATAGAGCGTTTAACTTTTTTTTTATATTATTTATTTTATTAACAACTCCAAATAACTTTATTTACGTCACAAACTAAGTAAATCAAATTATGAGATTTCTTTATTTCAAGTATTCTTACCTTATAATATAACTGTTCTGTCCTTCAATGAAAATCTTTGTCTGTAATAATATATGAAATATGGTAGGTAAACAAATTACAACATGTACAATGTACTTATTTCACAGTTTATAAATTACGTAGTTTCTATATTTTTTTTATGGTAACGTATGTATAATACTTAAATTTACAGTATTTTACAGTTTTGTGTAATTCATCGTATTGTAATTATTAGTCTTGAAATTTAAATACAACAGTTAATATTTTGATACAAATATATATTTTTATTGTGTCATCTTTAGATTTATTAATGTAGCCTATAATAACTACCGGTGCATATAGTTATGTTTATTGATTTGTTAGACAAGAGGAATAATACTATTCATAACATTGTTATTATCATTGTTGTCTACTTTTAAAAATATATAGTATGAAATCTTAGTTTAAAATAAGTTAAGAAACTAGAATTTCAGTATACTCGTAGAATGGGTTTTTCTAATTCGTTTTTTATTAAGATTATATTTGTCCATAGAAATTTAAATAGTGATGTGGTTCACTAATGTCTAAGCAGTGACAGTGTCAATATCGTCGGTTCAAATCAGGTCTATAGTGAAAGGTTTAATGTTAAACCTCTGGTCAATATTACCATTTGCTCTATTCTCGCTAGGGACTAAAATCACTCCACATATGTGTCATCTTGCGAAGTAGAGGTATTATAGTCGTATATAATAGATCTAGATGTCTATCTATGACCTATGTCTTTCAAAAATATAAAACAAATCGGATCTTTGTTGATCTTTTCTGGAAAAATAAGAAAAATATTACAAAACTAAAGAGAATTATAGCTCACGTTGTATCTCAGGATAAAATATAATTTAATAATATTAAATTGCACAAAAAATTGAAGAACAATGTTATGCGTTTTATTATAGATGTGTTGATACCGTTTGAGGTAATTAACTTATTCCTAATAAATACTCAACTTCGAGTATAAAATAAAATATACTTCATAGTTAACATATTATTGTATATTTTTATTAGTTAAAATTGAATAAACATAACCTAACCTAATGGTTACCCATGATATACAAGCTAAATCATGTAAACATACTTTATTACACTTATACATACTTCCATAGTAGTGTATTTTATTTCAGTTTCAAAAAACAAAAACTTTTAGTTCATGTTTCTACACTAAATTAAATTATTGTAAATACAATGGACTATGGAGGCGAATGATCTAATAATATTACAACATGCTTTAACATACCTTTACAATAGTGATTACTACGATTAAAATAGAAAAAACGAAGAGTATTTGAAAACCAATTTAGTAAACCTATATATAACATACTATAGTATACTTCCATTAGCAAATACATCAATCCATAAAATAATAAAAACCATAATTTACTATTGTCTAAGCAAAATAGAAATATTGACAATAATTCAAAAAATACGAAAAACATTAATAATAGCACATTTTTAAAAGGAACATTTTAATTTTCTCTTTATTGAACTGTTTAAATGCAATAATTAGTTTCTACATATAGACAGCAGTTATAAATTTAAAAATTTAAAAGTGAACAAGTACCTATAGGTAGTTACTAATTTCTCTGCTTTACAATAAATTTTAGGTGTACCTCATCATTGGAAATGTCACTATAATTATTTTGTAACATTTGAATTAAAAGATAAATCATGACATAAGGAATACGATTCTATGCAGAAACTGTATACTGCTTATATCACTCAGATTATTTTGTGATATATTTCTAATATTTATAGTCCTACTATAATGATTTATTTTATAAATGTTAAGCCTCTTTGCAGATCTTATCAATTTGTATCATTATATTGAAAATGAATAGACATTTTTACACTTGACTCCACAAAATTAGATCTAATTTGCTATCAAACATCATCCTTGAAATTGAAGACTAAAATATTTTATCCACTATAAAACGCGTATAAATAAAAAAAAAATCTCATATATCACTGTTAAATCAAAATACTTATCGCACCGCTTAAAATCTAAAACTTTAATTAACAAATAAAAACTAATGTACAATACAAGCTAAATAATGAAATTTGTCTGGTTGATTAAGAATATGATATTGAAATTAAATAGACCTAACCGAGAGTATAATTTTAATTATAAGTTGTAATAGGAATCTTTTAGTAGGAATTTAATAGATTACAAAAAAAAAGATTAAAATTTAAAGAATAATTTAGAGTAATCGAGTTTATGAATATAATAATAACATGGCAATATGTTTAATTGGAATAGTATAATGTACAGAGAGAGGACTAGAGGAGAATAATTAATCATGGTAAAATATTTAAATCGAGTAATAGGATATATACGTACTACGTAGGGTGCGCACTGTACACACAATACATCTATTATAGTATATACTATCTCATATTGCAATAACGTCAATTATTCATTGAAGAAAAAAAATAACAAATGAAGTCCGTTAAGAGTATAATGTATTTATGTGCAAACTGTAGAGATTTAATAGTAAGTATGACTTTGCAAAGTCAATGATTCTGCATAGTTTTATCAATTAGATTATTGATAACGTTGATAAAAACTCGATTGTTAGACATTCATAGGTTTTCAAATGATAATAGTTGCTATTATGTAAAAATGATTGCACAACAGCATTGCAGATTGGCCGTCTCAATGTCAAAAAACATCATGAAACGTCGTCGTTCGGAAATGTACGACGCTCGGAGAGAAACAAAATCATTATTCTATCAGGCGTTTTAACGTTTAGAATGAAATACAGAAGACATTTCGCTCGAGTTTTGCATGTAGTGTATAGTACTTATTATACTACTACCTACGCTCCAGCACATGACCGCGTTTAAAAGCTATACCAACAATTGCGAATCCTTATTCAAATCTGAACGCAGGCACGCGACATACCTGCGTAGTATGAAAATACACAATCCAATATTAATGAGTGTTAAGTAACCTTCAAATTGCGAATATATAATATTAAATGTACATACGTATAATATATTATGTATAGTCATTTACGAACGAACAAATAACTGATTTAAAAATTAAATTCACGGTTCAGTTCGTTTATAATATTATATAAATCACTTATATTTTCATATTGTAACATTCAATATTTTTAAAAATTTCTTAAGATAGAATATTATTTATATATATATATATATATTAGGAATTGATCTGCGTAGTATACCGTCGGCCTACAACCACGATCAGAACTTCTATATCATACCTACTTTATGTTATTACGATGAGCATCTGTTTATTTCACTATCAACTTTTCTATTCTGATAAAATTCGTACACGTAGGCTAACAAACATTAGTTAACTTTGGATTTTCTATCAAAAACAATCTTAGTCTTTTACCGTAAATACCGTATACATTTATAATGTTCATGAAGTATAATATAAACGAGAACTGCAATATAAATCGTGAAACGATTTAATCAATTAACTATGTAAAATATAAGAACTTAAATGAATTTCCAATTGGCCAGGTTCGTATATTGATATAATCGCTATAAAACTAGAACTTTAATAGTTGATAAGAAAACCATAATTTAAATGTTAAAAAATGTTAAAAATTATAAAAATCGATCCATAATTTTTTATATCAGTATGAAATTATAATACAAGTGGGTAACAAGTGGGTAGATAGTCGATCTCTTAGTGATCGTGTACCAATGGCGCTCGCAGCCTACTCATAACAATAATTTGATTCGATTGTTACCTATATCATATACAGTGACAAAGTATGATATGGTATACAATTATTATAAGAGATCTTAAAGATGGCGTTCTTAGTTAAATTCAACTCCAAAAATTATTTATATAAATATTTGTGTTTTCTAATTTAACATATATATAATATATATATATATATGTTTTTTATATAATTGTACATGTTTGGGCTGGATACAACATTTTTTTTTTTCTGAAAAATTTCGTGACGTTACCAAATTTATTGTACTTAACTGCATCCACTTTTATTATTATTTAAAATAAATTTAATTTTTACTCAGTGATAGCATATCCTTAGTAATCAACAATTAATAAAATTACGTAACCATACGTATAGTAACCTCGTTGACACATTTTCAATAATAATTTTAAAAACATATATGATTCAAATGTTGTTTTTCCATGCAGCGAAAAAAATATCAAGAACTACGTTAATTAAGGTAAAAGATAGAAGTATTAGTCTACAGTAAGATATAATTTGTAGTTAACTTTTTTTTCTTCTTGACATTGATAGTGTACATATTACACAGAACTTCAACAATCTCGGAACCTTAAGTTGTATTTTTTATAGTATCAGTTTTAATAATTGTCGTTATTGCCTCACATATACAACTACATCTTGTCTGCACTCACGAATTCTCGAATATGATACAATTAGGCATTTCGGTAAATGTTGATGTTTTTTAAGTAAAGACTGTCGTCCGACAGATCTCACATGCAATTTTACGACAGAAATAAACCAAATTTTTGGAATCACGTCGATTTTTCAAGTTCTTCCTTTTTTAAAAAAAAAAAAAAAAAAAAAAAAAAGTAAAAAATATACAATCTATAAAAACAATATGGTATAATAGTTAAGAAGCATCAAATTAACTTCATAATATACTTTATGCATACCTATTGTAAGTACCACACACGTATTACACATATATTTATACAAAGCAAGAAGGCTACTGTAAAATTATATTTTAGAAACCAAACCACATTATAAAATTGAACGATCCAGTCAATCCGGATTGCTATGCTTTTAAAATTTAAAACATATGAATTTTTCCTTGTATCATTAATAATGTAGTCGTCTCTACATACATAGATAACACTGCAATTAGGTACGATTGAAACGCCGCGCAATACTCATTGTACACTTATCCACGGTTTGCACAATAAACCACTATTGAAGTATAATAATAATATGTTAAACGACGACAAAATCGAAAACGACGTATCAAACGTGTACAAATAATACTGCGATATCGCGATATTATTATTAATATTATAATCGCACGCCACCACCTGCAACGTACTAATAACCGTATATATTAAACCAGACAATACTCGTATATTTCTGTACCACATATTATTTAATAATTTAACGATATAAATATTTATACGTGAAAAACATTTCGTATCTCGCGGTGCTCATACAGGACGAATTAGTCTTCATATATATCCCTATAGGTACGGGTGACGGGTAACGATGACTCGACGGGGATGGATGATTGATCGATCGTCCGGAGGCTGAACGCGCCGAGTCACGAGTCACGACGATCAAGACGCGTGCACCTACCTTTAGTTACCATAGTACGGTACCAGCTATATACGGTTATGCCTATACATATTATTTTATATATACATATATTATACGTAACGTGCGTATGCCGTAGGCATACACGCCAACAGCCCAGATATATAATGTGAGACAACTATGGTCGTCTGTGTGATAAAATATACGGCAGACAGAGTAAAAAGAGATAGGTCGTCGCCGTCGTCGTCTTCATAATAGCCAACAGCAGCTATCCGTCTGCTGATCGGCGGGGGCGAGCTGCACCACGTATATTATTATAACAACAACGACTAATGTACGTCTCGCCCTCTAGCGATGGTCGATCAAAACTTTCACGATACCTTTTTGAAAAAAAAAAAAAATTGCTTACACAGGTACGAGTATTAATCACGTCTGAAAATTCGAGTACACGAGTCTCGGGTGTAAGTAAGGTACCTTCAAAAATACACAATACGGGTCGAAGCACGGACGGTCTAAAAGTTTTCAAGCGTGTAGCACTAAGCCGTGTGATTCTTCGTATAAGTACACATCCACGTCTTAAACGGCGAAACATCAGTACCGGCTGAGTTTTAACCTTCGGCTAGGTTGAAAACAACTAATACAGACTTGTATTAAAATAGTCAAATCAAAAGCTACTTTTTTGCATGCATCGATTACTAAAAGAAAATAACTATTCGGTTAAAAGTTCTTTAAAGCAACTGGGTTCCGCAGTTCTGGTAGCTTATAAGTTTATGGTTTTTTCCACCACACCAATTTTGTTATTACTACTCAAAGACGGATACAAGTGGACAAATTTTGGTTTTGGAAGTTCAAAATTCAAAAAATACTCGACGACAACATTTATTGAAACGTTAAAAGTAGAAAAGATTTGTATTTTCTAGAGTATCGTGCATTAAGTTAATAGAGTAAATTTTAGTGAAAATTTAAATCAGTAGTTCTAATCAGCTTATCTAAGACTATTAAGTCCATGGAATGATTAACCAATAATTGAGCTTTCATCAGACATTAACTATGTTAATTTTAAGCTTTTGAATATTCATAAAATAAAATAGTTTTATTAAATGGACATACAATTGAGATAATATTACGTTAATTTTTAATAAGTGTAAAAAAAAATAGACATAATCGATCAGTGCTAAACTACGGTTAGAAAATTCACAAGATAAAGAATCGACAATAACAATATTCCTTGACTATTATTAATTTATATTTCTAATACCTACTTAGTATACATATTGCTACACTTATGTTATATGTATGCCATTGATTTTCATTATTTTTATAATATAGTATTATATATCTACTTTACAATCAGAAGTTATTTTTCAAACTAAAATATTATTTTATATATAATATGTCATAGGACATACTGAAATTTAGTCTCTGTATACGAAAAAAGTATAGGCTCTTTATAATGGGGTTACTCGTGTGTGTGTTTTGTTTATATTCTCTAAACAGCTAAAAGCAGTAAACCCTTTTAGAAACTACTTATGATTTTCCAAACAAACCGCTGTTTTTCAGGCTTTTCACTTACGCATTAGCTTCCAATTAAACTTTATTGTTTATAATAGTAAAAGTATTAATATTTTATAACTAATAAATGAAATTACAATTGTACTACTTGAACAAAATATAATTATTGATTATAATTTGATAGGTTATAAAATTATGTTGAAACAATAAAATTAAAAATTAAATAATTATAAATAAAATGTAAAGTTTATTTTTTGATAGCTGTTTTCTATCCTTAAAAGCTTTTTTTGTATAATGTTTGTATATAATAATGTATAGATTATTTTTTTCGAGCAGCATCTAATATTTAAAATAGATAAAAAGTCACCTCATTTCCACCAACTACTTAGCTCAACACACATTTAACCATTTTAAGTAATAATGATTCACTCATTATTTTTAAATAAATTATTAATATTATTAAACATAAATACTTGAGGTATACCTAACTATTAACCAATACATTATTTTATTGCATATATCAATAATTAAATTTTGCAGGACGCCAAGACGTGCTCGTTTTTGATCTTCGTCGGTTCGTTTAGTACAACTACAATATTAATTGCCCGAGTCTATTAAAAACTAAAAAAAAAAAAATCATTCTCGATGTTGCGCAGGCGTATTGATATAAACTTCAGTAGAAAAAATGTATTTCTTACTGTTATAATATGCTGTTGTGGAATAGAACTCTTTTGACTTTATGGCTTTTCAAGAACAAGAAAACAAGTTTTTTCATTTTCTTTTTTTTATTCGGTATTTTAAATTTTGAAACCAGTTTCAAGACACAACTGTAAGTTTTCTAGGTTTAATCGTGACAATAGATATATACGTACTGAGAACAAAGGAATTGTACCAGAGTGGATAAAATATCACATTTTGTACTACGCAAGAACGTGCGGTGTTTTTTTAATCTTTATATTTGTTCATCACAAAATGAGGATTATAGGTAACAATTTATTTTTCATGCTAATTGGTTGTATAATATTTTAAGTTGAGTGCTTACACAAAACCATTTCAAACACTATTAAACTAGTATTATTATAAATAAAATGCTTGATTAAATAAAAAAATGTATAGATATTAGATAGGCTACATATGTTAAACAAAAAACTATAATAAATAACTAGTTAATTTTCATAAATACATGTATATTATACATTATATAATAATAGTTAATAGTAGGTATAAGTATGCATGTTTCAAACAAAATAAAATACATTTAATTTAGATAATTTTTTATAAACTTACACAACTTGTTCGGCATTTTAATTTAAAAATATATAGGTATTACACTATATTAGTGTATATGTACTATGTAGTACAAATCTAGTAATATATTACTATATTTTAATAAACACAATAACATATACCGATAAATAAATAACCTAACCTATTATAGGTCCTTTAAAATAATAATAACTTTGTTTACGCAATACGTATTATAGACGTGCATCTCAAAAATTTCAAAAGTGTCATATTATCCATAATATATTGTTTTCGAAAAATGTTATTTTATAAAATGTACAAAATTAAATCTGTTTCATGTAAACATTTTACTATTCGCAGAATAAATAATATTTTTCACGAAAAGGGATATTCACTTCCCTGAAAAAACAATTTTATTTAATGGATGCAATGTGTCAATATAACAAATTTCTTTCATATTTTTTCTATCTATTTTCTTTTATAGTCCTTGTTTGTTTTGATTTTTATGTTGTACAAATTAAAAAACGAATTCCATGTATTAATTAAATTTGATGTTTGTTGTTTTTAAAAAGTGCCATTCACATTGTGTAACCATATGAGTGGTAAATCTATGTACTGTCAGAACATTAAGTGGATACGATAAAAAAATTATATTATAAAACATTAATGTCATAATGTAAATTTGCAGTGTATGTCTGATTTAATCCGAAATATAAGTATTAAATTAATTGTTTTATATGCGTATTATTATGTGATCCACTTTAAATTTAATACATTTATATTATTAATATATTTTTTAATTATAAAAAAACATAATTTAATATTTAAATTAATTTTATAACGAGAGAATATAAAACAATTGTATAATTATTATACATAAAAACGGAAAGGTAATAAGTAAAAAAAAAATATAAAAACTTTATCAATAACTTTTAAATCGATTCTTTCTACTCTGTAGGAATGTATTTAAATCTGTTGTTTTAGTTTAATATCTAACTATGTTTCAAATATATTTAGTTGAGTTTAAGAAACAACGATTTTCAATCATAAAAACAAAAGCAGTTGTATTTTTAAAACAAAACAAAAAAATATACGAAATCTGTACAAATTTTGTTTGCAAAACAATTAAAAATCTTCTTTTCTACGACCATAATCCACGTTGACACGTGCGTGTACAACAATCAACACGCTGTACGGGATCATTTTAATTATATTTTAATGAAAATACTGTGAAAAAATACAATCTCTCCGGGTCCATGCCATAGAAAACGGAAGAGGCTGCTGCTGCATACGTTGAGACTCGAGACCAGCTGTTGTTTTTCCATCGTAAATCGAGTACATAATACTACCATTGTTATCGAAAATTATTCTTCTATTATTAATATCGTTTTTATTATTATCGTCGTCGTCAAATCCTTGACATCGGTTATCTTTTAATTAGCCTTCGCAGTGTTATAACCGGTTACAAGACAAAAGCCCATTATTTTCTATTATTGTACGTACGTGTTTATTAATACCTAATAATAATCATTAGGTATTACAATCTGCTGACCAACAATCTACAGGCTTCCGGTAAGTTTACCATGCGGCATATATGATGTACGTAGTACATAATAGGGCGATGAGTGGTTCTACGATAAAAGCTTGATGCAACGATGAGCATAAATGTGTAATATGCTAGTGAAGGTCACAAGAATTTACTTATTAACAGGATCGAACCAAAGTTTTTATTAAATTACATAAATGAAAAGTTTTAAAGACGTTTATAACTGGTATGCATTTAGAGGTATATTATTTGAAACACGTATATAATAAATGAAATTTCTGATAAATATTTAATAGTCCAAATATATTTTATTTTTAAAATATTAAGTTGTAACCTAATCTCTAATATTTTCTAATCTTCTGTTTTAATTGTTAACACCTATGATATTAATTGTTGACTAAAAATGGATGAGTTTTAATTTTTTTTATATACCAGGATACATTTTAGAATAACCACCTTACTTAAAGATAATTTATAAAACATAAATATAAGTAGAATATACATAAGGTACATTTTAATTGTTTGTATATATAGGTACTACAATTCTGCATAGAAGGTATATAGTAGTTTTGGCCGATATTTACAGAAATCACTAACCAGAACAAACTTTAATATTATAATATACCTCTTGTGATTATGCGACGACTATAGCAATAACCATAGTAACCACCACCACCACCACCACCACCACCACCACCACCGTTGTCACTGCAACCTTATCACAGAAATCATCCTTATATTGTCTGATCAGCCAACGTACCTAATGTCTTTTGATCTGTACCAATGAACTCCGCACTATCAGTTAACCCCACACCGACAATTGTTTATATCTGATTTCTATTTTATCATCCATCAATTTAATATACATAATATTTAGTATTTACATAATATAGTAATATAACAGAGTTTTATTATTAACCCCTGCATACCCCACATATTGGTCATCCTAGAATCTAGATAGATCTCGTCCTCCGTTTTGATGAACGTTTTCCTAAAGATGTCTTAACCATCACATGACGTTTTAAGTTTGTGTACTCAAATTGTAAATTAAATAATTTTTAATTTGATTAAATAAAATAATTAAGTTAATTAATATTATATTGAAAACTGAACATGGAATTGCGTAGCCTCATTTTATAAATAATTTCTTGCAAACAAATAAAAGCTATAAAAAAAAAAAACTTTTTAAACAATTTTTATACTAAAATAATTATTTATAAAATAAAATGAAATAAAAAAGTATTTTATGTAAAACTATGAGTTATATTTATTAATGTAGGATAAATATTATTATACGAATACTAAGCATACTTTTTTACAATGTTTACATTGTTGATTTAATTATATTATTTAAAATCAATGGTATACAATACAACAATACAATATGCATAATATACAATGTACATTTAAACATAGACTGTACAGTAGTATAGCATATAATGACATAATGCGAAGTATATTATATATATATTAATAAAAGTCTACTTATTTTTATTACGTACGGCAATATAAGTTGATATAATAATTTATATTTTATTGTTCAATGAAAATATTATTAAAAATAAAATATATATATAAATATATATCAGATACTAGCTATTCAATGTCACAGCAAAAAATTAATTTCATATTTATTTGGCAGTCATTTTAAAAACTAATTTTTATTTACAATACTAGTATGTTAAAGAAAAAAAAATAATATATTCGTTTCTATTCATTAAGTTTTAAACGTATAATTTTTAAAAAAAATTTAATTCATAGGCAACAAAATTAGGTATATTGCCAGTATATTTTTGGATCATATAGTTTATTTTAATAATATAAGAATAGTATTTTAAACAACAAATTGAGACACACCTATCCATCAATATTCCATCCATTCATTTGAAGTTCATAAGTCATAAAACACAGTAATATTCTGAGTCAAAATATTTGAATAAATTATTGTTACCAATGTAATTGAATAAAATAATACGTTTATATATATATATACCAGTTAATTAATCTTTAAAATGAAGTTATATTATAATATAAAAGTTTGATGTGTGAAAACGTACACAACATACACGAGTACACTATATTTCAGCATATTAAAACTCTAAATGAAAACAATTACGATATTTTTTTATAGTATAAAACCAGAAACATTGACCAAAAAAGTTCAAAAACACATTAAAAATACTAAAACATATACAATAATATTAGAAGACGGATTATGATATTTTCTTTCATATGGTAAAAAAAACATTTATTGAAATTATTTTTTGTGTTTAGAGTAAAGTGCTTCCTGGTATAACTCCATGGGTATAACGCTGTGACGATTATGAATAACAACATTCAAATATAAAAAAAAAAACTGTAGGAGTCACTTTGCTATATAGAACGTTTCGAGTGTGCCTCGTAATTGAGACTGATTATTCTGTATATTATAATGTGTTAAATTGAAATTTAATAACTAACCTTTGAATTGGTACAAAAAAACGATTCTGAATAGAAACAGCGTGTGTCAATAATCAATCTCTATTTTTAGAGATATTTTATAATTTATTTATTATTAAACTATGAGATATTATTTTTTTATTGATAATATATAAATAATCTATTTCACAAACTCATTAATAAGAAGTAAAAATTTATCGACATTTTAGCCTAAAATCTAAAATTTTGCTATGTATTCAACTACTAACTAGTAACCAGTAAACATATGTATATATATATATATATAGGATGTTATGAGTACTGTACGAGAGCGGAACCACTATCTTATGATGAGAATTGAATGACTTATAAATAAAAAGAAAATGAAGCAATAATAATATTATTCAAATTTATATAATTATTATACAAACGAATAAGAAAAAAACAATCCTTACAAAGGTCAATCGAGTTTGGTATTTTTCGATTCGATCACATAAACAACATGCGTTTAACATAATTATGCTAGATTATATGTATATTTATTTATAAGCTATTTATAAACGTCTATTCTGAGGCCTGGAGGTAGTCTGGAAAATAAGATTGCCCATGTGTTTTATGGTATTTGTATTTCAGGTACTCTGAAGTGGTGGGTGTAGGCACCAGGGTCACCCTCCCCCTATATGAAATATATATTTTTAATTATGCTAATATCATAGTATAAATTATAAAACTAACGAATATATATAATTAAAAACATTGTCAGAAAAGAGCAATGTTTGGATTTAAAAATATAGTAATTTTAAGTATTAAATAATATTATGATAATTAATTGTATTTATTTTAATTTAAATATATAATTCCTTTTTGTAAAGTTGTAATTTATGTAATTAACTATAATATTTAAAGTTAATGTATTTTATTCATTATTTCAGTGTTGTTTGAAACTTTGATCGTTTAAGTGTATAAATATTTAATCCTAGGCACTTATCCGCATTATTTCAATTACATTTATACTATGATTATAGAATCGAATATTTACGAAATTCACTATAGACATCAAAATATATTCTATCAAATATTATTTATTTGAAAGAAAAAAATAGCTTTTTAATTTTTAAATAGAATTATTTGAGGAGATACAGGTAATGTGTAGACTAATAAAAGGTGAGTTTCAGAATAAATAAAAAATAAAAACTCTACATTAATTTACATCTTTAAATTTTGTCCTTTTAGCTAATTTAAAATTTAAAAAATTAAATTATTAAAAATTAATTTGAGTTTTGTATTTATTTATCTATTTATTTATTTATTTATTTATTTATTTATTTATTTTTTTTTTTTTTTTTGAGATACATACATAATTTTGTGCACGTAACTTCCAAATTACAAATTTATGGATTTTCGAATATCGATGTTCATTTATAGATTTAACAAATAATAATTATATTTACGTTAATATTTTATATAAATTAAAAACAATTTGTTGAGTTTAAAAAAAAAAAATTATTGTTTATAACTGCAATAGCCTATAATTCATAAATCCATAATATATATATAAGTAATATAATGCCAAATATTATACATTCAATACAATACGTTACACACTATATGTGTATACTAAGAATAGGTACCAAATCTTTCATAAACTGGCAATGATGGTTATAACTTACAAAAAACATTAATGGTCACATATTAATTACTGACGAAACATAATTCGATCCATATAAATAGGAGGAAATGATTAAGTATTTACCATATTTTATCGACAAGTGCGCGAGTATAAAAAATGTTTTTTGTTATATTCTAAATTAAGTATAGATATTATTGTAAACCTACTCACTCATATAACACAAACATTAAAAACAATAGTAAGTACATTGTATATTATGATATTATGATTTAGCAATATATATATTTATTTATGTATAAAAAACATCGTTGAAAAATTATAGTACATACACAGGCGAGACCGGTTCGTACTGAATTTATATAATATAAGCGTACAGATATAAACTAATATACATGAGATATCTATAATATAATATGTACATTGCTGCTGCAGTAACACAACAATATTATTAATTTAAATATATTCAATTTTAGCCTAGCCAAGGCTGCTGCCATAGGTATTATTATACACCCATTGTTTGCATAGACTATATCGATATTTTGCTTGCAATAATATATCGTTTTTAAGCAAGTTCTTTTATGATTTTTGATGCATAATATTATTTTATAGTACTTAGTCATGGCAAAACAGCATAATACGACTGAACGAGTGTTGTTATCCTTATCCAATTTTATCAGTATCAGCATTAATTTATTTATTTTATAATTTATGATTATTTATTTAGTTCGTATATAAAACATTTTGTTTTCTATACCACGTACAACTACAGAGTGTCTCACTTCAAGTGCAATTCTTCTAAATTTATAACTCGATTTATAAACTATATTGACTTAAAATAGCAATTTATTTATTACCTATACTTATTCTTCACAAAATCTATCTGAAATTATTTGAAAAACACAGAAATGAAACAATTAGTTTATTATTTTGAGTATATATAATAAAAACCAAAACTATGGATTACTATTTATTTTTGAATTATTAAGATTGAGATTCTCTGATGTGACATTAGTTATCTAAGATTATATTTCAAAAATACATATAAAAAAAAATACTATGGGACGTCATGTATAGATATTATGCGTACGACACTACGGTAATGTACATATTATATATATATATATATACGAGCATATATTGTAATAGTTATACTCTAAAGGTTTTTAATAAAAAAATAAAACTACTATACCATTCAGTAAGTTATACTTTTTTATATATAGTTTTTTATCATAAGTATGGTTATAATAGGTTTCATGTACCTACAACGACTACAACACGTGTATGGTAATACTACACAAAATTAGAACATCCTGACATTCGTGTATAATATAATAATTATGTAACATAACCGTTTAATAATTAGAAATAGTACACGAATGCTGTAGTAAAACGCAGCAATAAGTGTGCAATGGTACACTTTTATAATGTTGTACATTATACGTGTCATTTGTATAACAAGAAATCAGCCATACCCTGAAAACGGTCGGGGAAAATATACGTATATAGACTTTTATGCGAGTAATCTCAATAGTAGTAGGAGTAGAAGTAGTAGTAGTAGTAGTAGTAGTAAGGGCTGGGCGAGTCGATGTAAAAAGTTATGAAGGTCGATACAAAATGTTAATTATTTTACGTCACTATTATTTGATTACGTTGAAGACTTGGGAATGATGTAATTTCAAAGATGATAATAATTCAGATAACTCATAGGTAGCGTATAAACAAGATAAAAAAATAATCTATTATTCAACAAAAAAGTACCTCCCTGATGCTTCACAATTTCTAATTAATTAAAAATGTTGCGTATTGTACAGTACATCATAAAGTAATCGTATAATAATAATAATAATAATAATGTCTGAGCTGTTCGTGTTTTCGAAACGGTTTTGTAAATATCTGCACGCGCCTACGAGAAGAAACTATTTTAAGTTTACGTACACTAATGATATGTAATAAAACAAATAAGTATACCAGTCAAGAGACGAAAAAACGTGTTTATTTTTTTTTTGTTTTTTTGCATAAGTATGTACCCTAAAATATTACGGCTGTGGTAAACAAATAAATAACAACAACATATCGCATTTATAATAAGTCTACTTACAATTATTATTATTATCGTTGTGTTTTGAGCAACGTAAAAGGGAATAAACACGTATACTTACACATGAAAATAATTGGCCGTAGAACGATTTCAACCGCCAGAAAATTGTTACCGTGAAGAAATCATCAACTGGTATAAACATTTTTGTAATCTTGTCCGAAAAGAATAAAATTAACTATAACACAAATCAAAACCGTACCTGTGTCAGTCACAAGGCTGCAGGACATTAACGAGTTAATATTTTAAGTTAATTTTAAATGTTTGACCTTACAGTGATTACGAATTACGTTTGTTTTTTTTATTAACTCGATGTTTATAAAAATCAATAAATAAACTTTATATAACAAGTAAATTTTTATTTCAATCCCAAGTTATTCATAAGTAAATTCAAATAATTTATATTGATATCGACCTTCCCACAAACCTGTAACCTAGAAGTCGAATATTAATCTATTCTACGCTACCGCCAATTTACTTAGGAAAATCGCGCATAAAATAAACTAATCAAGTACCTAGGGTGGTAACCTGCAAGTTCAATAATTATTCATTGACTTATCTAATCTAGCCCATACATATTGTATAAAAAAATAAAAAATTATAGTATAGTATGATGTTATTGTATAGTATATTATATAGAATAATATTTAAACAATAATAATAAGTGTTTACAATAACATTGCTATTTATTATGTAATCTGTTCGCTAAGAAATTTATCTAGGACTCTAGAACGGCAGAAGAGAAAAGTGTGTAAGGTAGTTATAGTTTATGGAACGTAGGTAAATAAACTAGAAATCCAATAATTTATATAAATGTGTATAAGTATATTATCCAAGTCACAAACTGACGAACCACCGTTAACACAATTTTAACCCTTATCTGGAGTAATTTTTAAATTATTTAATATAAATATAAAAACTATGAGTATATTATACAAAATATTATGGTAAAAAAATTATTTAGAAAATTAAAAATAATCTGTATTTCTATAATCATAAACGGAGGAAAGCCAATGCGATGTCATCAAGTATAAATCAATAATAAATAATAAGTTATCGATGTCAGTTAGTTCATTAATTTTATAAAGAAGTTTTAATCTGAATTTTATGATATATTTAATGATTTCGGAAAAATTGACAATGTAGGGCAAATTTTGAACAATTGTTTTTCTTTACATCTCAATGACGATTGGAGTACTTAGTGAAACCACAAGCGTTTTCGGCTCTAATAAAGCTGAAAGGAAATAATTGAGTTCCAGGAAGACTTGGGTTTAAAGGAAAAATGTATTTAAGTCCCAAACACTTAACAGTGCAATCAATTCTGAATGAAATACGTTTGTTCAAGTTAATATCTAGAACTAAAAAGCTTGGTACAAACTGTGTACAATATTTGGTTTAACATATATTTGTTAAACTGCATTTTTTTAAATGAACTTTATAAAAAACAATTTCGGATCTCGGTTAACAGATGATCATTTTAACGAGTTTACGCAAATTAGTTGTAGCGACTTCACATCGAACATTATAAGGAACTTTTCAGAACTAAACAATTTAATTTTTCACATTTAAAATGAAATGTTTTCTAGAGTAATTATCTTTTTTTCCAATTACTATAATAATAAATAAATCAGTATAAATACAAATTTAAAAATAATTATGTTTATTAACGTATTTAAAAGTAATTAAACTGTTTGGGCCCGTGAAAATGTTGGTAAGTTTCAAAACAGACCTCCGTAAAATTTAGTTGGTGACCCTTGATATATCACAATTAAACATAAATATTATTTTATAATAATAAAATATGTAGAGATTTCTTTTAATGGCATATATCATAATATATACACACAAATGTATAGTAAAGAAAACATGGTTAATAATGTACGTTAGTGGTCGTTGAAACGAAAACCAGTCATTACGGTTTCATAAATAATAATTTATAAACCGAATTTAAAATTTAAAACTTTTTATATAATAATTTGTATCAAACTATCTTCAAATATTTTAATTGTAAAGGTGTGCCGTTAATATTATACATAACTCAATGTTTCTGAAAGTATAATTTTAAATTACAAAAACTTTTTTAAAACTTTAAATTTTAATTATTTTATTAGCATAAGTTTTGTAATAAACTGGACAAAAAGGGGAACTAATAATTAAGCTCCCCTTAATAAAATACCCAATTTTATTTACAACATTTTGACTGATGGCTACAGTGGTAGGTAAGTGGTACTGAATTTAAATTTACCCATTTCCATTGAATTACCACAATCCGAAGCCTACGTTTTCGACTATTTTGTTCGAATTCTCAATTAGATTTTCAAACGTGAACCGATTGGTGAAATGGATATTCTCTTTTTAAATAAAGTATATAAATTTGATATTTGATAGTAATATTATTTTATTTTGAGTATACAAGAATGTACGAATTATGAACAATTTATTATACTTTATGGCATAAGACATTTTTGAAAAATTATATATTTATATATACGAGTATTTATCTATAAAATATAATTTTTACAAAGAAATACACGTAAATATAGATGTAGATTGAATACCAAAGGGAATTTGTAAAAATTTAACGCACAAAATTAGCTGCAATCACTGTTTTTAATACCCAAATTTAAAAATATTTTAGATATTCTTGTACCGTAGACATAATATTATATATGTTCGAAGAGGATCAGATCTATGAATCTATTATATTTGTTAAGTACTAACCTTAGCCTCTTTTTAAGTCGACAACTGTTTTATTTCTATCACATGGTATATACTATACATACATATAACAAGAAGATTTCAATAATTTATTTTTAACTTTAAGATTATATTTCAGATCACTGTGAACCGTTGAGTCGTGGATCGAGTATTTTTAAAATCGTGATGTGGAACTGCAGTTTACAAACGATCTTATTTAAGGAGAAAAATATAGGCAAACTGATATGACGAAAAATGTTTGGCTTGTCAGTGTTCGACAATCTAGCGAGTTAAAGCAAATCTAATCTAAAAATGTATACATTATATTTTTATTATGATCACTATTTTCAAGCTATTCAAAAGAATATTATGTAAAACAATATGACCCGACAAATCTGTACTGGATTGTTGATACGATTTTTAATATTTCAAAAACTATTCATGTAATAATATAACAACACAAACATAAAATATGATTTTAATTTCACTCGTTAAGGTTTATGTCAAAAAAACAAGTATTGAAAATCACCCCGTTGTGTCGATTAGCTCTTATGAATCAAAATCCATTTTTAAAATTAAAATCTTTCTAACCGAAATTCTATAGTTTTTCAGCAGATTAGCCAACGGATATTATGCATATTATTTTTGTACAACGAGAGCAGTCCCGTTCAAAGGCCGCACAAAGTCAGAGCAATAATTAAGTTCGTTATACGGTGGCCAACCTACGGAAACCAATATCACGAGTATGCAAAAAAACAGCAGGCTTTTGGTGTTTTTAACGATAGTGCAGATACTTTGATATCGTTGATCAATATCCCCGATCGCGTGTTGTAATCGTTCGGCATTTATATTGTATATTTTACTAGACCGTCAAACGACACAGTTGTTTTAGTCTGAACCGTGTTCACGTCTGCGAAACCGTAATTTCGTATACTGCAAAGATGTTTCGAAACGAAATAGTAGTACTATTATGCGTATATTATGCGATCCTTACGGGGGGTAGTATTTATACTTTTTGCACCGCAGGTCGACCATATTTCCTCACCACTACAAAAAAAAAAAAATTGATCCCCTTTTTGAAATTGTTTTCATACATATTTTGTATTTATAATTCTTAGTTATGTCACTGATGTATAATTTGTTAATCGCAAAAATTATGAAATTAATAAGAACACAATATACGCTTTACAAATGTCGCCATTGCTCTCTTCCCTTTAAATATTGTCCTAGAGCCTCGTCACTTCCGTTCGCATTACTGTTGGTGTTTTGAATAAGACGCACAACAATCCAGCACAGCATCCTACATTATTGTATATACGCGTACATCTATTATATACGAACAGTAAATTATTTAAATTGAATACATTCTAGTATATATTTTTTTAATAAACAATTAACACAAATTAAAAATTATAAATCATAATATTTTTACTATAGATAGATTTTTATTTGCACGGTTATAATATGTCACGATTTTTTATGTTCAGATTTTTTTAAGACAGTGTAAAAACAATAAATATCTCAAAAACAATTTATTTATTGCAAGTAATCTTCCCAATTTTTCAGTAACTATTAGTTCTCTAGTGAAAAACAGCAGACAGCAGTTGAAAAATGATCAGAATCATTTTTCAAACCCAGTACAATTTCGCATCACGTTTTTTTCAAATTTACTATTTACATTTTACAAAACACTCATTACATTTACTATACTGCGCTTTGGGTAAGCGAAGCAATACGAGTGGAGTGAATAACATTAATATCTGGTTGATATGTGGTTCTTCTTTATTTAATTTTTTTTTCGTATATAAATATTGATCCTGACCTCTAATACCCGTGCAAAATTCTTGGCTACGTTATTGTTAAATAGTTACAGATTAATAGTCGACTCATTTTTGAAAACACCTAACAAACACATACTTTACGAAAGCAATGCAAAGATAATCAATCATCGCCATTATTTAGGTAAATGTTTGTTATTTTTTTTTTAAATAAATGCGTTCACTAGTTTCTAATATCTTCGTCATTGGCGAATTTCCAAAATTACAAATTCCTTTCTTGGGTTATATTATTATTATTATTAAAATGTACTGCTCGCGATTGCATCAACGAATATGTATTATAATATACGGCGCTCATGAGATATGTATATACATATTTTTGTATACTATATATATATTATATATATAATGTGTATACTGTATATTATATCATATGAATATACGCTCAATCACAACCCATAGTTGCATCAGCCCAACGTTATTTATCGAAAATATCACAATTCACAATGTTTATATAGCAAGTGTGGCGGAGCTGACAAAACTTTTTTATAAATGTGCTGCAAGTCCATATCATACAATAATATAAAAAAGATGCAAGGCATTAAAAAAAAAAAAAATAAATGATAATAAAATAAATTTAAATCCAATTAATTGTTGCAATATGAAGTGAATACAATATTAAGTCGTAGTATATACAATTTAAGACTTATCGTTACCTATTTTCTTTAACACACGATTAACTACTATTTTGAAATTAATTAAATTTATAAGATGTGTCAAATTTGGGGTTATTACTTTGCTGTTTGTACATTATTATACCACATAACATTCACTTAACTAGGATATCAATACAAGTATCTATGTATTTTATTTTTAATATAATTAATTTAGCTGATGTAATTTTTAAAATTTATGACATTTTTAAAAATTACTTAATGGTGATATTTAAAAGGTATCTATGGGTTATAGTTATCGTGGAAAACATTCAATCGAAAATATAACTATAAATTTCTAATCGGCTATACATTTATTTTAATATATTTGAGTACTTTAGTCAATTATTAATTATTATTTGTAATTCTATTATTATTTAATTCTAAGATTTAAATTTGTTTTTAGGCAAACAGATTCAAGGTCAATGTCACCGAGTAAAAATTAACAACGGGTCCGGACTCTATACAGATCAGTCGTCGAGAATACGTGATTTGATCTTATTTACTTCGAATATATTTTTAAACATTAACTACATACATGACATCGCAGCTGTCTAGATATTAAACCGGTGGCATACGTGCCGCTGCCATCGACGCGTCATATTATTGTCAAAGTCGTCTAAATTTATATAATAATATACTATTATAGACCACCCTACTAAAATATTATTCTATTTTACGTTCTCATTAGTCTCATTTTACACAGAAGTAACCAAATATGAAATACAAAATATTATATGTACGATATAATATAAATTTTCTAATTTTATCGGTATTTTGAATTTTCAGAAATTGATACTTGATAAATGCAAACAAACAGATTAGTGATAAAATGTATTTACTGAGAGCGTGTGCGTACTGTGTTCATTAATTACACTATACTATATAACAAAGTGGAAGTAAGAATTTAAGAAGAGGGGAGGAGGGTAATCACAAAATGTTATGCATTTGTAAGCCCTATAAATATAAATTAAATACTTGTAGTTTTAAAAAGTGATGAACCATATTACGCATAAACACAATAACTATAAAAAAATTGTAGGTATTTTTTATTATTGTTATTGTTATTATACGTGCAAAAAAATACCGTTGTAACACTAAAAATATCTTAGATGACCTACGCTATAAAAAGCAGAATTTAAAGGAACTTTTTTGAAATTTTTTTTCCTCTAACTATTTAATTATTAAATATCTTGCATTTTCTAAAAATTACATTGATATGTATAAATATAAATAAGCTGTGCTAGCAATGTATTTATCTGCATACATTTTGGTATTAAATGACTATTAGTGCTTGTTTTTTTTTTCGTGCTGTTAACACCAAGGCTTAGAAAATTAATAAGTTTATAAAACGTATATTAAACTCTGTTGAAATAAAAAATAATAATGAAATGTGTTAAAGTTATTTTAATAATTCCTTACATTTTTAATATCAGCTAAGTCGAAAGAAAATTACAAAAAAAAAAAAAAAAAATGAACTCATTTATTTGAGATGAGTTTAATTTTATTTCTCTAGATCATTTTATTTATTATTTAATATTGTAGTATACAGTTCCACTTGCAATAGATTTTTCAAGAGTAAATTTGAAATATACTCATTAATTTAAGCTATGGTAATTCGATTAAAAATCAACTTGTTACGTGTACAAAATTAAATCAAGTTAGTGAAAACGTAAAAGTATAAAACTCGTAAATTCCAAGAATAAAATGAATTTAATTCTAGCAAACATTATATTATACTTTATTGTATGTATCTCTAAATGATCATTGATTCGCGCCACCTGGATGACTGAAAAGCGTTTTTGTATATTGTACATACCTACAACCTACCTACAGTATGGTAACCTCCATTCTTATGTATATCGACGAAATATAAAACGATAATGTGCTTATATTTTAATAACAATACAACACGTTTATTGGGACGACGACATTGGATCCGCACAAAATATGTATTGAAGGTACGTATATCGGGGAAATCGAAACGTTAACCGTGTCCATGACGATGTGTCTATAGATGTTGCATCAGCCGTTTCACCGTTTCCGTGTTCCACAAAACTCCGTTCACCGCTAACAATTATGTATTATTATAACACATTTTATACTCTACGAAACCGTTTTAAACTAAATTATATTGTTATATTGATTATTATTATTTTATTTGAGTACATATTTTGCGTGCACAAACATTTATCTATGTATATTATAATATATATATACATAGTCCTAATTTTGTATAAGTGTCATAAAATTGACTCATATTGAATATTTTGTTTGATTATAAGTTATAACATGATAATGTTACAAACTAATATAAGTGACTATGTGTATAAAAATAAAAAAAATCATTTTTAGAAAATAAAAAAATTAACACGATGACGATTTAGTTGAAGTAATCTGAACAATTATTTCATCACAATTATTGCTATCCTTCATTAGATTTATTTATTGTTTCTTAATTTTACAGATTGTAAATTTTCTTATTTATTTAGTTATTTTAACAAAAAAAGAAAAAATGCGAATTTAATAATATAATGTAGATGGTAAAACACACAATTTAAATAGAAAACATAATGATATAATATTATATTATAATGACTAAATAATTAATTTACAGAGTAATAGTTTTCTTTTAATAATGGTTTTATCCAAGTACTAATTTTTGGAATTTCGCGTATAATTCAAGTTATTATTTTAATAGTATACTTAAAAATTCCAAAAGAAATTAAGTACATTTATTAATTGTTATTAAAATAAAAAAATTGGATTGGTCATACTTTGGTGAATCTTCTTGTATGTGGTATACGTACAGATATGGTAATTATTATATTATATAGTATTATAATATTTTGTAGAGTAGAAGTATAGGTATGCTTTTAAACTTTATTTATTTATTTTTTTTTTTTGATAATATAGGTATGAAAAAAAAAGATAATGAACAATGATATCAACATCGTATACAAACGTATTCAGAAACTTGGTCCAAACTTCAAATAAAAACAATTAAATTGTGTAAAGACTATCAAGAACGCGTTGAGTTAATAACTTTCACCTCCTTTGGCAAATATAATTTAAAAGATAGTGCCTTTGCTTGTTACTGACAACTGCAACATATAAGGCAAGTATAATATGTTACTGTCATGCTTACTTTGAAAATAACTTTATTTACCCACAAATTTATTTACCAATTCATCCCAATCGATACAATGATAATATGTTATGTAATATTTATGTTTAAAACTAAAATCATTATCACGATTCTCCGCTTTAATAATGATATTATTATCATAACCTATTAAATTACACACGTTAAGTATTCTCTTCGACAACATCAAACTCATACTGGATAGACACTCGCATAAACAATAAACATATACATTATACACCCACGGTGTATACCTGTATTGAAAACCGAAAGCGTATATTATGTCTGATGCGATTTAACGCGAATTTGCGTCATATTTTGTTTTGTGTTAGAATTTCACTTATTTAGCAACACAAAATTATTATATACATTGTAAATATAATATTATGTATAATTAATTGATAAATAACAGTGTATATATTAATATACATAATACACTACATGAACACGCATCATATTAAAAGAATGATAATAAATTATGCGTAATGAGTAAATGCAATTTCAGCTTAACCGATTCTGCGGTTTTCGACCTTTAAAAATAGCACTATTATATTATACGCAAGGTGGGCAATGTTTATGAATAAAATTTACAATAAAAAGTTTTTTTTCACAACGAAATATGCGTACATGATTTAGGTATCATGCGATATTATTATTACACCGATACGAGGTCGATCGGTTATAATGCATAACCTAGTGCCGGAGGCATTTGTGATTTAACTAAGTACCAGCTAATATTAAGTATTCAAACACTATACCGGTTTATAGATTTTATCATGTATGTCTATGCCGAAAGCTCGATATATTCGCCTAAGTAAAGATCAAATGGCAAAAATAAAAATTGTACTCAACTTAAAATATCAAACATGTAATATAATTAATACATTTTAAATTCATAATAAATATTATACGCTTAATAATATAATATGTAATATAAAATATTATATTAATATTACATTAAAATTATATCATCATCATATTACATTCAAGATTCAACAAACACAAAATGGTCTACATAAATTATAAACGCATATTTAATAGCCTATAATATTGTATAATACTGCAATTTATTGTAGGACGTAGGTTCCGCGTATTTACAGTTTCGAAAAATATTCATATGAATACCAACGCCAACATTAACAACTTACGTTGTGTGAAGCTAGAAACATATATTATACTACAATATAGGTATATAACTTCCATATATTGTGATGTATGAAAAATTTACCGAAATAATTACGGTACTTTTTTTGTATTATAATGTTTACTAGAATGGTCTATACTAGAGTGGCATAAGCTGTAAACAGACAAGACAAGTCAATTTTTAATAGCTGTATATTCAGAGAAAATATCTAATCACCAACTCTAATATTTAATAAATTTGTAACCCTAAATTAAAACTGTTAGTGCATGAAGTATGTTTACTGCGACCATCATAATATCACATTGAAGTGGTATTACGACATGGCGCATATAATCCATATACCTACCTATAATATTATTCAATTATAATATAATTATAATAAAGGCACGGGGCCTAAAAATATATAAATTAATAAATTGTTATGTAATTTAATTTATACGATTGTAAAAGTGTAGGTAAATCTGCGTCCAGCATATTATTATTACTTAATATAATTATAATACATTAAACTTGAGGAAATGATTAAAATAAATTTACAATAATACTATATATTTTAATCCAGTCAATTATTTCTACGTTAGTAAAGAGTCAATCATTCAATTTTTATTTGTGAATATTTTTTATTTTTTTTTTTATTTTTAACTTATATAATATTTAAGTATTTAAGTACTTTGTTTTTATTAACAATCATCAAATTTTAGAAATCGACATAATTATACTATTCAACCATTACTTAATAATATAGCTTATTGAAATGGTAATTTGTTATACCTATACATATTAAATGCATTGTGAATATTTTTATTATTATTATTATTACAATTAGAAAAGATAAATATACAATTTGTAATATATTTTTTTTTTTTTATAACAATCAATTTTTATGATATGTACAAGTCTTGGTGATGTGAGCGAAGGGGTGCTCCGTGACACTACTTCAGTGGGAAGTTATTTTTCATTAGTTTAATTTTTGTTATTTTTAATTAGAGTAAGATGCGTAGCTTGTGAATATTCAAACATAAAATACTTACCTTCTAATTTGTCATGAATTTATAAATTATTATATTATAAAGAGAAACGTGATTAAAAATGTAGGTTTTTGTCTGAAAAATGTAAAACTCTCGTAACAAAAAATTGTTTAAATAATGTAACATTATATAAGTACATACAACAAATTTAAATAAATAAAAATAGTGATAAATTTTGAAAAAGTTCAGATGAGTACGTTTTATTAAATTATAATAAGTATGTATTAATTAAATGTTTCGGTTGATAAGAATAATTAATCGTTTCGCAAGTAATGATGATTATGATGATGAATATATGTAATATTAGAACTCTGCGGTAGAGATAAACCTGATGACTCACTAGAGTAGGAAAATTAAAAAAAAATACAATTGTTTTTTATTAAAATATGTGCAAAATATACCGAAAGTCGATTATGCATACATAATGATGATAATCAGTTACCTATTCGATGTAGACGTTATTAGAACGTTCTAATAATAGACGTTTATATAATTCATTACTATAAAATGTTATTCTATAGAAAAATCTCAAAGAAGTTTCAAAATAATTTATATAATATATATAAACATATAATAACATAGGTATCATTTGTTACTGCTTTTGCGTAAAATTAAAATTAATCAAACCGCTTACATCCAAATTTTATTAACTTACATTTATATTTCAGCAACATAATTAATGTAACGTGTTCTCAATACCATAATAACTATTATCTGATGTTATGAGTAACTTCCTAGTAACACGTATCCTACCATTATTATATGTTGCATATTATTTGTTATTCAACATAAATACTTAACTATAATATTATCTTATTACAAGAAAAAATAATTGTATGTAGGCGGATATCGAAACCACGATCATTTTTGATCGAAACTGCTAATGTACATGGGGGCCTAAAATCCGAATGATATTTATGTGGCTACCTAAAAACAATAAAGGTTTATTTTTTAATGATTTAAAATTATAAAATAATATAATGCTAGACATATTTTTAATATCAACAACGAATTTATTATCTAATAGGTTATAATATAGGTAGTTAATTAATATTTATTATAACATTAGAAAGTTTTCCAAACATATTCCGAATTCACCATTTTTTAATCAAGGGATCAAAATAATTATATTTATATATTGGGGCAAATAGTATGTCATAAAATATTTTTTACATATAATATATGTATATATGTATATTTATGTAGTAAAAATAAAAACCTGAAATCTAAAAACAAATGTAAATAGATATATTATCGATATGATTTATAAATTAAAATACACAATAGTATGTCTTGTTGGTTTATTCTGGCAAGCGCATTATTTCAGTTTTTTTTTTTTTTTTTAATTACTCTTGCCAAAATGTTTACAGGTAATTTTAAAATTAATATTAGGCGTCCGGACAAGATATATTCTATGTGGTTATAATAGAAATGTGGCGATATTTAAAGTATAATCAACTTGGAGTCCAATTTTTAGACTTACTTTTTCTTTTAGATATTTTGAAGAAAATCGTCAGTTCTGGCGATTTTTTGCTTTCACTATTTATCTAACAATTACTACTATTAGTCTCGTAGTTATAATTATTGTACAAATGACAACATTGGGTAATTTAAAAAAAACTATATTTTTATTATTATTTGTTCTTTATAATATATATTACCTAAGTAATATTATCAATTATCGGTTTTCACTTGGTAATTGATAAACGTTAATATTACTGTCAAGCCCCAATGAAAATGTATTAAAAAAGTAAAAACGACCTTTTTTTACAAGCCAAAAAATATTTTTATAAAAACAAAATATATGAATGCATAGCCTGTAGTAGCGTCTCTCAAAATATTAGGTATTCTAGTGCTTCGGTAAAGTATCATCCAACACCTTTGTTTGTTACGTCACTGTTTTGCACTTCCCTTCTATATATATTTCATGCTTTATATCATTACCAGTCTTCTGTAAAACTAATGCTATACATAGGAATGTAGAAATTTTATATAATACATATGCATATAAAATATAAATACAGATCACAGAACGCCGTGAATTAATACTATCCGCCTAACTTAAACAAATGCAAATTTTGGCATATATTACACTAGTATATTGGTTTGACATCCATGTAATATGAGTATTTGGTAGTAATGTTTTTGTATATACTTTAGATAATGTGATACCTCATTATTATTATTTTATCAAATATATACTGACTCGTATATATTATCGTATAAAGCTGTAATAAATTTTTGTTTACATAATTTTAATCAACGAGTTTATTCAACAGTAACTAATAAAAATAAAGATATGAAAAAATTAATATTTATCATAATTTATACTTTACTGTATTATTCGTTTAATACATTTATACACATCGATTGTTGTTCAACAGAAATAAGTTTTATAAAATTTGTATTTAGGTAGGTACACTCTAACTATATTTATTATTTATACGTATTAGATGATATTTTAAAATATTAAACTAATGTAGATTATTGGTATATTTTTGATTAGATTATATTTTTGGTTGTTCTAATAATTCTAAATCGAGTTAAACCATCACGTGGTAAAAAATAATAATAGTAGTATAAATAATAATAAATGCATTCGTCATCGAATCTTATCTGATACGTCTTTACAAAATGTGCCTACGAAAGCAATGACGTAGAACGTAGAACCATTTCACTAATATCTATAGATACAGTACATTTATATTATCCAGACTTACGCAGTTACGTGTTAAAAAAAAAAAAAAAAATATATGATCAAAAATATTATAAATTATAACAAAATAATTAACATAGTTATAAATCGTTTAAATATATAATTTCATCTAAATTTGAACTTCAAATGCCTATAATAAAAAATTCAGCATAGGTACATTTTTTAGATTTTTTTAATTTTAGCATGAACATTTTATTAGAAACCGTGTATTATATTTTCGAACCTTAATAAAATTACCAAAATTAAAACATTTAGTATATTTGAAAATTTTCGGAGTATTGACGAATTTTGTCAAAGTTTGAACTTGAAATATTTATTTTATTTTTTTTTTTTAAGTTATGACAAAAAAAAAAAAAATTGATTTTCTTAAAAGTTAGTTTTAAGTAAAAATTTTCGCTTTTCCTTAATTTTTTGTTTGTTTTTTCCAAAAATGTTAATGAATACTATGAATTTTTAGTTTTGACCTCTCTTAAGTACAAACTAGATCTTTATTATCATAAATCACTCTCAAAGTTGGAAATCAAAATATTTTTTTTAACTTCTTATCGTGATTGATTACATTATACTAAAAAAAAAAACAAAACATCATTGTAAAATGATGACATTGGTCGTTCCGCTCAGAATCTAAAATGTAAAATTACACTTGAAATTTTATTCTGCTTAAAAAACCCTACTACTAATCAGTAATCACAATACTCTCGACGACAACAAGACCATATAAAATAAAAATAACTTTTTTGTAAACTTCGTGTTGTTAATCGTATAATATTATATTGTGCATTTCAACCCATGACTACGAAAATTACATTCGCCGCGCCAGCTATTAAATTAATTTATATTTTGTTACAAATCTCAGCGATAACCTTGTAACGAATCTTTTTTCTATCCACCGTGGCGACTACGATGATCATTGGCCGCGTCTCATCGTAATCGATCCCCATAGTTCCAAGTCTACATCACGGGTATATTACATATAGTAGTAGTACAAGTTAAGTAGCTGGAACACATTTACACATGGCAGTGTTGTACCTACAACTTAATATCTCGTGGCCTACTAGAGATTACTGTTATTAGTATGACAGTATAATATCACAATGCGTATGCGATGACTGTGTAAGCGTGTGAGTAATAGTAATCCATAAAGAATATTGTATTTTAAATTCCATAATTATTTTTTTAGAAAAATGAAAACAAAATTTTTATATTTTATTTAATGTTTATCGTATATTTTTAATAAAATAACCATTCACATTTTTATCTTAGAGCATTTGCCTCAATAAAATCTTCTTTAGCACATTACTTTGTGAAGATATTTAATAAAGGTAACTCAAGAAATTGATCATTATTTAAATCTATAGGTTTAGTCTTAACTACCCTTGTATAGAGAAATTATTTTTAATTCTTCAGATAATAGTTTATTAATGTTAATAAAAACGTTATCTAAATCATCTATGTTTTTGCACCTTCTGAATATTCAAAATAATGTATACAAGAAATATTTTTTTTAAAATGCATTTGAATTGAATAAAGGTCGGATTAAAATAATTACCATTTTGAACCGTACCGAAAAATTTTCTAAACAGTCTTTGTTTAATCGATAAGTATGTATTTTAAATTTTAATTATATCGTTAATTGATTCTAATACTAAAAGTATGAATAGATATTCCATAGGGCGCCAGGATATTATTTGATACGGTTACAACAATAATCATTATATCGAGCATCCAATGCATTAAACCTAATTTAACATTATATATCAGACCTCTAGAAAAATGTAAACAAATCTATTCATCGAACAATAGTTTTAGTATCGATTTTGTTTTGTTCTACGATTTTGCAAAGTATCCCTGTTATACTTCATTCAAAATCTATAAATTCTCAGAACTAATTTGAAAGTCGTTTAAAATAAAATACTAATATTAAATTAAAATGTTTGTTGTCGTAAAAAAAATGTAAAAAATAAAAAAAAATTTAGCAAAAATATATTTTTTTCAAAATTATTATAGTTTTGGTATTACTTCATGTTGTATAAAAAAAAATTGTTTATCCCTATAAACGTCAATAATACTTTTCAAAAAAAATGAGTAATCTTCATCTTTAAAATAATCACCTTGTATCAGACGAATAGTGGTATAGGCAGTTTTTTTTCCTTTTTTTGTTATTATCTGGTTGATTCCATAACCAGTATTATTGTTTTCGCTTATTTAAAAAAAAAAAAAAAAAAATTTAAAAAAACTATGTGACAGGTTACCACCGCCTGTTTTCAATTTGAGTTTGAAAAAAAAACTTGTTTACCGTAAACGATAAAATAAAAATAATAATAAACCGAATATGTGTGTATAAATACAGATAATAATATTATACGAACGACTCCGCGGCGAAGAAATAGCCGGATAGGTAGTAATAGGTATATCGTATATACGGGATATCATAATATTATATTTGTATGTCCGTTTACCTATATTGTGTGCGTCGTTAATACGACACGCGTGGTAGCGAGATGATGGTTATTGTGTGTGCGGTGGAACAACTGACGCAACATTGTTCCGACACCTACTCATTTTATTGTGCACCTATTCGGTACACGTGCAGTCTTTTAATATATTCAAAGATGAAAAACGTTAAGATTTCAATATATATATACCTATATAAAAAACTCGTCCTGGTGGACGTATAAAATCGTTGAAATGTTTCTCGTTTTCTTTTTTTACCTCGAAACACGCATCACATTAATACATATTATATTATATTATATTATGTGCATAGATAATACACATTAAACGCTTAACCAAAATACTTATCTAATGCACAGAATGTCATCCGTGCGGCGTCTTTTTTTTGTTTTTGTTTTTTATGCGTAAATACGTCCGAAAAAATAAAATAAAAAGTATCGAAAACATCCCGTTTGCGTCACGAGCTCGTGTGCGTTTATTTGTTTGTTTGTTTGCATTAGTTTTCCAGAATTATAATTATCTCGATACGTCAACTTGAATACATATATATATATATATATATATATATTATTGCGTATTAATAAGAATGATATTGTTTTTATCGTCTTCAGATTATAGTAGTATATTACACCGTTTTACTCGCAAGCGCGACAAGAAAGCCTCATATTTTTTTCCAAGTATGAATTTAATATACAATATACACGAACATACGTATACAGTATTGCACACTATATATAAGACGTATTAAGTTGATATGAAATTTAAAATAATATAAACAACGCAATGCATCTGAAAATATGGTATTTTGTCGAACAGTATAAAGATATACAGTAATATGTATCATGAATAATTATCATGATGATGCAACACACATTTTTATTTTGAGCAAACCGACAAAGTGTGTTGCCAAGCATAAATTAACATTCTAAATTTTAAGCATTCATTAAACGTCGGAAGTAGGTTCAAATAAACTTAGCCAATTATAATTTTTTCTATTCTCATCGTCAACATTTACGGGGAAAAATAAAAACGTAAAATAACAAAAACTGTAGGTACTTTTACTTGAATTTCATTACATTTTCAACACATGCATTCAATGACACTTGTAAAATAAACGATAAAATATGAAAAACTAAATTTAGTATAAGTAACTATTGTACGGAATATTAAAAAGCAATATTCTCTTATTTATATTTTTAATGTTACACATTGTTTTGACTTTCGGGTATGTTTCATTTATATAATATTTAAATGTTTAATTTGGCGTTTGTTATTAAAATATGTATTATTTCAGAATGAAATAATATGTAAACATATTTTTATCATTTTTTTTTTTTTTTTTTATGACGCCAGTTGTTAACGTTAATGTTAATATTCAGCAACAAAGAATTTGAAAAACAATATTTAAAAAAAAAAAAAACCTATAGATAATAACGTATCGTTTTGTTCATTGAATAAAACTATAGGTAGCATACATGTGACATACGAGTAGATGTACTCAATACATTACTTGAAACCTCGTTACTCGTTAGGCATAATATACATATTGGACATGGAAATATTGAAACTTGCAGTATGGATTGTATCATGATTTACGATTATTAATAGTTATTTAATTTTATAGGAAAATGTAAAATATATGAACAAACGTTTTCTTAATAAAAATATAATGCATAACGAGGTTTACGGCGAGTTAAAAACAAAGTAATATCTTAAAAAGTCATCAATCATCATATAATTTTATAATATAGTACATAACAACACGGCGATTTGAAACCTTGCAAAAAACCGGTTTAATGATGCAAATTATAGGTCAATTGGATAATTCTATTTTCTAATAAAAATTGTTATCAACAACCTACCAAATTGTAGTATTTTATTATAATCCTTACCTAATTATAAATTCTAAAAATGAATATTAAGTAGGTAAACTTCTGTAAGCTGTTAATGGAATAAATGAGAAAAAAAGAAATTTTAATACTATTCATGATTATAATAATATATGTATTTATTTATTTTTGTATATAAAAGAAATAATTTCGTTAAATTTCATGATTATTTTTGTCAAATTCTGGTTAGCTTAAGGCATTTTTAATATTATTTATATTACTCTTGATTCTTCTTCACATTATACAAATACGTTATACCATTAAATCTAGACAGTAAATTTTGGTTATAATGATTTAAAGAAGAAACCAGACAAATTATTCAATATAAGTGGTAAGACGGAATAAAAGTTACTAGTTTTAAAAACATTTATAAACTAACATTTTATTTACATCAACATTAACTTAAACAAAAGTCATACGATTATCGTTCACGTATCACACCTAATGAATATTAGGTATGAAAACAAACAATAATCAATGTATGTTATACGTATAACATACAAAATTATAATAAGAAATGTTATTTGAAAAATACTAATCGTTTTTTTTTTTTTTTTATATATATAACAAATTATTTTTCGTGTAATTTGGCCAACAAACTCATTAACCTAAAATGAAATAAAAACAAAACAATGTATCAATTGTATAATCTTAATCATTATTACCTAAACGATAAAATAAATTATAGCAATCGAATTACTGATAAATTGTAAACGTTATAAGTACGCGATCAACAAACAACAATAATTATATTATTACTTCGTGATAATTCGGCCGTTAAATCAGTACCATCGTTAAAGTGTAATCGTATACTTTAACATAAAAATAGTAGTAAAATATTCTAGACTGACATGTTTTAGTCGCTTTACCTCTTAATAGTCAATGTCGTTATATTTGATTTCTACTGTCATATACATTAAATTATACTTAATATATATTAGGTATATAGTTATTACTTATTAAAATAAAATGTCTTATAAATCAAACTATATTAAAAATTCATCCTCAATAGAACTTCCTTACACAAGTTATAAAAATTTGTGGAACATAGTACAACAAAGGATTTGTTTAATGTACAATACTATACAGTAGGTAGGTATAACAATACATTTTGCAAAAACAAAAGAAAAGAACATAATGGGATACAATGAAATGATTTCTTCGTTAATTCGGCTTTTATGATTAAAATTGTATACTTATTTCATATTATAATAGTATCAATATTATTATTATTATTATTTAAAATTCTTACATGAAAACTAAAACTACAAATAAAAAAAAATATCTGTTTTTTTTTATTTTCATAAAATTAGGTATATTATAAATTATATTTAATAATATGAATAATGTTTTGAAAATATTAAGCACAAATCTATTTTAAAACTAAATTAAATTATACTTATTTCAAGTCTTATTTAAAAAAGAATTATCTACATAGGTTATGATCACAATATTAATAAATAATTATCAAACGTACCTAAGTATTTTATTTAAAATTAAAAATAAATGTTTAAAAATGTATCAGTGATAAAGTAACCCATACATTTTAATAAAGTGTTAAATTACAAATTATTTCAAGCACAAAAAACAAACTATATAGTAATTAAGTAAATATTTCAACAAAACCTTTGTTATAAAATAAATAAATAAATAAAGTAAATTGTATATTGATACAATGTACACACTCGTTGTACCTGTATAATTATATTATATCATGATAATCGATTGCGAACTGCGATAACCGATATAAGTTTAATAAATAAAGCAATACTTAAAATCAAAATTATGTTGTTGTAGTGTTGTTTAATAATATATTAAGGCGATTAGTCACATACTATGTTAATATGTTAAAAATCATAAAGCCTTAAGTAATTATTATTATTTTAATGTTGCATAGAAAACTTGATCGGTTTTTTTTTTCCTATCGCTCATGCATCATTCGTTAAAAATTATATCATATATTATACGACGTCAATGAAAATCAACAATAATTATCACTAACTGATACTGGTATTATCGATTTCGACATCACGTGATAAATTATATCACATGGTTAAAAATAAAACAAATAGATCTACAAAATCAAAATCATATGATTTGTTATAAAAATAATAATAACAAAAGATATTAGGAACGCAATACGTACATTAATACCTACGAATTATATTGAATTTATTTTCTATACATTATTTATACCTATAAATACACCTACTTTATTGACAACCCCTGTAAGGATTACCTTCCAAAATAAAATACAAATTGTGTGTCATGCCGTAGGACCGTTTTGGGACATATCATCATATATGATATAAATATACTTTTGAGTATATTATTCGTGTACAATTTATGTCAAAGAATGACGGACGGCGATTATACGCCTTAAGTATAACTGTTCGTCCAAAGACCGATCAAACGTCATCATTGTCGTCACTACGACACGATAACCCTCTAAAAAAAATCGTCCATAATGAAAAGAGAAATTCTTTGTTTGAAACGAAAATGTGATATACACTATACATTTCAGTACTTCGCACTATCAGTGCGTATTTAATTTGACACAATATATTTTGTTTATATAATTACTATAATGTACGAGCGCTTGAATTCACTTGCACGACGTATATATTATACTCAACAGTTGTCAATCTAACCTATACAATAATATTATACGTATTGTGCACAAATACATTTAAAACTCACGGATTTTTATTGGCATAATATGGTATTGCATCATTTTACAATTTATACTTGATCGTATTGTATGCTAAGTAGACATAAAATAAACGTTTCATAATCATAATAATATAATATGCGTATTTAAATATAAATAATATAATGTTAAAGTTAAAATAAAACTATACGATAATAATTCTATAGTATTGATACGTACTCATTATTTGTTTTTAGGGAATATTAATTTATGATTGTAAAGTGACATTTTGGATTTTTGAGTCATACATTTAATAATTATTGACAGATAAAATGAGCTCACTCAAAAGAAAAAAAAACAATATCTACAACTTACTTTGAATTTTTTCATGAACGTTTATATTTATATTTTAATTTTTGTTTCAACAGCGGATTACTAAAGAGTAAGACGTAAATACAAATTATTTTTCTCCAAACCAACTGAACTAACAATAAAAACATCTCCTGCGGCTCTATTTCCAAATATCGTTTTAGTTCGTGAAACCCTAAACCTCAATATTGTATTATACAAGCCATTTAACTACCAATGCGTATTTAAAGATATATTATTATTGTGACATGTGTTGTGAAAATTGTACAGACTGTGTACATTTTGGTTTACACATAAATATGAACATCAACGGTTAAAGTTTTGTAGGGTATCAATCAGTAGGTAAGTCAGTTTCCCCAAAACTTTGAACCATTCCATGTATATAGTTACTGTGCGGTTGATGGACTCAACATGCAGTTGTTTTTTGACATTATGTAGTATTATGTATCATGTTTAAGCTATAGTAGAAGTTATTAATATACGGAAACAGATTTTACAATGGCATATGCGATCTATTTGCTCGTAAGTCATAAGGCAAGGACAGCAAATCGTGCCGGTGCGTGGTATTGCGTCCTCTGTTTAAACTAGTTTAAAAAAAAAAAAAAAAAATTAAAAACGTAAAAAACGTGACTTGCACGCCTTGCCAATAAATGTAATAATTGTTTACTATCAGTAGACATTACTACAGTAGTAAGTACTCGTACTACTACCTACAATAAGAGTTGTAAATTATAGAATGAACATGATAATTAATAGCGTATTAACGTTCGCGCTCTTCCCTTAGGCATCTATATTGCAGCCGATATATATATAATATTATATATCATTAAAAACGAATTTATTTATTTATTTTTTTGACGTTATACATTTTTATATAGTTCCTATTACGAATATAAATTGTATTTAAAAGTAGTCCAAATATATTTTTTTTTTTTTTTACCAAACATATAATGTACAATATTATGGAAATCCAAAACACAAACAAAAAAAAAAAATACATACAGTCTCACAGAAAAAATGTTATAATACACAACCAATTTGCAATTGCTAATATTACATCTTTAACTATTTCCGCTAGTTTTTTGTAGAATACTTAATTTTTACACCTATGTTGATTGTTGATAGGTACTAAACTAAAAACGATAACAAATAAGTGTACATTCGAAGCATATATGATTTTTTTTAGGTCAACGAAAATAATTTACGAAAATTACGGCAAAACGTGAAATCGTTCGCCAATTCGTTTGCAGCAATAAAGTGGTAATCATTTTCATTTTCTAAATAATAATCAAATCAATTACATTATATATTATAGTGATCATAAAATAGCTGATACATAATATTACACTATAATATAAATTAATTTCCGATCATTCTATGTTTTTAAGGTGAAAGCCAGTTCGAGAATAGAGATGGATAATATTAATTCAAGAGTATAATATCAATATACGGTTCACACAAATTGTATGTACCATTGGTACCCATCAGTTTTGGAATAAAATAAATCATAGTATTACAATATTTAAGTACTAATATCATAACTTAATAGTTATGATATTAGCATGATACATAGCATCTTGTGACACCAGCATGTATTAAACTGAAAACAAATACAGGAGAGGGATACATTGTAAATACAATTATGAATCATTTTTATATTTAATCTTAAATTGATATTGAAAAATAAATTGTGTTTATAATACAGTATTATACGCTCTGCTTTGTATACTAAATAAATATAAATTAAGTTAATCAGTGAAGCTTATTATTAGGGCTATAAATTTGTAGGAAAGTGCATTTTTTTTAGTAATTAAGGAACATAGTTTCATAAGTACATAATTTGAATTATATAACAACGAATCCATTCATGAAACTTTTATTTTGTATTTTTTTGCATTTTTGATGTTTTTATTTTTTAAAGTAATTTGTTTGCAATTTTAGGTTATATTTTCCTTTTTTAGTTCATTTCCCGGTATTTTTAATTTAATTCTGTCAATTACATCTTTGAAAACCTCATTGTTAATAAAATAAATACATAAAAATAATTTGAAAAATGTTTCAGTTAAATATAGCATTATGCAAATTTAAAATTCAATCAAAATTTTTAATTTTTTTATTTAATAAACAAATTTTTATGCGTGTAAAATGTAATTTACTAAATGTATAATATCCTACAATATGAATAACAATATAAATATAAAAATTAAATTAAAAACCATCTTAAGTGTATTTTATACTATAATTTTTAACATTTTATATTGCATTTTTTGCATTTTAAGTGCATATATTTTATTGCATTTTTTAATATCTTTTAGTACATTAAATTCACAACCATACTTATTATCTTTTTCAAATAAATAAATACTAATACTATATATCTAAATATATATATATACGTATGGTACCAATACAAATTAAACTTGCATGGTGTACATAGTATACTAAATTCTTCAATACTAGTATTTTTATATTGACGAAATTACATGCCTGTAGGTCACTCGATATTTTTAAAACGTCACCGGATCCAATGTGGATCAAATGGATACATTATTAATACGAAACAACGTTCGTTATAAAATGACAATAAAAAAAAATATAATATCTATTTTACAAATAAGTGTGTATTATACTATAATAGATAGGTAATAGATACATATAATATAAAATATTACACGTATTGATACAATCTATACTATATACGCGTACTTTTTCAATGTAAGTCATACAAACGAAAACGTATATTGAATTCACGTATGTAATTTCTATAAAATAAAATGAATCGATTATTTATATTGTTATATTTTTAGATTTTGAACTGAGCGATAAATGTATTGATTTAAACGAAACATTAAAGTGTGTGTGTTTTTTGTCTAAAACATGACAAAAAGTTGAAAAAATACTTTTATCTTTAACATTGAAGCTGTTTTTAGATACAAAATTGTATCTAGTTTATATTTTAGAAGAGTAAAAATTAAAAATTCCCAGTATTTTTCAAAATAATCGGGAAAAATAAATAAAAAATTAAGAAAAATAAGAATACTCGTGCAAAACCAGTTATTTATTTGGTGTACTCGAAATCAATTACTTTATAATAAAATAATAATGATAATAATGCTTATAAATAATTGTAGTATTTTCATAATTTTATTATAATGAATAATTCAATTTTGTTTTCAAGTATACACAATATGCATTGTAATTATTTCAAATTATTAATACCTACTTATATCAACATAGAATGTAAAATTTCGATTATACGTAATCAAAAATATCTTACTTTTTCTTTAAAATAAATTATTTAAATGAAACATAGTATATTATGAAATAATAAATTAAATATTAAATAATTTTAAACATCTAATTTTCATTGAAACTATAACTTTAACATTGAAACTTTTTAGTTGTTATGAATATGAATAATATTAAATTATTTTTAAACTTTTTTTAAACAACATTTTACCCTGAAATATTTTTATAAAATAAAAATTCACGGTTGAGAAAGGGATTTAATTCAAAAAATATCGCTGATTGTATTCACCTCTCGTTGCAAGTATTACCTTAATAAATATTGTACAACATAAAATTAAAATATTTGTATTCTAGTACGTAAAAAGTAAAAACGAATTTTTCTAATATTTCTATTTTTTCAGTTGTGCCACTATTTCGCTATATGTGTGAATTATATAGGTATTCATATTTTTATTGTATGTAGAATAAATCGATATTGTTCTTACAAGTATTTTGGTATTCATACAACGTAAAAGAAGTTTGATATATTGTAGGTACATTATAAATTGCAGTACAAGTACAATACATTTACACCAGGCTTTAATTCGTCTGTGTACAATCCATGTCTCTGAAAATAATTAAAAAGCTATTTGATCCAGTATTTTATGAGCATTCACTAATGATAATAGTACAATAATTTAACGTATACTAAGTGAAGATTTTACTAAAAATTAAATCGTAGGTAGAAAAAAAATATTTATCTGATCACGACAATAAATGATTAAAAAGATTTTAATGTGCTCGTATAAAAATAATGTGTATAATACACTCGGGCCACTGGAAGCATTTCGACATATTGAGAAGATTTTTAATAATAATTGTCTTATTAACTTTTATTCGACTGAACGCCGTTTGGACATAATAATATTGTGTATTATTATAATAAATAGGCCTTGTATTCGCGCACGCGCATGTGTGTATGTGTGTATACAAATGTATTATTTATGTATATATATATATATATATACTATTTAAAATAATTTAAATAAATATTTATGTATATATTGTATATATTTATATACAGATTATTATAAAATGATTTTTTACAGAACCGCGACCGTTTCCACACTGGCAGTCTTCTCGTCGCCGTCGAAATAAAAACGAAACATTGCGTCAGCCGAGTTGTTTTCCTCCTCCAGTATATATATATATATATATATATATATATAATTATAATGTACAGCGCGGTTCACCTACTTCTTCCGCACTGGCGAACATTAATTTTACGTGTACACATAATATGACTCAGCCAGTTGTTGTACACGACACTATTATTTTGTGTATTTTAATTAATTTTTTTCCACTCGACCGTCGCTTGATAGGAATTATTATCGTATTATAAAATTATATTAGTACAAAAATATATTATTTGAATATAATAATAAAATACACTCTTCAAGTGTATAAATCTGTAATATATACTATTATATAATCGTATACAAGGTGGTTTTTCTTTTTAAGACAAAACTTATTTTCTTAGCTAGTGTAATTTTAAAACAATATATATTTTTAAACATTTTTAATTTTATATTTCAAATCAAAACCTTTTTCTGGGAATTAAAATTTACAAGAATTGAATATCGAAAGATTATAGTGAATTGGTTAAGTATTTTAAGTTTAAATGACCAGAATATACACATAAATATATTTTACAGGAACCAATCCCTGTGCCACTCCACAAATTTTATTTTTTGGTAATTTATTATATCTCGACAAATTTCATAACAGTGAAAGGAGAAAAAATCACTGAGTTTTTTGATTTAAGAAAAAGAAATAGGTACCTACTCAACATTTTTTCCCAAAAATAACATACAAAGAGTATTCCGAAAAAACATAATATATTTTTTTTTTTTTTACGTATGATAACTAAAAAGTTATTAAACTTAATTATACCTTAATAATAACATAACAATCGCGTACTTTTTTTCCAATTCAACCATCCTGTATAACGTGTCACGCATAAGTCTATTGTTATATTAATGTGTATCGCAAACTGCCGTATTAATTATTGTTTACATTTAATTTACTTTGTTTTGGGGAACGTGCAATCGTTTATCGTGAGTTAGTAGATAGTTATTAGATATTTTGTGATAAATATTTTTTAAAACAATACATCAGATACTGGTTGAGACGTACAGTAGTTATATGTTTCATTGTATTTGTTTTCAACGTATACCAATCGTACTTACTATATTATTATAACTATACAGATTCAGAGCAGTGATATTAAATTATAATAAAACCACTAACGGTGTCGCAAAGATAATTTTTAAACTGTTTTATTTTTTCACTTTTTATACATTAAAACGTTTTAAAACATAAAGCCGAGTCCTGTTCCTTTAATTTATCAAGATTGGCCATTGTAGCTTGTATTCGTAGTTATCTTTCACTGGCCATTTACAGAGTTGGGCTGCGTGCTCAAATTTTTGATACTATATGACAGACGACTTACCCGTGAATCCAACTTATTAAAATATATCTCATTCTAGACACAACGCTCAATTCTGTTTTTACATATCTGCGTGACTGCATGTAATATAAATTTAACAAAATATATTATTGTTTACACATTTCACTTCCTAGGTGGTACTTTTTTATCATATTTTCTATACAAAATTACGGATATATAATATGATGTATGTAATGTACTATATACATATTTGTTTATTTATTTATAATTTAAACGGTATTGTGCTTTATTAATAAAATTTAAATTAAAAACATACAAAGCAAAGCCATATACTATACTGTACATGAAATGAAACAAAGGCATTTATGAGACACCAGACGTATACGCATCATGATTTCAATGTACAAACGTAAACATTTTACTTCCGAATCGTGTAAATACATATTATGGTATACATGATATAGCCTTTGTGTCCGTGCCACCAGAGCGTTATGTTAATTTTCCAATACTTTCTATGCCCCCATTGGCTTTCACAGTTATTATTCTCCATGGATAAACAGAAAATTTTATACATAAAAATATAGTTTTACTTCACTATCTACCACAAAGAAATACAATAAAATTTCAATCAATAGATTAAAATGTTCAAGCTGTGGTATATAATATTAAAGTTTAAAGATAAAAAAAATGTAAAGTTATTTTTATGTGTTTGACTTAGTTACCAGTTTTTTTTTTAAGATCTCTTGGCTAACAAACTTAATTATTTATCTTTTATGAGTTTATGACCCAATTTCGTGAAAATATTTTTTTTGTTTTTTTTATTACGTAATATTATTGTAAATGTATGAATTTTACAGGTCTGCAAACGTGTCTCTGATTAATGCGCAAAAATAGTTTTTATCTGATTATATAACCTAGAAATACAGGTAAAAAAAAGCAAAAAGTTAAACATAGTTTTTAATAATTTTATTCTATCATAATAATATTATAGCATGATACCGATTAATACAAAAAATAGTAACGCCATCTCTCTTTTCGCTGACCCGTCATGGACATTTTGGATTAAAACTTAAAAGGCTATATACACAACACTCGGATGCACAGCTTATAATTATATAATAATAATATATTATAACGGTCGCTTGACGCTTTGGGTACGCGTTTCATTTGGTCGGAAACAGGCGAGAGAGAGAGAAAGACAAAGAGGATGCGTGTGAGAGATAGAGAGAGAGCGAATTAGAGAGTGATCGACGGTCACCCGGTATCTACACACACAGTCCATTAGCTAGCTCAAGGTTATACATCATATTAATGTACACAAACAAACACTGCACACACAAGCGCGGGCCTAGCACACACACATTAAGCCTATATAGACATTAAGGCGTTTGTATATATAATATATATATATATATATGTATGCACAAGAAGTACGCACAAAAAAAAATTTATCTCCTCAAGATGATATTATAGAGATGAACACACACGGCAGACGCCAAATCAATATTTGCTTTCAATCTATCTATCTATATATATACACTCACGCACGCACAAAACACACTCGCTCACTGTGTCGATGTGAGAGAAAAAAATATAAAAATGCAGCGTACTTCTCTGGGCAGTGTATATTTTAATAATATTATTATTTTTTCTGAATACTTCTTAGTCTTTAAACGCGACGAACAAAAAAATCATCCATAAATCTGGTACAGCCTATAAAGGTACATACCGTCACTGCTGTAACTGTCGTTTTAGTTATACACAGTTTATATTTTATAAACGTATAACATATATACACCGCGTATAAGAATCGCGTTCGATAACGATGATGTGTATGCATAGGTAAATAGGTTTGACTTAGAAGTGCAGAGCAATATACTTGGCTAATGCATGAAAAAAGTCAACCTGAGTTAGTCAAACCAAGTCAACAAAATCAATGATATGTTATTGAATCGTAGCAATTTAAAGTTAACGGATAAAAATAATAACTAACCAAACCCGGTTAAATAAAAGTTAATTCATTTTTTTATAATTACGACCTGAGTCACCTTAGTCACTTTCAAGTGTTTTTTAAAAAATAATTACCTATCTCGTTAAAAATGAATCATACTATTCCATCTCATTACACACAGAAGTGGTTAGGTAATAATTACCTATGTGTTTGTGTATTCTAAATTATTAAATCAAGAAAAATCTAAAATTTATTATTTTTTTTAATCATTGTATGTAGTAGCAGTAGGGTTAAACAATTTTTTTTTTTTTTAAACCTTAACAATGATTATATTCATTGAAAACTTATAATATGTTTAAACTTGATTTCAACTTACCTTATACATTATTTATCTAAAAACTAACTTGACTTGTAAAATTAAAAAAACTAAATTAACTAAAAATAGTACCAACCTTTGTGTATTATCATATCAGTATATCACATAACTTAAAAACACAATATTCACATTTCTTCACAAATAGGATTTAATGACCTAATCTTACAATTATTAATAGTTTTCAATATTTTCTGTAATTTTTTGGTACTAATAAAAGGGTGTTAAATTAACTTTATTCAACTTTTAGTAAAATGTAAAACGTATATTTCACCAATTTAAGCGATTATTATAGTAATAATGCAATAGGTAATTACGATATCTGGTTCTGTTGCAAAATGATGATCATATATATGTGTATATTATGGTGAATGGTGACACGTACTGTCCCAGAAGTAATGAAATCATAAAAGTTTAAATACTAGTAATGATGATACATAAATAAACATTTTAATAATACCTACTAAGATGACGATATGATAAGGTCTGCAAGGATAATAATTCACAATGATAAAAAAGATATGCCGAAACAACCACTGAAGCTAAACGTTAATAATTAACGTAATTAATACACTATTTATTGAAGTTCAAAGTACTTACCTTACTTTAAACTTACTTTGTTCTAACTACACGTAGTTTTAACTACGTGTAAGTTTCCTCATCACCTCGGCTCATCAAACAACAAAAAATTTGATTCTTATGTTGTACTATCATGTGTAGTTAATATATATTAACGGGTGTTGTTTGTCTACGCAATGAGGAGAATGTAAGATCACCTAACCTAACCGGTCAATATCAGTAAAGTCCCGCCAAATACATATAGACAAAATAATCATCGACTTCATGTATTATTTATTTTTTGAAAATGTTCTAACTACTTGTATTATGTTCATCTAAACATTCTAAACTATTTATTTGATTTATGCGTTGCCTGTTTTGCTATAGTGTTCAATATCCTCGAGGATTTCAACGACAGTCAACTAGAGCAATACGAATGCAAACAAATTATTAATAGTTAATCTATAGAAACTGGCCTTACAAATAAGTTATATGAGTATTAACATAATAATTTCATGGTCGTATAATATATTTTGTCAAGTGAACGGTTTAAGGTGGTTGTTGCAGTGTAGTGTGCTGCTTTTCCTTTTTTTTATTGAACGGGCGAACGGCGTACTATAGAGAAAAAAAGTCATTGAACGAACTCTTCTATTTCACCCCCCCCCCCTCTCTCTTTAAATTCTAGAACTGCAAAACATATGTATACGTCGCCCATAACAGCGCAGAAAACACGAAGATTATCAATGACAAATACGCAGACATTTGCACTATTTATACGTATATCCTATACCTAAAGCGAGCGATTCGTATTTTGTAGTACTCCACGGTTAAGGATATATAGCGTATATGTAACTAATATAATTGTACATGTACCTACTTACAGTATAATATGTATAATATAAATGTACATACCTACATGATGTACCAACAAAGTGATGAGTAGAGAACTGTATAAATCTGAACCATAGGTTATTATTTTATTTGTTGGGTTATGGTATACTCACACAATAAATAATATACCTATATATGCCTATATTATATACCTAGTACAGGTTTGCAGTGTTCCGCTGTTTATAATGATACGTATAAAATCATTACGTATTTACGTGTAGGTTATTATATAGACTTTAAATTATATACCAACCACCACTGCATCGCATATTCGTGTACACTATTATGCAACACATCCTATTACAATATGCGAGATTGGTAAAGTTATACTAAATCGTTTAAGTCTTAAGAGCAAATTTATCAATCGCGACCATGAAAAAAAAAAGTTCTGACTTCCATCACTTATAAGTAATAAAAAAAAACGGATAAGAATTCATATTTATTTATTATTATTATTATTATTTTAAATTATAATACCTAAATGACATATAAAATGGTTTATGTGTATTTTCTTGTAACACAGCAAAACGAATGAGTGTCAAAATCAACGTTTCAAACCGTCACATAAGGAAAAAAAAACGTTTATGCGACCATCGTGATTATTACATAACATAGTAAACATCAATAATTATCATTGTTGGGTATACATAATATATAGGTGTCAATATGGCGCCCGTCAATTTTTTTGGTTCAAAATAATCCTGTTTGAGCAGCGTATACTGTAGTGATATCTTCGAGGTCGCGTTTAATATTCAATAACAATCGTTATTAGACTACAGGTGTGCTTTAAACGCTCCATGTAAACGCCTACAGCGAAGAGCAGATCTTCTGTGTTGGTCAGCGACGGTTAGGTACAGGTCAGCCCAGTGTTAGAAATCTAAAAATGTTTTTATTTCAGCCGAATATTTCACTTATCTGAATGATAAATTCACAAGATAATTATTTTTTGTGAGAAATCTAGCTAGATTTGTCCGAAAATGTTTCTTTTTTACTCACCTTATCTCGGACGTATAATTTGTACGTAAAATATTAAAATTGACAGCAAATATATGACGTTATTTTAAAAACAGAAAGATAACTAACATTTTTCCTATTTATTAATATTCCATATTCAGTTATAAATATACTAATTGATTTATATAACTGTTGTTTGTCACGACCTGAGTTGTTTCTTATTTTTTTTATAAATATTCAATAACTATAATTAAAATACCAATCAATAGAAACAGACGACGAATTATAATCACGTGACATGACATGCCATTACCGTATTTTCAAGTTTTATAAAATGGATCTATATAAATTATATCTGTAAATTATTTTTAGTACGCGTTCATTATAAAAATATTAAAAAAATTTTTGTGCACACAATATTTTTTGTAAATATCGTTTTAATGTTGTCAATAAATAATTTTAGCGTGCGTTTATGTGTGTGTTATTTTAGAAATATTATTTTTAAATTAAACATTTTCTACACTCTTAATTTTATTGCATTTATTATTTCTCCAATTCCATGAACGTTATATCGTGATACGAACTACGAAGTAAAGTAATGTATTTCATTGTTATAGTTTTTAATCGAAAGTTAATTGTTACTCACGTCATTACTTATGTAATGTGTTGAAGTTAATGTTTAGTAATACACAACATGTAATAAATAAAGACAAAAACAAACGTAAAATACAAGCAAGTTCATAAAAGTATACATTTTTATTTAATTATTAATTTATTTAATTTTAATTTTTATAATTATATAGGGATAATTTATTTTTTATCTTTTAGTTAGATGAATTTTATTTGTTTATTTTAGACAAAATTTAATGTTGTTAAATTTATCTTTATTCAGATGATTTTTTTGTTATCAATACCTAACACTGCAGGTCACCGAAAAATGAACCGACGATGGTTTAATTTTTTTCGTTTACCGATGACATTTTGCATTTTCGCATACCTACTCTAATAATAATATAAAACATATATGACATCTCGTATGTGTGTGTGTGTGTGTAGGTGTGAACACTCAATGGGCTACATACTTAAGTGATGACCGCTGTAAACATACGAAAATAATAATAATATTATATTATATTACCGTGTATTGCGCAGTACACCTATGATATAACCATACAAAACGCATTGCATTTCCATCGGATCTAACCAGCAAGCTGTGTTTGTATGCACTGTGCGTGTATACCTGTACAAGTACGCACAACGTTATTATAATATAGTCCCGGTTAACCGAGTATCGGAGATTTACACATACGTCTGCCTATATAATATGTATAATGGTAACAATAATAAATAATAATAATAAATGTTGGACCTGCGACAAGCCCAGCCTGCAGTGGCTGCTGCAACGAGGAAAAATTACGGAACGGGTTATATTCAACTCACGGCTGACCAAGTCCTAGAGTCTGTGTGTAAGTACGTATGATGGGTATATAATATATACATGTTATACATATATACAATGTATATTTATTATATACACGAGAAGAGGAAACGCACGACTCTGTGCAGTCAATTACTTCGTATATACATAAATAATTTATATCCGTACATGTATATTTTTTTTTTTTTGTTTACTTATGAATGGTAATAACACATAATGTATAAAAACAAAAAAAAAAACTCGAATAGTATCGCATGGTTTTGGAAAATTATGATAATTACGGGAAAATAAAATATATTTTATTTAAATCTCAATCAGTGATTTGGAACGCGCGCATATCACGCATAATATAATATTATAATATCGTACATGGCATGTTATTATTATTGTACACACGTGAAATTAAATGCACCGAATCGGTTAGTGTTACGTCCGGTTTGATTGTGTTCGCGTCCCGGGTGGCCGAGTTATGACGATATGAGTGCTCCGTCTAAAAAAACATACTTTGGTTCCAAAAAAGTCCGAAAAATAATTAGCTATAACGGAAACCACCGAGACCTAGTCATGACGATTTACGAGCCCCTTCTTTCATTTGGATACATTACACTTTCCGTTTCTTTTTTTTCCGTCGACCGTAAATTTAATAATTCCTTGCAATCATACCATATACATATTTTTCTTTATTTAAAACGTTCTTAAAACCTACGTGTACCGCATAAGAAATCAGCTGATAAGCTTTTGAAGATTCATTGTTGTATATGTGTTACAGATTGGTAATTTATTCTATTTTATTATCATGAAACAAAATTACATTTTCCTATATATCCTTGAATACAAACCCAGAATAATAATTGTATACGTTATAATTTAAGAGAAGTTATAGACTATAATCATATTTATGCGATTGTGGTTTCAGTAAATGGTGACAGTCATCGTAGTAAAACGATCACATTAGAATATTATATATTTAACCAGTATATAAATGTCAACAATTATTAATGATTATAATATTAAAATAATCATAAACATTTTTGAATAACATTTTATAAGTATGCATTAAAATTTTTTATTTATCTGAGATTTTATTATCATGTCATAATAATAAAATAATTCAGAAAATTAACGTTATTTTTTTAATATCACGTGATTACACAATGTCAACAATTTTTCAAAAAAAAAAAAATGTAACATAATAATATAATAGAACTTTTTCCATATAATCGGTTTGCTCCTTATCTGATTGGCTAAACTTATATTCTTATATCTGCCTAGTTTAGTTATATGTAATCTGTTTTTCGATAAGTCAATTTTTACTTTCTTCTAATTTGTTATAGAACATTAGGATATTTTAACAAATTTTCACCGTCGTGTAGCATTTTACGTGAATTATGATACTATCACATTCACACTGTCCCCTTGTTTCTTTGATTACACCAAGATCAATTGATTCCTTTTTTTAAGAGTTTATCAGCTGGTGTTGTTCGTGTTTTTAAAAATGTTTTCTTACTCGTAATTCGAGTCGCTTTTGGGATGGTACTAATATTTTTTATTTTTTTGATAAATGTCAAAAAAAAATTTTAAAAACTTTAGTTGATTAAATATTTTGAAAATTGTAAAGTGCTAGTTTCTTTATAAGTTTTTATAATAGTAATTTAAAAATATTAAAAATACATAAATATACTTTTTTTGTAAGCATTTTAAGTTCTAATTTAATAGTAGTAAAAAACATGAAAATTTGGAAATAAATTTTTGTTCAAAAATGTATTAAGTACATTTATAACTAAGAGTTGAAAATTTAATACAACAACCCTAATAAATAGTTTATAATTGGATCAAAAAATTAATACTTAAACAAAGAATAAGGATTTTAGTTATTTCGTTATGATTAAAAAATATAGAGATTTAACATTTTTATGAAAATAAAATAAAATGTTCTAAAAAAATTTAGATTAATTTTAAATTATTTCCTATTTATAATTTATATCACATCACAAACAATAAAATAAATTACTACGACAAATTAATAGCAATACATTTGTATGATAATATAACCATCAGGTCGTTTCCACTCAAAATCATTTTTTGTATACAACTATTTATAATTAAATTCAACTTTAACACATTAATCACAGTAACTTACTCAATGATGAGTTCAATTCGAATACTACCATTCCGCAGTGATCTTACATAGATTTATCCATTTTTGATTATTTTACTTTCCAAATTTACATAATCTTTATTCCATTTTCAACCAAATATTGATATTTGATAAGACTTAAGATGTCTACAATATGGCTAAATAGTATACACTATACATATATAAATGTAATAATTCAATAACAACGAAAACAATAATTTTAGAATTGAAAGTATTAGATTAACTTATAGAAATGCATTATTATTTATTATTTATATCCATTTAGGTAACGTATGTACACGAATGGTCGACCTATGTAATATCGTACATTTTTTTAACTCTCGAAAGGACAAAAACGTCAAATTCCTTTTCTCACCATTGCGGTATCGATAGAACATCATTACCAATACCTTCAGTACAAAGCTGTGAAATTGGATGAACAATTTTTCTCCTTACAATCACTCTATATTTCTTCTCATCTATCCCTTATAGCTCATAGCTATATACTTTATCCAGTTATAAGGCTTTCTTTTAAGTGCCTCTCTTATTCAAGCTGAAAAATTTATCTTTTCGTCAATGAATTCTGATAATTAAATATTATTTTGAAAACCAATTATTTACAGTAGCTTATAGGTATACCAGAAAATGTAATATTTAACTACACGGTTTATTATTGCTAAAGTTCCAAAGAGTAGTGATCTCTCTCATACACTCAATATTATAATTTAATCTTAGACCAAAAGCTGAAAAATTAAAACTAATGATGAAAAATCCATTCAGGTGATCTTTTCCTTAAAGAAAAAAAAATGACTTCCACTCAAATTTAAAAAATCAACAAATTATTCTATCAGTTAACAAAATATCCAAGGTATCACTTTAGATAAAAAGTTTATTAACCCTTTCAGACCCCAGGGTCATTTTTGTGACCCAATATTTGATTCTCCGATTACGTATAAATGTGCAGTGTATGGCGAACGTTCTGTATACGTATCAATGTACGAAATTCCGTAGAATACGATTATGTAATTATTATCCTCGTAATAACTTTTGGTCGGTTTATATTGGTATATTTCTAAATAAAAATAAAATGGAAAAAAACTCAGGGCAGAAACAAAAACAACTTAATTTAAAAATTTGAAGTAAGTCTTCATAACAAGCTATACTTAATATTTATAAATCAATCGTTAGAAAAGTATGGTTATATTCAAATATTTAATTTTAGAGCCTTATTAAATCTGTGAACATTCGCCATATTAAAGCCTTTTAGTAATTACGTTAAGAATTATAACAGGTGGACTATAATACATAACAAACGCAACTCAAAATTATTAGTTTTGAATTCTGAGATTATGTCATTCACATCATTGCACCCAATTTTTTCATTTATGTTGCCTAAAGATTATGTACAACAGGTTTTAATTATATTTTAATAAAAATATGTCTCGTCCTATCCCCACGTTATCTCATTCGTTGTTTGTAGATTTTTCAATATTTTATATTTAATATAATTTTATTCTTTACCAATTTCAAAAAATACATATTTTCTACGCATAAATAATTGTTATGCCGTAATAAAAGCTTTATTTAACTTTAATTTAAAAAAAAATTACAATCAAAATTTACCTATTATATTAATAATATATAATGTGTGCATATAATTTTCCACAGAAAACATTTATAAAATTACGATATTTGATTTCTGGCTGCCAATTCGTCAACATTAATTATAGTAAAAATTCAAATATATAGTTAGCTATTAAACCTAATCGAAATTTAATTTAAAATTAACTCATAGTTATTAAATTAATACGTATATGAATAATAATTATAAAATAAATAAAAAATATACCTATCTTACTTTAACATAATATTATATTAAATCACTAATGACCTGCAGCTTTATAGTACAAAAAGAACAACACTTTTTCAACTGGGACAACTGAGTAAGATTATTATTGACTTATTGTTGAATCCCATAAGATTCTGTAAAAGATCTGTCGAAAAAATATTTAACTATATTATACGCAAATCTTTGAATATCCGTATATCGTGTATACCGTACCTATACTTGTATATTGTACAGAGTGCCTATGATATTGCGTCTACTTTTGACAATTAATTTCACGACGTGCATTACCTTGTGAAACGAATAATTAATTTTCGGATGCTGAAAGAATATGATACCTATATAAAATTTACACATTTCGAAATCATATCCAGCATCACTCTTCTAGCGTTATAAATTATATTATCATAGTGCGAATATTACCATTGCAGTATGTACGCTACAGACGTGACCTTACCCCTGCTGTCTTAGACACTTTATTATATTTATAAAGATAATCCCAGAGTAATGCTCCGAGGATAGCTTATTAAATATATTATAATTTATAAGTTATAGAGGAAGTATATACGATGCGTATGTATAATGTACATAATACGTCAGTTTTTGACGTGTTCTTAAATTGGTCATCAATTATGTATTATATGCACATAATAATCGCATATACATTACACACACACACACACATGTATATGTATGAATAATATAAACACATTCTTATATATTACACGTATACATATATTTTAATGGTTAGTTGCCCATTTTAACATAGCTGGAAAGAAGCAAAATATATCTCTTCATTTAAAACTGACAAATTTTACTTTGACGTTTAAAATTTAAAGCAATTATAAAAGAAATGTTTTCTAGTGCTCGCTACAAGTTTTTTGTACTTTTTAGTATGGTTTAATTTATAAATTTAAATTCATGGGACGTTGAGCCAAATTATACCTACTTAAGATAATAAATATTATATGAAGAGTTGAAAAATTAGGTAAATAGTTCTGGTCATTATTTCTAAATATTAATTAAAAATTATTTGTTATAAAATTATCTATTTAAACATGATATTTTATTAACAACAACAACAGATATTATATAATCCCATAATCTAAACTAAAATTTTATCATATTATAGAATAAAATATTTATAATTTTTTATAATAGTGATAAATTTCACTAAGTGTATGTGGATGCGACTAAATATTTATTATTGTATAAATTGAGTTAAAAATATATTTATATCACTTTATACAGCAGTTACAGTTAAAAATGTACACTTCATTAATAAACTGATTTATTGTAATTATTCATTAATTGACATATTATATTCAGAACCCAGACATTTAAATGTACACTTTTAAAACTATTAAAGTTGTATACATTATATGCAAACTATTTACAGTTTTAAATAAACCGTGTATTTGTTTCTACTCAGTGACCTGATATGGGTATAATGCATCACATTATTAATAAGTTATTACTATGATAAATAAATTATATTGAGTAATAATTGTTACAGCGTGATAAAGTCAATGAATTATTTTTTAAATTAGTAGTTGGAAAAATTTCATCTTTTAGTTCTGATAATTACTATGTATGCATACTGTTTGTGCCAAAAGTTATAACAATATTCTACATTTAAACATATAGTTATTGCTATATAGTATATTATTATTACAAATCCTCGGGATTTTGAGCAGTGTACAGTGTATCTGTGAATCTTCCATATTATGTATATATTTTCACGAAATCATTAAAATATATTATATTATTTATATTTTATATACAATTAATACAATCAACGTATTTGACGATGCGGTTTATTTCTGTAAGTTTTTTATCATTGTGCTATAAAATATATCACGTTTAAAGCTAATCGATAAGAATCATATACAAATATACTATAATATAATATAATATGAATAGGTAAATAGATTATAATGCAATTAATTCTTTTTTTTTTATCTATAACAATCATGTATTAACAGTATAGTTTAATGCAAAATTATATGTTTTATAGACTTGTATATTATTATGTTTATAAATATTATATCACATTATTAAAACAAGCTAATAAGACGGCTGATCACTGGATCATATTAAAACACACTGTAACAGTATAACAAACCATTATACTGTGATAATTATGATTTATTTTGTATTATTATTTATAACTATAATAGCCATTCAGTGATAAACGCGTAACTTTTATGTATTTTACTATTACTTATCACTTTAGAAAATATATCGGATTACACGTCATATTCCTTATTGAAGTCTACAACACGACCATACAAACATTTGTATTACCTATTAGTATAATATACATCACGTGTACTGCAGACTGCAGTATACACTACAACTACACACACAGTGATTCTTAAAATGCGAATTTATTTACATAAACATCAACAAATCTCATTTAACTTTTAAAACAAATAAAACTTTATTCATTAAAATTAATAAATTAACAATAAAATATTTTATTACAATACTGGTCTCCTATTTGAAAAATCAAAAAAACGACGATACTCGTGAGTCCTGAGCGCCTTTGCGTTATGAATAACTTGGGACTTGTAGAAAGTATTATTGTTAGTTTCTTGACAATATTATGCTTTATGCATTATATAAATTATAAAATGAATTATTTCAAAAATAATAATGAAATACATCATATTATATTGTTATACTTAGATTAAAGTTTGAACTGTTTGAAGACATCGACCGGTTTGAAAATTATTATTTTTTAACCAAATAATTTTCCTAAAATAATTATACCATCATAAAGTAACTATATTGTTTGCAAACAATTTTCTCAGACGGCTCAGAGGAATAAATGCATAGCGTCCAACCATTATGAAAAGATTAGAATTTATAATGCATTTGATAAAACTTCGACTTAATAAAATATATTTGGAAAAATTCAGAGTTTCCGGAGAAATGCTGTGGTGATATTATATATAATATTAGTACCAATATATTTGTACACTTAACAAAACTTCTTCGATGCAGTACTATAAAATCAAACTTATTCAAACTGCGGAAAATACCCCCGCTGCGGAGCACATATAGTATTATTCAAATTCGAGCAAAGAATGTCAAAAATCTCGTGAGAATAATGACGAAATTTGTAGTTCATTGAATTTATACTGATTGGCAATTATTATTAAATCCATACGATTTTATTCGGCATCCAATTATCGAGGGCTGTGTACAAAAATTTCGCAGATTTTCATGAATAACATCAAACTTAATAGTTAATAATGTTATAACTTACATTATGTGACATATTTTTTATGAACTCGCGTTTAAAAAAAACATTTGACTGATAAGTCGAATTTCTCAGAAAGTGTAATCGATGCTCTTCTTCTGTATAATAATAAAAAATAATACGATATAATATTAGATATATTATACTTTGTCCATTCGTTTTGTGTTATATAGTTATTATTTTAAACAATATCTATGTTTTCGTGCAATACGTGAGGTAAATTTTGTTTTTCAGTAACAATATTATTTCGTATATTTTTTCTAAGAAAACATTAGTCTTTTTATGTTTTCCAATGGATTGAAAAATCACGTACCTAATAATAAATTTGAAAAAAATAATAAATGCGCTTCAATATTATACTTATAAAGATACAGTTCTAAAGCTCGTAAAGTAAGACGCCGAAAGTAATATAACATTTTAAATTTTCCTACAAGACTATTGAAATGAAGAAAAGAACAAAATATATAGGTGGCTATGGATTCATTTCCACCAGCTCCGGTGCCAATGAAATCGAGGAGATCGTAAATACTAACTAATTACGAAAACGTTAAAAATAAAAATTAGAATACTCAGCCATGTGTTCTTTTTTGTATCCCGATTCGAGAGTGTGCATCCTATATAGAGCAAACATATGGTAGTTTATTCCTTCTATGTTTTGTGTGTGTGTGTGTGTGGAGTAGTTTAGACCATTAAATATGTTTTTAATGGTTAAGTTAGAACCACAGGACCCAAAAAAAGAGCGCGTGGCAAGGACAAAAAAGAGACAAAGAAATACAACATAAACGACACAATTTATTATAAATTATAATTAATTATAATTGACAGTTTGAAAAAATATACGGCAAGATTTATCAAAAAAAGTCGATATGAGAAATCAACTGAATTCTGCTACAAACGTACACAGCAGAAAATAAAATATTACAAAAATGTTTATATATATTATATAGTACCAAATACATATAATATTTCAGATTCACTTTGTTAAATCAATCTTTTTATGAACTATTTATTCAGGTTGTTAAATTTATCCATATTGTGAATTTAAACGAAAATAAGTAATAAGTACAATAGTACAATATTATTAACATTAGAAATATAAATCGTGTTGTACACTTTGTTTAATTATTACGGAACAAATTATTGTAATTTATTTAAACTATATTTACTTCTATTATTTTATAAACAAAAATATAAAATAATTATAAATACGTTTATTATTCATAAACGAGACTAATAATTACAAATTAATTTAAATTTTATGTTTTATATAATTTTATTATGTCAACTTTTTATCTAAAAAAATTCTTATTTACAGTCTTTTTGGACCTAAATTAAAATTAAAACAAATTAAATCAAATCAAATATAAATATTAACAAACATATTTAATCAATAAATAAAAAAAAAAAACTAAAAATTGTTATGTTCTTTATTACTATTTAATTTATTCAAACAGCGGTAATAATATCAACTGTAATATCATATTTATTGTCGACCTACGATGTATTAAATATAGCCGAAAAAAATATTTAACATAATATTCACAAATAAGATGAAAAATATTGTTTCTATAGTAAATTTAAATTCATAAAAACACACAAATTTTTAATTTTTTTTGGTTCTAGTAACATTGGTGATACTTCAACAATTAATATTATATTTTTATTATATGCAAAAGCAAATGATTGAAAACTAATACAAATATATTTAGTACTTTTAATATTCGACTATTTGCATCGTGTATCACACATGATTCATACTTCTAAAAACTTAAATTTTAAAACTTTACTGTACATACTGTTTTGAAGTTAAATGACGTTAATTGATTTGGTTTTTTTTTTTCAATTTAGGTAGATATTTGATATGTTATACAGATCTTAGTTTAAATAAAAGTGGAATTTTATATTATAATAGGCCGTAGAAGTAATATGAAAGTCGACATAATAAAATTGTTAATAACTCAAAATTAACTAAATTACATTTATAATTATTATTATCCTTATATTTTATAAATAATAAATTTATTAAAAATTATAATATATATATATTGTTAATAAAACAAAATATAGAAAAATATAGATTAAATACCTCACAATAATTTATTTTAGTCTTGCAATAATCACACAGTATACAAGTTCAGCATAGATATTGTCTATTTCATGAAATGGATGTTCATATTTTGCATTTTCGTTAAAAGCGAATTTTAACGATTTCAATAAATTTCATCAAATGGACGTTCAGTTTAAAATATTGATTTCTTTAAACGAATAATTATAATTCTAAAGCTACATATTTGTTGTTGTAAAAATAAATAAGCAAACTTTTTTTTGTTAGTTGTTATTTTTTTACACGCCATAACAATAACAAAAGATGTCATTCACTATTAACGTTTACATCTGTGAAATGTGAAGCGTACAGGTATAATAATTTTGGGCTATTGAATTTGGCCCTTTTTAATAATTGGTTATATATTCTTTTAAATAGGAGTTTTTTAAAGGTTTTGAGGCAGGAGACTTGTCTCGGTCTGTATGACGTTGAGAGTTCGGATATTTTTTATTTGTTTTTAGAAATAATTGTGGCATGTTTCCATTAAGCTGAGAAATAAGTTTAGTGAAGAGTGACACTGAGTATAATATGTGTTAGTAGCATAAAAGCCTTTTTAACAAATTTCTGGCAACTTCAGAGGTGACAAGGTTACCTGGTATTTTTTTCATGGAAGACTTTTATACAAGATTATGCATTTTGTTAAAAATTTAAGGTTGAAATGAAATTTTCATTGGAAATGGATAGTTTAGCGTTTGTTCGATTAATATGAGACTTAAAGATATTTTGAGTGAGATGTTCACAAAATGTGCTGTTTCTATATTTGTAATCATATTGATTGGTAGTTTAATAACAAAAATATCAAGAATGTTAAGGTGCTTTTGAGGAGATGTGGATCAGTAGGTGGAGCCGGAAGGAACAATTATTAAGATATTATTTTTCATGGTACTGTTTATTTCCACGAAAATTATTTATTAGACAACTCCATTTTTGGTGAAATTATAAATATATATGCTAAAAAACCTAGTAGTATATGTCTGAGTTTATTTTACGCTCATAAATCTGTACCAGAAAGCACGCAAAATTAAATTAGATTTTTTTCTTAAAATAAAACTTTTGACAATTACTTATAAATACTTTTACAATTGACCAAAATATAAAAATTAGAAACCATCAAAATATTCTCATTCGTATAAATAAGAATCTATATCCACCCATATACATTAATCATAACATCCATCTGATAACCAAAGTATAATAATTTATTGGTATATTGACCAATCACAATATTATAAATTATAAAAGTTAAGTTTTGTACTACTAATACAGATCTATATTGTAATTTTGAATATAATATAGTGTTCTCCATCATTTATTTTTATACGAGCAATGTGAATCAATAAATATGGAAATAAAAACTTGAAACAGACACCCACAATCGCAAATTATTCGAGTTTTCGGATTTTTGAAACGCATCGTCGCCGCCGGTTCTCTTTTCTAAAATAGATAAGATATCAATTGATTTGTCATGGGAAATCACGCTTAACATCGCGTATAACACTTACTAGAGTTGACTTTCTTTTCGTTTCATAGGATAAAACCAGTAAATTACATTGTAAATCCCGAGTACGGTACATATAATTATATTACGCGCTGAATAATATGCGGCACACACAAAATATTACATGCTGTAACAATTTTTTTTTCTTCAAATCTGTGCGCTGAATTGTACGCAAACGGATTATGTTTATAACGGTCGTTCGTGCGCAAACAAGAGCCATGTGGATAGCTGCCCGCCCTCTCCTCCCACCGCTTGAAAGTCCACAAGCTATACATATGTATAATATTTAATTGTATAACAGTACCTATATTTAGATAAACTTGTATAATCGTACAACTGAACAAACAGATATAAATCGACGTTTAATCCATTGAAATAAAGATAACTTACACAAACGTTGTTTTACTTTAATGTACACGACATTTTCGACAATAACCCACTAAACTTTGACCGTTCTAGTTGAACGTTTGTAATATGTAATGCGCAATTTTTCGCGATGTATTGCGACGTAACACTACTCATTAGATGTCCGAACAAATGATGCACTTTTCTCGGCTATCGCCCTATCACTGCACCGCGTCACGATAAGATAAATTTTCGCAAGCCTTTACGTCAAACAAGTCACACGAATGGCATATATTTTTTATTTCGACCTTCCATTCTAATCGAATCTACGTATAATATGATATTTTCAAGTCCCAAAATATACGTGGTGTACGATAATTCAATATATTTATACAAGAGCATGCAGACTATTATTATTATTAATATAATAATATGCATGTAAATTTCTATATAATATTATGTTTTATACACTTTTCCTTAAGACGAACCAATCAAACGCGTGAAATCTTTACTAATCACCAAATATCGATAATCACTTTCCGAGACGAAATCGATTTTGATGCGTTTATTACATTAGCCGTGTTCAATCATGGACAACGAATGGCCGGCGTTACAATAAATCGTTTTTTACTATAATGTTATTCCGCACAATATAATAATAATAATAATAATATGTATTATAACCATGCACTATATCGTCCATATCAGGAGTATTATTATAATGGCGTTGGCTTTTAAATTAAAATGTATTATAAAACCAATGATAGCTAGTACAGTGTTACACGAATAGTATTATTTATTGTTATCATCGAGTAGGTAGTGTATTCGTATGTAATTCACAGCCTCCACCTTCCAGGCTACGTTATAATAAAATACCTTTATTTGTAGGTCTCCAATGCGGCATCATCATTAAAAATGATAATGTTTATTTACATAAAAAAAGATAATAGTTTACATATTTAATTGGTACAAAAATATTATTATAAAGAAAGATTGTCTACCTATATACGAGTATACAGTAGATAATAAAAAAATTCAAATACAGACAATAATAGACTTGATAAGAACATAATATGATGTTACGTGATTGCAGCGTACCAAATAGCAAATCGTGTAAAATCATTATCTCCTATAGCCCTATAGAAGCTGGTTATAGTTATAATCCATCCGTGTATGTACGCTGTTGTCAGCTAAGATACGTAAATACGCGAGATTCCAATAATTTTATAGGTATCTACAGTTTTATATATATATATGCAATATAATATTTTTTTTTTCAAAACAAAAAATACAATTTAGGTCTTATTGATTTTTGTATTTTGGCTTAAGTACATATTATTTCGTTTTAATGATCTAAAAATCGCAATGTGTGATTTACTTCTGTGATTGGGTTTTGAGTTTTGTGAGGACTACCTCTATATGTTTGTAATTATTTTCGCCAAGAAAATTATTAAAAAGTAAAAAAAATATAACATGGAATAAACATGATTTTGTTTAAAAATATACATATTTTTGATATAATATTGTGTCAATCGACAATTTCAACGTTTAAATAATTTAGAAAATCTGAGTATCTTGATTGATCATTATTAATTTAAATTACCTAACCAACCGTATGCTACATTGAAAAACTAATAATTGTTAACATTATATAATTAACTAGAAACTAGAGTAATTAAAATGTATGATATTATGAAGAAGTATCTTTCTACGTTATCAGATGTGGCTACGTTTGAACTGTTAGAAGAAGTCTATTTTAATCCGTCGGCGGACGAATGTCTGATGACTAGATGTTATGATATCATTTTTATAAAAAAAAATTCTCATTAAATTCCGTCATGTGACAATGTGTCTTCTTCACTCTTCCATTTCATGATGGTCCGATGAGTAATCCGTCCAAACATTTCCACGTATCCCTTTATTTTCAAGCCAACGAATTCCCGAAATCTCAATTTCATATCAAACTTTAAATGACCATTACGTAATAAATAAATAAAAATTAATAGCCCGAAGAATGTGATAACACTGATAATAATTGTGAATGTCACATAGTTTATTCTAAAAAATATATAAACTGATTTAAGTATAATATATAAATAATCCTTATATTTAATATTTATACAATAGACCAACGGTTTTATAATAATATAAACTAATACTAAAGATATCTGTATTTTAGTCATTAATGATTTTCCAGTTTTACGTTTTTAACTTTTGATGGAATGATACTTGTAATATTTATGAACTTTTCAAATTAATTTTCAGAAGTAGGTGATACCTATGTGTAATTTTTATAATAATTACTATTTCATAGGTATTTTATATTACATTAAATTAACATAGTCACATCATCATTTTGAACCTCAAATCTCAAATTTAACAATAAACAAAATAATTTTTTTTTTTATACTTATTTGCTGGATGTAAGAGAGAAAAAACGGCTAACAATAAAATATATTTTATTATACTTACACTGACACTGTAACCCACTAATATTATTATATAATACCAAAATAATATTATAATTTTCTTTATCATGTTATTACTTATTAATTTAACTTTATCAGACAAAGGACGAAATATTAGAAGGCTATATATATAATGTCAAATTAAACAAATAAGTTTATATATGTAATGTATATAAATCAATATTCTTTATTCAGCATTATAATATAACATCTTAAATTCTTAAATACGTGTTATTATATTACAATCACCTTCGTATGTCATTGAATCAATTTTCACACGTAAAGCATACAATTCAAAGGAAAACATGTGTTATGTCATATATAGTAGAATGTATTTAAATACCTACCTACTACAGGTGTAGTTTGATTTATGACTATAATTTATGAGTAAAGTTAAAAGTAGACGATAAAAACAAAGTTACATAAAAAAATTGTATCATTAACTTAATTGATATTTTAGATAAGTACGTGATTTATATACTCGTACGTAATAGTACACCATAGTACCTACATAAAGACATAGACATTATTAGGTATATACCGATAAAAATATATTCAAAGGTTCTTCAAGCAAAAAAAAAATCACGTAAACATAATCATAAATAATTAATCAAACACTAGGTCCAGCATGTGCTAAGTTTTGGCTTTTCGAGTGATAAAAATAAAGGTGATGCAAAACATTATAATATATTATTGGATTCATGACGAAGTATAATAAACACAAATTTATAATTACAACATCTGCAATATTTTAATGCACACATCAGCGATATTTTTTCTTAAGACAACACTTTTATGACAGTTTTATTTCTCATTTAAGGCCTAGAAAAATCATAAATTAACGTTGACTTTTTTTTCGGCAATGTTGCATTGCAGTATCATGTGTATAAAAACATTAAAATTGTATTTTTTATTGTTATTGTTTTTATTTTTATTCACTATTATTATTTTAATTTAAACATACCTCTGAAATAATTATTATAATAAAACACAATATTAGATGTCTTATAATGAATGCGTATATTTTATTCGGTGCTTTTTCCATACAATTTTCTAACAGTAGCAAAGTCATGTTATTATACAGTATATTATGCTGTGTAACACGCGCAATGAACCTATTACACAATCTTATTATACATGGTTATACAAATGCTGTTGACTATTTTTCATTTTCTATATTATTTGTTCATCACTACCTAATAGTTATTATTCATGCTACTATGACATATGTACGTAATTTAACACTTCGCGCGCTACCTATATTGTACCTAGACAATAATTTGTTAATTTGTACATTGTAAAAATCTATAGGAATATAACATGGAATATCTAATATTTTTAAACTGAATATAATAAATTCGTACGAATTCGCGATTCGCGAACATCTTTAATGTTTGAATGCGTTCGTGTTGTAATCATATTTAATATAATATCCCCCATATTTTTATTTCCGCTCAGGTCATGATATATTTTATGCATTATACACGACGATATTTCAAGACACAGATGTTAAAAACTCGAAAGCTGTGCCTAGCAGAAAACAAAGCGCTTGACAATACACACACTCTTTATAGCAATAAAAAATACATATACGACAATAATAGCAATTCCCCGCAGTGTATATATAATATTATTGTTGGTACCTACGCTCATTGTACGCCGGCGAGCACTCGATATAATCTAGGAATATGAGTGGTTATATAACAATCAGGCTAAAAATAGTCAAAACTTCACGACGATAAAAAATTATTACCTGCAAATGACAACAATAATATGTCAACGCGTACACCTTTATTATAATATAAAATAATATGCATCGCGCCATCATATAAATTATAATCTCTGTTCTCGTCGATGATATATTCAAGGTTATACCCATAAAATGTAACAATACGAGTGTACTAGTAACTACAGTATTCCACGTCTTGATTTATCATATCTTAATTGAGTCTTAATGACAAAAAAAAAAAAATGTACCATACATTTTTATTCTTCGCTCGCAATAAATTTGTTTCCAAGTTTCTTTTGCCAGATACTATAAATATAACAAAATTTGCGTACTCTGAAGATTCACTTTGCATTTGAAATACTAATAGGTATAAATTATTAATTAGTAATTACTTTAATATAGTTAACTGATTTACTGAAAATCCCAAAACCACCACTATCGCCAGGTATCTAAAACGTTTTTTTTGGTTTTTCGATCAAGAGTGTATAACTAATATAACTAAATACTTACACAAGAAAAAATTTTAGTATTGACAAAAAAATGTTCATCGTGGTTAAAACAGTTGAATATTCTAATTACCTACTAAAATAGATGTAGGCACAATAAATATGTGTATTATTTTATGAATAAAAGTGAACATCAAGTCTAAATGTCTCGTTACGAACTTACCAAAAACCTTAATTTGTCCATGATAAAATTTTATCCCACCAAAACCTATATTGCATAAATATATCACTCGCAAACAAATTTTTTTTTTATATAAACAAAACCGGAAAACTCCCGTTTACTGCATAACAGATTTTGAATATCTTTATTGAATAGATAGAGGTAACTATGTTAAATCGATGGCAAATCATTATATAAAAGTATGGTTACGAAAAAAATAATGCAGTTATATTATATACAGTTCACAAGTTAATATACCGTAAAATGATGATGTAAAGTATTCTTCAAATACAATTTTGTATTTTTACTGTTCAAAAATAATTTGGCTCTTTTTGAACTATTAACAGTCATTTAAAATGTTTACACGACATTAAAATTTACTTTTTACTTCCTTGAACCGTTTCACATTACAGCATATTTTATTTCATTATTTAGTATAATGTTTTTTTGTATTTTTGCACAAAGAGGTGAATAAATAAAAAAAAAATCTCAGATTTCCCTTAAAATTCTACTCTATTTGACAATAAATTACGTGTTGTAAAAACATAAAATGTAATTACAACACAATATAACTAACACTATCGTGTAAAATTATAAAATATGTCAAAACACTCGTAACTTAAATTTATATGCCGCAGATGCGTTTCTTACATTCCGATATTATTCTTTGATGATTCTCACGATTTTTTTCAAAATCTACTAATAACATTTCAATTCGTATGGATGTATAACGCATTCATTTTAAAGTTTTTACTGCCCCACAGTTCATAGGGGTTTTCAGAATAAAAACACGCATCGTTATTATATCAACCACTCCCTCGCTCCGTTCATAATCTAAAAGACATTAGTTTAAATGATATATGTTAACGATGTAGTGCACTCGCATTAAATTGACCTATTTTTTTTTCAAAACTATTTAATTTATAGTAACTAATTTTAAGAGTTAAAACAGCTCAATTTGTTTTCATTTGAAATTTGATTGCGTATGTTTTTATGACATATGTGTATTTTTTTGACATTTTTATGGCTGCAAAATTAATCGAATACGAGTCACTAGATGTATTTTAACCATAGTAACATTTTTCAATTTATAAAGAAACCTTACATTATACATAAATCTCTATAATAGATATTAAACTAAAAAAAAAAAAATAAAAATAATAACAAAACACTAAAATACATACATATTATTTTACCATAAAATAATTATTAATGTTTTAACTTTTAACGTTTACAATGTCAATTCGAATTATTTTTTATTTTTATCACGTTAAGTTGTGTTAATGATTCATAAAAAATGACAAATACTTTAACATCAGAAAGGTAATAAAATACCCATACTTTTGTGGATTTGTGTTTTATATTCTGGAACGACTATAAATTGGTTCCTAAATTTTGAGTTGACTCCTGGGTTGTTTACATGTAACATATGAAGTGGTTCCCGTAAGCTTTCATGTTAATACAACCTTGACAATTGTTAAATTAACTTTTCTTAGAATACCTAAGTATGGTTAAAAATGTTGATCAGCATAATATATACGTACATAATGTACGCTACATGTAATATACCTATTGATCAAAAATAATATTTGTGCTTGTAAAAAATAAAAAATAAATTAATGCTAGAATACAGGTAAATAATATGTTTTCCTTACATCAATAATACATAATATATAATAGTTATGATAAATAATATAATTAAAAAAAAATAAAAAAATAGTGTGATATAAATTATTAATACAAATTTTTAACGAATTGTAAGTTCAAAATTTGGTAGTCTTTCGACATTTTAATATTTTTGTCAATAAACTTTTTCTTTTCAGCAATTTTTTTTATTTTTATTTAAATTAGCTTCTTTTATTTAAGTATGTATATTGTTTTGCATTGGCTAGTTGATTTTCTCAATATTATTTAAATTATTTATTTTTAAAAATGATTTGCATTTTCATTTTGTACAACGTTCGATATTTCACGATAATTCTTTTTGAAATCCATATTTAAATCCATTGATTACGCCGAGTTTTATATTTTTCTTACTTCACATCACTTCCATTTCAACGTAGGTGCTTATATTTCAATTTTCAATAAATATATGTATGACTAGGGTAATTGTCACAAGACTAACGAAAAACTAACATTATCAATTTACTAGAAATAAAATTATACTTATAAATTTTCCCAGATAACGAAGACCTAATAAAATATTATAAGATCATCGATTTGTACATATTTTGTAACAGTTGTATACTGATAAGTAATTTTACTCAGGAACCAATTCCGTATTACTCATATTTAGTATATCCGAAAGTGATTCAACACATTAGTTTGACAATTTTCAGGTATACAAATAAAATCATAAATGTCATCATCTAATATATTCTATAATTGTTTGTTATAATTTAGATACTTGATTACATTAGGTATGCATAAACTTAGACCAAATTGCATGTTATGAGACATCTTACACATGAGTAATGAGTATTGTAATGAAATTTCGTTATGACTCATCCCACCCAAATCCATTTGACAAATGATTTTTCAGTATTTCTTGTGAGTCGCCTTTTGTAAACCTCAGTATACTTCATAGTTCATTTCATGTTATAGTAAAATAGATAAATAAAGTATAATACTCAGTCATAACATCATAATGTACATTAACGGAACGGTCCATTGGATTTTATATGTACACAGAACGTAATAAAACCCCACAATCGAATCATTCGAATTTACCACAAATAATACTTTAAGCGCTTCAAAAAATATAAACAGCTATCCACATAGGGCATCTGCAATGAACAATATTAATAATAACAAAACGTATACTGTATTGCTTATATGTATATGTAGTATACACATGGATTATACATCGTCCATAAAATTTAATCATAACATGAAAACCGACCATAAAAACTATTTTTATTTAGTTATTTGGTTGAATTGCTTATAAATTATTTAGATAATTGTCATAATAATAAATTAATATCATTGAAGTTAGTTTTTTTATTTTTTATTTCTAAGTACAGGCCATCCGACCGATTGGTTCTTATAAAAATAGAGAAAAAAAACTAAAAACGAACATGGAAAAAATAGTCAATAAAAGTAACGACCAGTAAAGTGTTCTTTGGTGTGCTTACCTCCCCACGTCCTTTTATGTTGTTATTATATAAATTAAGTTACCAAACTTACTGATTGTATAAAAAAAAATATTACAGGTTGTAAATAAACTTTTATTAAATAAAAAAAAAAAATGTACGACTTGATTTTGTTGATTTTTAGGAAAAATTTAAAAGCACAGTTGGGAAATCATTATGATAAGTAATAACTAATAACCTGTTAAAATGTCAGGTTATTGAAATTAAAGTTTTAATTTCAAAAAACACCAATAGGATAGAGGAATAGAGTACTAAAAAAAACACTACACAGCACACACACGCGTATTAAATTATATCTAAGTTTAAAATTTAACCTATTCCACAGTTTAGTTTTTCTAAAAATATTAAATATCGTGTAGAAAATTATATTCACATCATATGCGTAAGCACTCTCGAGTACCTATGATTAATAATAAATTTATATGATTTTTATTCGGCTATTTACTCATGTCGTCGTACAGGTATAATAATAAAGATACTGAAACAAATAGCTACCTAGAAATATCAAACATCTGATTTAAATAATCGACGTGTAGAGGTATACGTACAACAGGTAAAACACTTTTTAAGTATTCCCAAAAAACACATAATCATTGTAAAAAAATCACTAATAGTGTCACGGTGATTCCTGTCACGTCATCCTTTCATCCTGCACCGAATTGGTGGATATGAAACACGGCCAAAACGACGATGACCCGCGGTTTAGACGTATCGTTCAATTGCTGCACTGCGTTATAACACGTAACACATTGTTGTTGTCAGCATGTCGTTTTTTTTTTCTTTTAAATAACTGCTTGGCCCTTTTCACATACACTCCACCATCACGAATGTCGTCCGTTTATATCGAAAAAAAACTGATGACGTTGGTTCGCGTTTTACTATTTCAAGAAGGAAAAATAACCGACGGGAGGGTTCCTATATACACATGAACGAAGATAAATAACGACCACGAGATCCCCGTGGGCCCGAGGCCAGCGTTTTAATAGAATACTCTCTTGCGGCGACGAGGCGACGTGTCTACGCGATAACAAGCGTAAGCCGCGCTCCGTTGTCGTCATACGCTCTCGCGTCAACCAACAAATTATTATGGTAATTCAACGGCTGAACACGGCGTAGAAAAAATCGCACCGACACGTCATGACATAATACGTATATAATATAAAAAATTAGTAGAGCTTATATGTAAACAAAAACACACTTAGATACCTCTAATTATAATAACTAACCATGAGATACGTATACAATATAATATAATATGTATCACAGTTATACGCTTTGCGCCATACGGTTTACGATAACGGTTAATGTTGGACGCGGTAAAATCGACTTTTCCAATCATTGTTACGGGTTAACTAAAAAAAAAAAAAAAAAATCGATTAAAAAAAAATTTTTAATTCTAATATTCCAATTGACTTTTGCGCGATTTATAGTGAGAATAATAATATTGAAGATGTGAAAAAAAAAACACATCTCAAACAGACTTTGCGAAAAATTTCCTTTCAAAATCGATAAATTATAATAATAATATTATTATAAACGTGGGAATTTCAATACACTGATGTGCGGTTGTGATATTATCTCGATAAGAATAAGTAGTCAATCATATTGTTTAACACGTATTTTCAGTATGCTTGCAGAGATGCGGTTTAAAGTTCGTGTGCACGCTCACAAAGGAGACCATCTCTTTCTCTCTCTCTCTCTCTCTCTCTCTTTCTATCTGTCACTCATGCATTTACTCTCTTTCTCGCGCGTGGTACTTGATTGGTGTATGTATGTGACCTGCACGGCTATACGTATATATAGATATAAATTATTTATTTTATATATGTATTATGTATAAATACAAAATAATATGTTCTGAAAATATTGGGCAACAGAATTCGCGGTAAATTTTTAATAGCGTGTTGTTCTGCTACAATGAAACTATACGCTCCGTTTGAAAGTAGCGTGTCACGGTAATTTTCCAAAAAACAAAAGACGAGCATACATCAATTTCCGATAAGTTGTCTACGTACATATCACAAAATAAATACTTATGTAGAGTGGTAGAATGACTACACACTATGAGAATAAAAAATAATATCCTATTGAATCCTATTCCTAACTAGTCGTTCTTCACGTGGACCACGAATTATATTCCACGAGTAAGACAATATCCTATATTTAAAAAATTGATTCCTATTTTTCTAAATTCTAAATTTTTATGTAATTGTAATATAGTATAAATAGTATTATAATTTTATAATCGGGACATACATTTGAAGAAAAAAAATTTGTTTTTCGTTATTTACAATTACAACGTTATACAAATTTTGATTTTATCGTTATTCAAAATTTAAACGTTATTCAACTTTTGCGTTTATCGTTATTCAAAATTAAAATGTTTAAAATATTTTATAAATTATAGCTATTAAATAATTAGAAATTAATTATTTCATCAAATGATATACTAGGGATCTATATATCGTTTTGCGTTATGTTTTGTTTGATGATATATCACATATTTTGTTAATCGTTATGTTTTGTTTTATATTATTTAATTATTTATGTTTATCGTTTTCCGTTATAATTACGTTTACATATTTCAATCGTTTTTTGTCAAATATAACGTTATAATTATGATGTTATTATAAAGTTTGCAAGCTCTGATTATTATAGAAATTTTCAAATTTAACTGTTTATTAAAAACAAAAAACAAAAATTAAAGAAATCAATATTTGTCATTGATCTTAATAATTTCTAATCCACAAAGTCACTGCTGTGATAAAAATAAACAAGCTCCTACTTTAATTTAAATACTGAGCAATTTAAATGTACACAAACAAAATTATAACAATTGACCAAATGAAAGAGTCTTAATTACCAGTAATTGTGGCAACCATAAACCTTTTATACGCGGGCTGCATGCGTGCGCATTGTGTGCCTGTACACAAGTTAACTGGTCCCAATTAACATTCGGTCAGAAGCACTATTTTCAAGAATACAATATGTATACTATTTTTGTTGTCGTCGTCACGAGAAAATTATCTATGCGTATTATGATTACTGAAACTCGAGTTTTAATAAGACACTTATCGCCACTACTCCAATATTATATTTGACTTATGACTACGATTTAGCGCATTTTTTACTATACATTAATTCACTATCCCGGCTATTATCTGTGCGGGATTAACTTGGTATTTTCAAAACATCCATAATCAAAAATAAGGTCAAATATACGAGACCCTGATTAAATTCAAAGATATAAATCTGAAAATATGGTTAAGCAACAAAATTGCTTATTTTTCTGTAGACTTTCAAACTCTTTTTTTTTTTTTTATTTTATTGAACAAGACATAATATTTACAATCTGTATTTGTAGTTATACAATAAGTAAATGTGATGGAATTGATTTTCAGGAGGGGGGAAGTTGCCCATTGGCGACACCCCGTGGTAAGCGGTTTAAGGAGAGAGTAGGTCCCTACACCAGTTCCTTTTCAGGCGCCTGGGTGGATTACCTGGAATTTGATTTGATGATAGTTGGGTGATTATAGGATTAGAGTGAGTACTGAATGTTTTGTGTGTTTTTTTGTAGGTGATTTTGGCAAGGCTGTTTAAGGTTGGAATGCAGATGTCTTTATGAAGTGATTCATTGGTAATATACCAAGGGGCACCAGATATTAGACGTAGACAAATGGACTGAAATGCCTGGATAGTTCTAGTATTTGAGGGTTTGGCTGACCCCCAAAGTTGTATGCCATAGTACCACAAGGGTCTTAGAAGAGCCATGTATATTGATCTTTTGGTTTTTAATGAGAGCTTTGAGCGGAGTAAGGGTCTGAGAAGGTGGAGTCTTGAATTGAGAGCTTTACGCTTTTTTTTTAAGTGTGGACCCCATGTAAGGCGTTTGTCGAGAATTAAGCCCAAATAATTAGTTTGTGTGGTAGATGGAATTTGTGCATTGCCGATAAAGGTTGCGGGACATTCTAGAGATCGAAGTGTGAAGGTAATTTGTGAGGATTTTGATGGGTTTACTTGGATTTTCCAGTCATGAAACCAGGTGTTTAGCACAGTTAGGTGGTTTTGGATTTTTTGGGCAGCTTGGATGGGATCATAGTCAGTAGCAAGGATAGCAGTGTCATCCGCGAACGTACCAAGTAGTGTGTTTTCGTTTAGAGGTAGGTCACTGGTGAAGACATTGAATAGGAAGGGAGCTATGTCGCTGCCTTGGGGAACACCGGCAGTTGCTATTTGAGAGTTGGATAAGGCGCCGTTAATTTTTATGACAAATGTTCGTTGGTTTAGATAAGATTTAATTAGTAGGTAGTACGGAGCAGGCAAGAAAGATTTTAATTTAAAGAGTAGGCCAGGGTGCCAAACTCGGTCAAAAGCCTGTGCGATATCTAGAAAAATACCAATGCAGATTTTTTTGCTCTCGAATGCTGATGAGATTTGATCGACGACTCGATGCAGTTGGTGGATTGTGTTGTGTTTAGATTTGAAGCCAAATTGGAAATCAGGTATAATTTTATTATCTGCGGCAATTTTTGTAATTCTTTTTAGTAGTATTTTTTCAAATAGTTTTCCCTACGATAGACAGAAGGCTTATAGGACGGTAAGAGGATGGGTTTTCGGGAGGTTTACCTGGTTTGTGGATGAGTATTATTTGAGCATGTTTCCAGATAGATGGCATGTAAGAAAGGCGGAGTATAGAATTGAATATATAAGATAGAAGTATTATTGTCTTGGGAGGTAATTGTTTTAAAAATGGAGCAGTTATCAAATCATGACCAGGAGCTTTGCCAGCCTTTAAATGTTTTATATAGAAGAAAACTTCATTTGGGGTAGTGGGTTACTCTTACAAACGTATTATTATGTGATGATTGATTATGACTCTTACACGCTCAACACTACCATTATTTTTTTTTTTTTTTTTTTAGCAGTGTCCAAAAACGAGTGAATAAAATAATATTAAATCATATTAAACGCATGCCAAATAATATATTTTGTTAATAATTAACGCATTTAGTACACGGCACACAGTGACCAATTGTAAAGAACCCTTCCCCACGTATATACATCAACAAATAACTACTCTGTTCAAACATAATAGTATAATACGATGCATTATTATAATCTTTAAAAATGTTTATACACATAGGTATATATAATATACATATACAATTTATATTTATTAATGTTTTATTATGATTAACCGGCCAGTCGGTTTTAGGGGACTGACTAATTAATTAAAGTTAGGTGCATCAAAACAATTTATTGAATACTGTGACCCGACAGTCGGTTTTCGACTGTACGCATGTGGTATATTTTAAATTATACTTTTGAATAACATTTTTTACTGCCACTCAGACGTATATCATGTTGGTGTAGCGTAAAAAAAATAATCGTTGAAGTAATAAAAAAACAAAACATGTAATTTGTTTACAAGTCATAAACCTAGTTGGATAGTTGGATGCATTAATTATTATGCTTTGTACCATGAACCAACTATAATAATATTATACATTATGTAGTATCGGGCACACTTGCACCGAGTCATGCATTACTTTAAATACACATATTATGTGTCATCAGTTTGTAAAAGAATTGTCGAAAATTCACGATAAACTTGATACTTATGGTATATTATAGAATTACGCTAAAAATTATCTTACAGCGCATCTAACGATTGTTTTATCAAAACTTTCCAAACTTCTCCATATTATTCAGATATCAATTTTTAGACACGAAAACCAATACGGATGTAACCTCGAATTCGATGGGATAGAAGACGATAGGGCACGCGGAAATAAGACATTTTAGTTATTATAATATTAAAGCATTACGTGTCGATCTTCGCGGGTTTTACAACGCTTATCGCAAACTTTGCAAAGTTCTATAACACACGGTATACAACGGTATCGACCCAGTGGTTATTACATAGATAAAGTTGATATAAGTATAAAAAATACAGAGTGTTAGTGTTTAGGCTAAACATTATTGTGAATCTATCAACTCGTTCGTTGTGATCATTTGCAATCGGTGTTGTTTCACGGGTTAGGTATAATAAAATGAATATACGATATACGCCACGGGTGTTCCGCGTCGATTTTCTGCGGGACTGTTGCGATTTACAAGGCGGCTGACACGTAGTCGCAGTTTTTGTCACTGACACGCCATATATTAATATAAAATTTTTCATTTAAAACTCGAGGTATAACTATTTACTTTAACCAGTTTGACCCACAATTATTTAAACATTTCCAAGAAAATATCGATAATTTTGTAAACAAATCTTTGAATATATCATAGGCTTTATTAAGCGTCACTCATTAGAATTTAAAGACTTAAGAACATTTAGGTAGGCTACTCTATTTCACACTATTATTAGGTTTATCTTGTAATGCGAACTACCCATTTGGAGTCCATACTTTAAAATTGACATTGGTTTTATTGAACACGTTAAAAACCACTATCTGAAATGTGTAAAATTTAAATTTAATATTATTATTAAATAGATATCTACGAGTGTCAACAAATAAGATTCTTTCTGAGCAACCACTCTAGATTCTTGACGTGAACTAGCTGATACTACTTTTATTTTAAAATGAATTAATGAGCACATTGATATTCTCTATCTATTAAATTTCATTCTTTTTAACAAATCTACTTACAATCACTGTTCTACTTTAACGGTTTTACATCAACCATCATGCATCAAGTTTTTTTTTTTTTTAAATATCTTCAATTATAATTCTTATAGCTTTATGTGATAAACTCTAAGTTAATGTTGATTTTTTTTTCTCTTCATATTTAAGCATGATTATATATTAGTATATTACTAATTAATGATTATACAATAATGCTTCATATTATTATATTAATACCAATTTATTGTGTCACTATATTATTCCCAATATTGATTTAATTTCTTACCTTGTTATCTGTACTATTGGCCTCCAACCCGTTTAATTAATTTAAATAAATTATTATTATTATTATTATTATTATATAGGTAGGTACCCGCACCCATAATATGTTATAGACTTGAACTTGAACGAGCATACATGTGTTTGATATTTGATATTTTGAAGGTCCACTCGTTTGCTATTGCAAGCGTTAGCACAATCGCGATTATCGTGAAAACACCACGAATGCGTGAAGTGAAATGTGACATTTGCGGCTTTGAGCTTTGATAGCAGCAGTAGACGGCGTTATGAGGCGCACGCAACAGTTATGATTATCGTGATTAACCGTCCAAACATCAATGATTATTTCAGCCATCGCGTCATAATTAGCGAAATTAATTATTAAACTAACCATATATGTAATTTTATTAAACAGTTTTAATGTATAATCAATAATTGATGTTTTTAAGCCACGGCGAACTTCAGATATATTATTATATATTATTAGTATCACGACTTTTATGTTGTTTCTATAACGTAAATATAATATATATTTTAAATTTAATATTATTATTATTTTTATTATTCTACCCTATGGTTTAATAATTATAAAACACAGTAATGTTGTGTTAATAAATTATAATCGTCTAAGATTTATTCGATTTATTTCATATGTGCTCGGATAAGAATCTTACCGCACAATATGCGTCAATTTAAATAATTTTAAATATAAGGATGTCGATATTTGCTGGTTTTGTACTCTAGATTGAGCAAAAGCTATATTACTGCACGATTACATTCCTGCGATATATTTCAATCGTTTAGCAAGTCCTCCTTGTCAGCTGCCTGACAGAATGAGTCAAAGTGAATATAAGATATACCTTTATAAACCACAAAGTATTTAAAGGAGATATTGATTCCTCTTAAACCTAAATTTCAAAATCCCATCGTCTTATTCTTGTCTTATCTTCCTCTCCTTATCCCAATATAACATATGTCCCAGTATATGTGCCACTAACTATGATACGAACCAACCTCATACAAACTTGTTAGGATTATGTAAATTGCCAACAAGAATCTATAATTCTAGATGAATTGATAAGCCAGTATATTGTTCTATTGTATTATGTTATATTTATTAATATACTTATTATATTATTTCTTATAAGTTATTCATGATTAAATTTATTGAATAATTATTATTATTTTGGAATTGTTGTATTATTATTTTTTTAGATACTTTGCTTTAAAACAGAATTTTTAGAATTTTTGATATGAGCTTGTGTTTTGAAAATGATAAATAAATATGTTATTATTGTAACGTAATGAACCTTAAAGAACCTGACGATTAACGATTTTTTGTAATGTCAAACGCTAACGCCTAACGATATAGGAATATAATAATAATTTTTAAGTATAATGATATTTTAAACATTAAAATGTCCGAAATTGGTAGTATTATTTTTTTAAACTAATTTTATTGTAGTATTAATATTTTTCAGCTATACTATTGTATAACAAATTTAGGTAATATTATGATTAAATATAATTTTTCTACGTAAAATATATATATATATATTTTTTTATCATGATGTAGTTATAATTTACAATTTACTTACAATTAAATTGTGTCATTTATATTATTACATCATCGTGCGTCATATAACAATACATAAAAAAATACCAACTAAAATGACAACAAATTAAAATAATTATCAGTGTAACAACATTTTTCATTAAAAATTACTTGTAACTTGCAAAATCATTGGTTTGAATTTCGAAGTATTAAATATTTTTTGTAGCAAATTTACAGCATAGTAGGTACCTTCTATTTAACCTTAAATCGATAAGAAAAATGATCATAAAATATATGATACGATATACTGTATTAGAATAAGTAAGATTTTATATTTATTTGGATCATTTAGTGTTTTATGAAGCAAGAATGTTATCGTTTAAGTTTTTGACAGTTTGATTCAACAAACTAAATTTGTTCACATAGACAGTATATTTGCAGCGAAATGTATCTTATTACAAATTCCACACACAAGCTAAACATTTTGAAATATAAAAGCTTAAAACTCAAATAAAAGAAAACATAATACAAAAAGCATAAAATAAATTGTAAGCTTCAAACTTCGAATTTAAATAAAAAAGTAAATATTTTGAATATTTTCTAAATAAATAGCTTATTAGGATTTTTAAGTTGATTATTTTAATGAAATAATAGTACTTAATTTAAAATTTGAATAATTAGATATATAAACAAATCCATAGTTATAGTATTAGACTGTAATACTAGGTTATTAAATTATAAAAATTACATATCATGTATAGTTTTTGTAACACATTTAATTTATTTTAAATTCTGAATAATAAAATAGAATTTTATATTATTCTGTAAATCATTATTAATCCTTCAAGTATTGCATAGCATTGACAATATTTATTCTCAGGGTTCAAAAATTGACCAAATCTGCATAGAAAGTTGTTAAAGTTTAATCGAAAGCACCCTCTCCCAATATTTTTAAAGCAAAATCACTCCATATAAATTGTAAATTAAAGCCCTTAAATTTTTTGTAATTTTATATTTACTCTTTCAACTTTTTATATTTACTATATCTCCATAGAGAGCAGTTAATTTGGCTGTGGTGTAGAGCTGCCACTTTAATAGGTCAATATGGTATTACAATAACTAACAAATTTCGGTAATAAACTTGCAATTTAAGTGCTTTAACTTACAATTTGTTTTGAGGTATTTGGCAAAGGGTGAAGACTGAAGAGGCAACCACCCAAAACTTAATTGTCTGGATAAATTCAAGATAATAAATTTACGAATTTTGTAAATAAACTTATAATTATTTAGAATAGACTATAACATACATTTTGTTGGAAAATTAGTGGTCATGGTAGGAGAGCAATATCACACACGTATCAGTGGTCTATTCTATTCCGTAGTCTGTACGGATTTTTTGATTATATATATCAGTTATTTCTACCAAAAAATATACATAATACCCAACAAAAGTCATCGGTTTTTAATTAGTTTTATTAATGGTATTTATAATTCTATCAATAATCTTACAATAATTACGAGCCGTACAATTTTAACAATGTCTAGTAAAATCTAAAACTTTAGTGCGTTCTCCGTCGTTAAATTATTTGTTACCAATATCACTATACATTGTTATTCAAAAAATTCTATTGTACTTTATAATTATAGAAGGTATAGACGTACAGTATATTATACTGTTTCCTATATACTAACTCTTCTTATTGTATACCCACCGGCCACCATCAACACCACCTAAAGCTTAAGCCTTAAGTATCAAAGAAAATCAACTCGAAAACAAAAATAATAATATATAAAATATAATAATATTATACTAATTTATCTTTAACTGCAACAATTGTATGTATATCAGTTTGTGGTTAAAAATCATGACATAGAAAAATAATAAATATAGTATAGGTATATGAACGCGTTGTTCCTCCGTCCTACAACAACATCGGATGAACAAGAAGAGAATAATAATAATTTACATTTGATCGTAGTCCATAACTCGTATCCAGACCTAGTTTCATTTTCATATTATAATGAAATGAGTCTTTAACAAATAGGAAGCCCATTTTCATGAACCATAAAAATAAAAAAATGAATTACATCTTATTTTAATTTTTTAAATTTTTTTAATCTTTTATATACATTAATCATTCTCGGAGATTTATAAATTAATAAAGAAGAAAACTATAATACACACATTGTCTTATTTAAATTACGTATTTTCTTTCTAAAATCAAAAGCATTTATTGCCTTGAAAATGTTCGATGGCTCTCAAGTCTTAAAAATCCAACCTATTTAGTCAGTTATGCTTTTTTTTTTTGCAAAAACGAACAGATTGGTGTATACTATCAAAATGAAAATTTTTCGAAAAAAACCAATTCAATAGCGTGCAAACTACGATAAGTATCGTTATAATATATTAGTATGAGCTATATAATATTCATTACATAGTTAGCGGCAAGAAACAGTTTTAACCAATTGATAAGAACAGATCTATATTAAAATGGAAATTGTAAATGCAAAAATCAATTACTTACCTAAAGACGTGAAATATTTATGAGATTTACAATTTAATGGTAAATTTAAATTCAAAACGATTTCATTATAATTTTTCAACGTCTTTTGTTTAACTAAATAATATATCTGTACTGTACACCTTTGATATGTATATATTCTAAATTTCTAACTACCAACGCAGATTTAATTAATCAATAAACATAACGTATTTCAATATCCATTTCACATCAAGATTCCATTATTATCAAATTGGATATTTATTTTATAATTATAATTAGACCAAATTTTTAAATCGTGAGTTTAACCCAGTTAACAGTTTACCGTGATAACATATCAGATAAGATATTGACATAGTCGTGAAAATATTAAGCATGGTAAACTTTTGAAATTGTGCTTGTTAATTATTGTTCTTTTAATTTTCAATTATTAGTGTTCATTTTTTTTATTTTTAAGTTATATTAATTTGTGTTACTTTTTCATTGTGGCGGTAAGTAATTGAACAATAGACGAATTATTTTTGATGATGTGTTATTTTTAAAGCATCAGACAATAATACAATTTTGAAAGTAAAGATAATGGTGATGACGCCTAAAAAAAAATATTTATCTGTTACTTATATTATAAAATATATTAATAAAATATGTAATATATTTATAGTTTCATGTATATTAGTTGTTATTTTAGTACCAAATTTTTTTTACCCCTATGCTCAAAAATATTATAAATGGTTTTAAAAATGCTTTAGCACAAGATTTAAAATATAATATAGCTGTTAATCATGTTGTTATATACGATGAAATTTGAACGTGTAAGTAATATAATAATATTTTATGTAAAATATGTTTTTATCCATGAAAATAAGAAATTATAATCTCCATGTTTTTAAACCTTCAAAAATAGATCAAATATTCCTACAAAAGTAAATAATATAATATATACAAAATAAAAATATAAAAATAGGAATATGTATTCAAACGGAATGAATAACAGAACCGGAAATATTATGAATAAAAAACCTTCCATAATACGAGTAATCATTAATATAAAAGGGCGTATGTAATTTACGCTAAAACAACCATAAAAAAAAAAATGTAATTTGCGCTACCTCTAAAAATTAATTTTGGTAAATGTGCCACATAAAACTAAATTAAATAATATTATGTAATCTGTGAAATCTTGAACCTATAAAAATTGTAATTTGATCCACTTTGAAATAATAAATAATAATTTTTTTTTTTTTTAACTCGTTCAATAAATATTTTAAATTATTCATCAACCAAATTAATAAAATGTACATCAAGTAAAATAAAACAAAATTATAATATTGTAATTTTATGTACCTATACGTACATTTTTATAAAAATGAGTAATATTTCAGTTAGTATTACTAGTAGGTAAAATATGTAAAACTTAAAAACATTATAATTTATTTTCCAATTTTTTATATTATTCATTTAAATGATGTGTACTATACTGATGTAAGCAATACTTGAATATTAACCTTAGAAATTGAAAGTGCGTTAAAGATTAAATTATATTATGCCATTTCGTTTTCTTTCGTGACACAGGTAACCAAAATTAATACTTAGACGTGCCCTTAATTACATGTTATTTTCTTATATTTTGGTGCAGATTACATACACGCATTAAAATTTACCTAATAGGTAATGGCATAAATTACTACTTATAAGTACTAAAACTGGCAAAAAATACTATCTTCAGCATTCAACTATCTCCACATATTAGTAGTTTTGCGTGTATCCTACGGCGGCCTGCAATTGTTAGAAAATAGGACCGAAGCCGAATGATTTTTTTTTACCATAGGCTTTGCAGTGACGGGACTTTACGTGTGTACCGCGATGACGTCTGAAAATGATTGTTTATAGATAGTATTATTTAATCTGTACGTATTAGGATACGTCGTGGTAACATGAAGCGCTGTAATTAAACAGACCCTTATTATGAGTCCTTCTCTGCCGAACAATATTACCTTAAATGTTTGAATAGGTATTTTGATTTATGTCGGTCGTACGCTAAAATATGCGACGTGTAATTTTCGTGTTTTTGAAAGTGATATTATCTTTTTTGTGCGTATATTTAGGGTGGATACATTCATGACTTAAGTTTCATAGCCTGGAGCATAATTTTTTATACAAGATATGTTTAATAGAAACCCTTATACGCCCGATTTTCTAAAAACAATTACTTATTTACAAATGATAACTTAGTTTCACGTACAATAATATAAATAATAAATATAACAGTTGCAAATAATTATATTAATACTTATTTATACAAAATTAATAAATAATTTTAATTTCTTCTCTGAACACTTATTAATATTTAAGTTTATTTCATACCATAACATTAATATACCATTTACATAACGAAACTCTGTCAATATCAGATTGAAAATAGATACCTAACACCAAATAGGCGATAGCGTTTAACTAATTCAGTTAATTTGTCCACTTACCTATCTAGATTATTCATTACATCGGTTGCTTATTATTATTATTTTTAAATTTTAATACGATGATACCTAATGAAGTATTAACAATAAGCCATGCGTTAAAAACGATGCATTCAAATATTCAAATTTAATATTTTATTACTAAATAACATGGCAATTTTATTTTATCGACAAACAATTTCATATATAATATACATGTGCATCACGAGACACGCGAGTAGCTATAATTATATTATTATTTGGTCGTGATACAGATAAATACAACAAATCGCTATGTCAGATAATGTCGTAAGAATAACAATGTCCTTAAATATATAGCCTAGTACTTGCTGTAAAATTATCCATTCCGCTGATCTATATATTTTATTTACATATAGATTTTCGTAAATAATTAGTGATTAGAAATCGTAGGTATGCTTTGTATTTATTTCACTACGCTTTGAATCTGTCAAGAGATAGGGAAGATTATAAAAGTAAATATCACAAAACACTATATTATTGTGTATAATTCTCACATTCGTCGACTTTAAACTCAAGTAATCGTGATAATTTTTATCTAACAGCACACTATTGGACTTATTAAATAATAAATAAGTATGTAATTAGTATTAGTTCTAGTTATATAGTTGGTTCTTCATAGTTTTGACTTATTGAGGTGACTGAATAAAATCATTGCTTTGTCCAATCGGATCTCAACTGAAAATTGAGAACTGAAAATATTTGGTCTGGAAAGTTTTATTTTAAATAAAAGTTATCATAAGTGCAGCATTCAGTTGTAATATATTTTACTGTAATACTGTAGTAAGTAATTCTTACATGAAAGACACATTGTATGTTATTTGTAATCCATAAGTAAGCTGCGTTAGAGATAGATTATGGCCGATACGTAACCTGTAGAAGTACACGATTTATGGTTAGAAAAATTTTTTGATTTTAAATTTCAATATTTGTTTTGATAAAAAAAACGAATTTAGTCTGTACTTTTAGAATATAAAAATTAAAAATTCCCAATATTTTTCAAATAATTTGGAAAAACAAGAATCAATTTTCTTATTTTATTTTAATTAAAAAATTAATAATAATAGACTAAATATTTGTACTTAAAAGTTAAATTATAATTGTCTATCTATGGTATAATTTAAAAATATTTTTAACCTTTTTGAGCTATTTATATTAGATATTTTTTATACATTTAGATTGTTTGCTATTGTTTATTTATACTACGAATCACCACTTTTACCGTAGAACAATTTTACTAGGTTATTTTTCTAAAGATAATTGAAACTTATTTTGACTTAAAAGTTAATAACAATAACATAATCACTATGGTTAAAGTCATAACTATAAATTATATTTTATACTAATACTAGGTAGTAAATAATAAAATAAATGCGAAGTTTTTGAAAAAAATTAATTCAACCAACTGCATTACTAATAGTAAGATTAATTTTATTATTTTAATGTCGTTATAAGTACACTATCATCATGAAATATACTTTACAATTGTTACAAATAGCATAATACATCTTTAATCATAATTATAATTAGTGACCTTTAATCAGTTTTCAGTTATTTAACTTAAATTTTATATGTGTGGAGTCCCAAAAATTATCAAGACTTTTGCAAATAAACGAGTACCAATTCAGTAAAAAAGATTTTCAATGATTGTGTAGATTTATACAATGTACATCTTATAATAGACAACAATAAATGTAATTTATCGGGTAGTTGTAAATTGTAATCATGTAATGCTTTAATATGTACCTACCTACATCACAATATGTATCCTTGTTACAGTCTAGCGCATTTACGAATACCAGCAGTAATTTGTACGGACACATTCTATAACAAATAACAATATAACATATTATTATACGATATTCCTGTAAGTACTAACGTTTGTTGAAACATTTTCAAACCGTTATCGAATGGATGGTATCCTATTAATCATCAAATGTAGATCTTTGTTCTAGATCATTATGCTAATAGTAAATAAAACAATTAATACAAAAAACATTATTATATTGTGATTTTATTTATTTAGATTTTAATCAATTACTTTGTTCCGAGTATGAATTTACTAAACAAATACACCGATTTTTATTCCGAATATCCGAATAGCAGTGTAGGAATGTATATATGTATATATATAAATATGTGAAGTATTCATCTCCTATGTCTCGTACTCGTATACGTAGCATAATAATATAAGCTTACCATCTTATATTTTAATCGTATAGATCGTTATTAAAGCAGTTATTGTTTAGTTAAAATTTCAACTAGGAACAAAACCTACGGTTAATAAAAAGTTGGACCTAAAGTGGGTCCTCCGTAACTTGTAATATTTATTTTGAACCTTAACGCTATAGAAACATAGAATGTTACTCAAACGGATAATAGATTATACGATCGACTCGACTAAAATCATTTGGACGTCACACATCTTGTGACAATATTATTATTAGGTATTTTATACTTTACACACACACACTAAAATATTATGCTAATATGAAATACCGCTCTAGGCTTTTTTTTTTTTAGTTCTTGATTAATGGAAAACTAAACAGACACAATAAGTATAGACCGATAAAAATTATAGATCGAGATTTTTATAAACACAAAGGACACGTTCTACATTACAAACAATTGCATATTAATTGTACATTGTAGAGCTTCTGTTTGACGTCAAATGTGTTATAAAGATAATCAATACCCATGTTTAATTAATTATGCTATGCTATAAATACGTTAAAATCATTAAAACAACTTAAAACTTAAAACAATAATATAGAAAAAATTGAGAATGTACCGATAAAACCATACCATATTGTAACTAACACAGATTACAGATTAGGTATGCAAATACAAAGAAAGCGTCATGACACACTAATATTTATTAATTATAACTGTTACAGATTTTAGCATAATGTTTAAAATCCTGTGTATAATACTTATCAAGTTTTGTACTTAACAATTCAATATTATTCTTGTTTGTAATTTGTGGGTTATTTACCAATCTTTAAATTGAATATATACAGAAAGGTTGAACGTCCTTTGCTCCTTAGATCATGCACGCATATAACATATATATACCAGAAGATTCAACAAGAACACTTGCCCTCATTTCTTTTTTCCTTTTATAATAATTTTTTTTTCAAAGTATGGTTCTTGAAAGTTTTGAATATATTTAAATACCATATTTTTTAAATATCTAATTGGAATTTTTTTTGTACTATTTAAGTAGTGTCCTGTAGAGATACAAACTACTATTTTTCAAATTAGGACCTCTTTTTGCAAACTGTAAATTATTTTTCTGGAAGTAATGATGTAAGTAAATAAATCACGTTAATCCTAAAAAATATAAATAATTTCTAAATTAGATGTAATATTGAATTTATTATTTATTATGGTTTGACCGTTTTACAAATTATTCATTTTGATAGATTAGAATTAGTTATTTCCATTTTCAAATCACAATAATCCTCACATCTTCCGAACCCGTCATCGTGGAATTTTTATCTTTCGTATGCAAAATTAGGAAAAAATATTTCCTAAATAATTCACAGTAGAAATAGAAGTTCTCATTTGAAAAACTTAAATTTATTATATAGGAAAAAAGAAATGAGCGTGCTTGTTGAATCACTCCGTACACAATACATATAAAATAAAAATAAAATTGTACTTGGCAGATCCGCTGCAGTCGCGTGTAAATAAAAGACGTTAGTATTGGGTATGCCAAATTGCCATGGCACTTTAATCGGGGTACTGAAAACGCATGTATATATAATACATATACATGCCATATAGGTCCTCGGACCACTCTCAAATAACATTGTTAGATTTATACCTCGTACAGGTACTGCAGGTAGCACAAAGAACATATTATTATTGTATTGTATATCAAACTGTGTGCGTGAACGCCCATAATAACATATATCTATATACGTATAAGTTATAAGATGATATTATATAATAATATGATGCATTTATATGCGTGCGCGCACGCGTGTGTGTGTGTGTGCACAAAAAATCGCTGTAGTAATAAACCTGTTTGACAATCCTTTGCCGAAGACTTGTTGAAACACGACTCGTCTATATTATTCTACAGAGTGTTCCGTGAGATCTTAATGCAATTTTAATGTTAAGTATTGTCAAATCTCCGTGACACTCGTCGTATGTGTATATAATAGCTATAATGTAATATACATATAATTATTAAACAAACAAGTATTGATGTAAGAATTCATACTCTATGTGTGTGTTTGACCTGGTACAGATAAAATATTTATAAATATATTTAAATATTTTTGAGGCAATTATTCGATATCATAATATCATATTGTTTGAGATAAGTACGTTTCACCTCAAAATTAATTATGTCAAAATAACATTTCGGCATTTTGCAGTATAATTATTACTGCAAGCAACCGATGTATTATTATTAGTTCTAAATTACTAAACCGCATACATTGTATACATTATAACTCATATTGGCCTACCTTGTATATATATTAGAATATTTTACGTTAAACTGGCATAATTTAATAATGCAATAATTATTATAATCATAATAACGTTCCGCTGTACTTTAGATTAATATTCGATATAATATGTTATAATATGCAGTAGTCACTCGATAATTCAAAATTCAGGGGACCAAGTTAAAAATTCGATTTATAGAGGTTTTCGATTTACCGAATGTTCGATTAATCAAGGGAAAAAAATTAATTTGAATTAAAGAGAAATGAAAATTTATTGTATGTATGTACATATATTACATTTATTTTGACATATATTTATCATACATACATATATATTATTATATTTTACATATTAAAGAAATCTGTTATTTTTTTTATGATAAATTGCTGGCTACAATTTGGTTCATAGCGTTGTCTAACTTACTGATAGCATTGAAAATTGTATCGTATCTTTTTTCGTTCATTTCAGATTACTCAAAAAATTGATGTAATCCTAACAAAAGTTTAGATTAGGTAGGTAAGGTACGATAACGTTTATCAACTACGATAATATTAAACCACCGACGTTATTAGTTTCATTAAGAGTACGACAAATAGATTGTACGTAATCTTCATATGAGTGTACATTGTATTTACATATGAACTTACATATAATCGCGTTTAAGGAAATTCGAATTATAGAGGTTTATGGAATAAAAATTTAAATTGTAGAGTATGTCCCACCGACAGACATTTCGAATTATTGAGGGGACCGCGGAATACGTGTATTTTCTTCTAATTATAGAGGTTTTCTCGAGGGGCTTAGCGTTTAGTTCGATTTACGGAGTTTTTCGAATTATCGAGGTTCGAATTAACGAGTGACGACTGTACTAATAATGCAATATAGCACGTGATCATAACTCACGAAAAAAAATCATGTACTAATGTACCAATAATATTTGGAATTCGTTTCGCTTTATGGATCAAATATTGAAATAATTTAAAACTAAATGAAAAATGCAAAAAAAAATTGTCTATGCGCATAACTCAATTCAATGAGGGACGAACATTATTGCTTGGTCACTTTAAAATCAATATTATAATATTATGCCTTATAATTCGATGACCCAAAAATACCCCCACTTCCTTTAAATCGCATTGCACACAAATTTACGTATAGCTCAAAAAACGCAGATTTTCAGATCTACTTATTTAATATTTTAGATTTAATATGGAAAAAAAATGTATCTAATAGATATAGTTTCTTGTTTCTAAAACCAGTACATGGCTAGGAAACCTTAAATCATTTCTACGCTCATAATAAATTCCTTACTCATAATATAATTTTGTCCTCCGATTCTTCCAAGTATTTTCAGTCAAATTTATTATTTATTTTTCATTCTTTAAAAGCTTTATATACTGATTGCTATGTTGTGTGTACCTATATTATATTGTTTGCTTTACAACTATAATGTAATTAAACTATTTTTATGATTATTAAACAGCTCGTTCAAATTGTTTAATGAGTACGAATTATATTATTCTTAGGCAAAAATCAAATAAAAATCAAATATAAATACTAAATAATATACTATAATACGATATACACTATTTATACATTTTTGTATAAAATCGTTTACGTTTACGAAAAAATTATTATGCCTTTCGTACACTTACAACCTATACAATATATATATATATTGAAAAATTTGTAATACGTATGTTATTATGCTTGCAAACGAAATATGCTGAAATGTATTGTATTAATATTATTATTTATTATTACCAGTACTCCTATTATCTGAACTGTTACACAATATTAAGCAAGTTCGTTCGCATTTAAAATTACATTTCCTGAAAATTCAACCGACAGTAAAATTCGTTACAATATTACGTGATACGCGATACGATATTTTAATATATGTAATATAAAATGTAAATCGTGTCTAATCTTTTTTTTTTTGACACCTATATATACATACAACTGTACATATGAGTAATCGAACTTCTCGAAAATGCGATATAAAAATATTATAATACACTTCCGTTTTTAACAATTTATTGTTGTGTCTTATTGTTTAAAAATAATATTCTACTTTAGAATAAAAAATTATCATCATATCCCTTATTGTAATTTATAATAACATACATGTATATCAACGGCACGTCGGCTCATCTCGACAACGTAAAACCTTTGAATATATTGTTTTATAATGCAGCAAACGAGAACCAGTCATTCCACGTATACTTCAATATTATTAGTTATTACAACGGGATAGAATTAAACATTTCCACGGGCCATATAATAAATACCTACAGTGTACACTGCTGTATCGAAGCTTTTCCGAGGTGCTGACTTTAGTCCGTCAGACATTACTTTACAGGCGTTTGCGAGGTTATACCATAATATGGTGAATTCCGTCCGGGGCACTCACTGAAAACACGCCTCTGCAGCACCAGGAGTATTGAAGTGTTTAATAACAACTGACCTTATGATACCTGTTTGCGAATACTGTATAGACGTATAGGACTATAGGTGTATTATATAATAGAAGATTGAGATTGTACGCATCGGTGTTTTGTTGAGACTCGACGGTGAAAAAAATACTTTGTTGTGCCTTTAATGTGAGCACATGCCGTGTATAAGAACATAAGGCATAACACCGAATCGTATATACACATTACACATACCTACTGTCGTACACACTGTATTATATTCGTGTTAAGAGCTGACATGGGTTTTGAAAACTACACACACGCCGACACCGCATTCTATACTCCCCCATCGGTTACAGGACATGTTATTAACGTATTATTATTATTATAACAATTAAATATCGATATTATTATCAACAATTTATGCACTATTTTATTATATAAGACGATTATTTTTCACGTCTTATCGTTTTCAGCTTATATCTCAACACCTTTGAATGCTTTAAATTCAGAGTTCAGTTATTAGTGTTCTGTGGCGGCAAGAGATGAAAAGGCCAGTGTACATATTATTTATTGCTGATTTTTCTAGTTCTTAGAATTTGTCGCTCAACGGTCAGCTGTAATTTCATCATAAATGTCTATTGATATTCTAAATAACGTCCGTAAAATATATATATTTATAATCTAATTAAATGTCGTGTGCAAAAAAAACTAGTCTAAAACTCGTTAATTTTCCACGTTATAATTTATACTTTAATTATATAATTATATAATAGACTATTTAATATTAATGATTACACCACTATCTTATTTAAACTGTAACATATTGTGGTCGATGCAAAGCGCATTCTGGTCTCGCTAATACAAATTCACCCATCGTGCTGCTATCCAGCTCACAGAAGAGGTGCATTATGCTACACCAGTGGTTCTCAACCGGGGTGACATGGATCCAATGTAGGGGTGACAAGAAAACCTTGGGGAAAAGTTTAAAAATATAGAATTTTTTATAACACTTGTATTTTATATAACTATTATTTTGATGTTAGGGAGACGTAGTGTTGGGTTATCGTGGATGAGGGTGACACGAATCCTAAAAGGTTGAGAATCACTGTGCTACACAGTGAATACGCTTGGATTTGCTGAAATCAAAAATTCTATATTGTATTTATAACACAAACCTTGCGCGCTATATATGCCTATTAGTAGGTATCTGATTTTTTCCATATTATGGAACATGATCATGATAAATTTAAAAATTTTATATTTATCATTAAACCGAAATTCATACAAAGTTCACATATTGAACTCATTAACAAAAATATGTTTAACCATATACCAATATATCAGATGTTCCTCTCATTTCTAAGAAGTCTTAAAAGTAAACTGTGATTACTATGCGATAGGATCGTTTAAATGATTTGACAATTTTACGAAAATATTATTTATAACCGTGTATCTCTATTGGGTGTATTGGAAGTACTCAAGTACTAGAAAATCAGAAAATTAATGTTTCTCAAATGATAATTTCCAGTTACTATTAAATTATTATCATTACATATTTTTCACAATACAAATATTTATTAAATAGGTACACCGTGTTTTTGGTATAATTCTAATATAGATAACGATTTTTTATATAAGTATTATACGCCATATATGTTTTATTATAAAAATAGTATTATTGAATAAGGTAGTGTACGCTTGATATATTATATACTATTAAGCAATTAATACTGCAAGTTTTATAATTTTATTTTCATTTAAATACCTGATTAATATCAATTATCAACAACACATAATATGTTGTATGATAACAAATTACATTTGATTAGATTATGATGAACAAAGGTTGGTAGTGAAATCACATAATTAGGTAAATTTTACCCTCAATTAAATCAAATATGGAATACTCTCACTGTTAATGGCGAATATTAATCGAGTATGACTGAAGAGGTTGTTAGGGAGGTTTAGCTTTTCTACTATTTTTAAAGGAAACTAAGAGAAAATGGGTATGCGGTAAGCGTTCATTATAAACATAACTGCAGTAACTCCTAATTATAAATCCATTTTATATAATATATACATGTATGAATGTATGTATATATAATATGTATGCAGCCAATGCAGCCATGTAAAAACTTACGGGCTAAGCTTTAGATTTATAATGTAATAATTCTTTTGCACAAATAAATAATATGTGTATATGTATACTTACTAATCAATAATTATTAATTATTATCGCACATTTGTTCCATTCCGTAACGAAATGAAAATGTACAAAATATGTAAATATGTCTTTACCCACATGATATATAAAATAAAAGCTATTCGGGTGTATTTTAATCATACAGATGAGCGTTTATTTTTTTTTTTACACTTGAAACCTGATTGTCTGCTCCGGTTGTATCGGTGACGATTGTAATAATCCGATCATAACGTGACGTGTCTTTGTAGACATGAACAAGTAATATGTCAACCACTGCACCCATCTCATTCTATTGTTCAAGTTATCTATCGAACCGGTCTCCCGTGATTCGACCTCTGCCAAATCATAATATTTTAATTTATCATCACCGTTGGACTAGTATTTTCAGTTTCGTTTTTATGGATATAAAGTAGGTAAATTTGTTTTCAATTAATACACTTAGATAGATATAATAAGGTATATATAATATAATGTGTACCTATAATCTGTGTTGTATAATTTATCTTCATTTTTATTTCAAAAAAAACAAAATGTATTATGTTATAAATATTTTATTCAATATTTATCTATCTGGATTTCTGAAACTTCAAAACTTATCGATAATTTGTTGGCAGTAGGTAACTACAATACACATACGTAAGTATACAATAAATAATACTCATAAGAATCCATGACTGATCGTGCAATGCGATTTGTCATTAATTCTATAGACGACGTTCCTATACGTGCCACACGTATAATGTTGTGCAAAGAATATATTATTATTATAAACTGCGTTCGATTGCAGTTCAGGTATATAACTGGTATTGGTAAATATTATAATATATACCTATACATATATACTATAGGTATAGGACGGTGCTATGTGTCGATTAAGAGAATAAATAATGACATTTTCGTAACACTGCAAAACAATAGTAACGCGTTAGGCTCGTGAAACAAAATAATATTACGTGGGTATAGGTAGGTACATATCTATAGTGTGTGTATAGAAAACCTTGTAGAAATAGTGATGATGATAATGAATGATGATGATTACTGATTATGATATAATATAAAATATAGCTTAAATAACCACAGCGACTTTTGATTTTTAAACATAACTCTATAATATCGAGTACATTGTGTATACTATATATACAGCACGATACAAGCAGCTGAGGCAACTACTTAATATTCGTATCAGTATATTAAACAATGTATGAATGACAACGATACACTATTACTATACAAAACTTTTAATTATTCGGATATATATACATGAAAATGAATGAACTTATTTGATTATATGAAATACATTTTTGTATAATGAAAAAATATTCATCTTGTACGTACTGTGGATTTGCAAATTTCAATTGAATTTATTTAAAAAATTAAAACTAGCAATTTTTCTACGGTTTTATTAACAACAATTTTTATGATAAACAATAGTTTAAATTTTAAGAGTAAAATACGTGTAAAACATTCACTCGAATCATTGACAAATTTACATGTTTATTTTTAAAACAAAATTAATTTACAGTTCTAATATTTGTGATTTGTATTGTTTTATTAATTTACACCGTAAAAAACAAATAGTCTACGATTAAAACATATCATATAGCTGATAGTGTATTTAAATAATATAATTGTAAATATGATAGTAAAATAGTTTATATTATGTATAACTTTGAACTTAAAAATTGCTTACAATTAATATTAATGTATATCTATTTGTTTTATTAAAATATCGTTTTATAGTCTTTTATTATTTAATTTATCTAACAACAATAGACAATAAATAATATTTAATTTAATTTAAATTCAAGGTTGAGAACATTAACGAGCCATTTTTATTTTTGTAAAGATAACTCATTTATATATAAGTTTCATAAAAAAAAAACGAATTGATTTATAATTGAACCTCGTCTAAGTTTAGTACGAAATTTTTATCAGACATACCTAAGTATTTATTTTTTTCATTGTTACATATTTATGAATACGTCTTTAAAAATAAAAATACTTATTTTTAATTTCTATATTTTATGTTGACACCTGTAACAGATTTATCAACCAAAACTTATACTGATGCCCATTTGGCAAGGTTATACTTTGTGCATAAAAATTAATTTAAATTCATAAAATTATATTAAAAATGTAATTAATAATTTTAACTTTTTAAATTTATTTCCAACTTCACTTCACCAAGTTAAAATAACATTCATTATAACTTGGCCAGTTTTAACAATATATTTATTATACTGTAGGTACTCGTATATACATTATAATATTACTATTAGTAAGTATATTATAAATACAAAATTCAAAATCCGAAAAATAAAATTTTTGAGATATTGTATCTACTTTCAAAGTTTCTGCAGATATAAAAACTTTATAACACCTAAATATTTTCTCAGCTTTATTGTTTATAAATATATTATTTTCATACATACTATTATATAATCTATACTTAAACTCAAATTAAAAATATCCTCTTTTTACACTTACCAATCGTAAAAGTTACATCAACACAAGTGTCAGGTAATTTTCTTTGACAATCTCTACTTCATTTTTAATATCGAAATAATTATACTGTATATATTTAATAGAAACTTAATAAAAAAATAAATGAAAAAATTATTATTTTAACTTAAATTTTAAATCAAATTTTGATATTGATTTTCTAAAATTTAAAAATAATGATACTGTATAAATAAAACTTAAAAAAAAAATGCAAGCATAGCAAACTCTGTATTGTATTACCATTATGTATATATAATTAAGTAAATAGTTAGTATTAATTAATTTAAATTTAAATGCCTGCTATTGGCCTATAAGCCTGCTGAAGCATTTATTCTCAATAAAAAAGGTACCTTTAAGTTACATATAAATATATATATATGTACAATATACCTAAATATTCAAAGCGTTTTGAATTCACCACGATATATATATTTTTTCCTTTTATTATTGGTTCATTTTTTTTTTTTTTTTGTCGTCCTTTTTCGTCTTGGGACGCACGCAACCCAAATTGGAAATCGTGTTCACGCATATTAATATATATTATATTAGTACATACATCATGCAGTATAGCCAGTGTACATACAGTTTTGGGGTTTTCGATTCTTGAGTATAATAATATTATTCAGGTAGGTCGACGCATATATGAATCTACACACCGCTATATTGGTAAAATACGGTTACAGAACGGTGGAGGTTTCTATTTATTTTTATTTTTTTTTTTTCATTTTCGTCTTTTACAATCTACATAAAGGACCTGCAGAGTTATACACGCATACCATATATACAGAAACACCTGAACCGGACGGTATGTATAGATTGCCACAATCGCACCTGTGAAATTCATATATTATATTATTATGTAGTATAATACGTGTGTGACAATAGATCCTCGGTTTACAAAACGTAATACATATATTGTGGTATTTATTACAGGTATGTCTATCATAATTATTAAACGACCATTACACAACGCAATGGTGGTGATGTAGGAGACGAAAAAGCAACACAATATTTAGTCAACTTAAATCGATTTGAAATATTATGATTTAATAACAAGCTTCAAACAATTATTAAATTTTGTAAATAATTTCCATATTGTATAGTTTGAGATTTTTAATAATTATTTTTAGTCACCTATATCACATATATGTATATATTATATTAAATAGTATACACCACACATTACATATTACACTAGTATACATATCGACTAATTGAGTATAAATATTATTATATAATGTGTAACAAATAACAGCTGTGAATATTGTAACCGTGTGTTCGCTATCTAATTTAAACAGATCCAAGTCCGGTTTTGCATCATAATATTTAATAACTCGAAAACGTAATAAAAAACGACGATAACAAAAAAAATATATATATATATATATATTAAAACAGTCAAGTTACAACAGTTAAGTATACTATTATGATAATATTTTGTTAATATTTGTGTATAACATTATCGACTATGAAGTAATGTGTAATTGATAAAAATATAAAATGTTGTATTATTATCAAATATACATTAATTACACGATAATTACATTTTAGTTTCTGAGAGAAGCGGAAATTTAATTTAATTTACAATTAAAACTATTACTTTTTTTTTATATTTTCAACGTTTTTTTTTTTTTTTTGTAAAATATAGTGTTAAAAAGTAAAAACTTTCATATTCCAAAAATCGAAACAAGTCTGCGCGGTCGTGCTATAAAAAAAATATGAGTTTATTTTAACTCCTTGTATTTATTTTAATTTAATTTAACGAATCCACGAGTAAACAGATTTAAATTAAAATTCTTCTACCTTTGTGATATATTATTTACTTAAACTATATCTATATCTATACCAGTCATAGATAAGCTAGTTATAACAATAAACGGTTATACCGCTATGTCTAATACACATATGAAAATATTGAAGTTACAAAATGATTATACTATTTACGAATAACTAAAAACTAGTGAAAAGTTATATAACAAAAGTGGTATCTGACTTAATGATACTGTTTTTTGGTAAATTCAGTAGATGGGAATCTTAAGCGATCTGTGTATGTTATGTATGTGCTTATACATAATATATTATAACGTGAAAAGTATATAACATCTCTGTTTTAGTAGGTGTAAAAATACATTTTATTTAATAAAAAAACTCACGTCAAGAGGGATATTGCCTTCTCAACACTACGCCATGTTTTTGTATATTATACATTTGCGCTTGTGCACACGCGTTAATATTTATTCGATTTGTGGAGTGCGCCAAAACAGTTGAATGTTAACTGTATATCATCGATACTAACTGCTATATCTTAAATAGGGAGGAAAAAAGATAATTATTTTTATTTCCAACGAGCTTCGATTATTTCTACTCCATCATATATATATATATATATATATATATATGTTCCATTCAGTTTTGTTAAATATCAATTCATTAAGGCATCACACAATAAGAATAAAAAATTGCATATTATAAGTAAAAAAACGTTAACTACACAAAATAAGATACAAATCTGTTTTTGTTTATAATAATTTAATGTGTTTAAGTTATGTGTTACGTTACACATCAAACAAAAAATGGTTATTACCTACATGTCCTACATAGTTATTGTGAAATTGTGAAATACATATTGACAATTGGCATGGTAATAACTAATCTAACAGTAAATGTTTAATATCGTTATAATATTAGTTTATATTAATATACTATAAACTGTATAAAATGATTGATTAGAACTCAGACTAACGAAGAAATTGAATATTTTACTGCAAAAAAAAAAAAAAAAATGGTTATTATTAGACCGATTCTTATGTGATTGCACATAATGTAAGTAGGTACATACGACGACCTAACAGAGTGTACCTAACGCGGGTATGTGTTCATGTAGTCCGGTAAAAAGGTCATTCGCCTGAAAAAATAAATCGTTGACTCTAACACTCATCCCACCCCTTTCACCAATCACCTGTAATATTGCTGGTCAGTCAGTTTGCATGTCACGCGTGTGCCCTCCCGCATTCGTGGTGTTCGTCTATACTTTATAATGTATACGCAAATCGTGCGCGTCGGTCATTTTAATTTTTAAAATACGCGTAATAATTTGAAAGACAGTATACAAACTATAATATTAAAATAAAATATATTTAGTACTTGAAAACAACCAAATCACACCAAAATATAGATAAAAACTGAATTGAAAACGACGTGTCAAACAAAATATTTGTACGATGTGAATCATAATGCAGCTGCATCTAAAATTATGCCAACTATTACGAAACTAAACTTTTCGAACGGATTTAGATTAGGCATTTGGATAATTGTAACATTTGTCTGTGAGCATAATATAAATGCATATATTTCACACTTATTGTATACGGTTTACAACATGCAACGTTAATTGATAAGGACTTTGAAGTAAATTTTCATTATATTTTGTACGCTGACATGGCTATATAAAAGCAAATCTAATCGTCTAGACTGGCTGAAACGAAAACAAATTAATTGCGTAATTATATAATATGTGTATAGACGTATAGTATTATATAGTTGCTAGATCGTCGATATTTGTATCCCTCAATTTCATAGTATACATTTACGGCTATACGTGCAGACATAACTATAATTATATTTTATTATTGCAATGAAAAAAAAAACAAAAATAATAATCAAATATCAAAATACATCACTGTAAAAAAGCCATATAATTGGTTCCAAATCCCTTCGTGACTTAAATATTAAGTATATATAATATATTCATGTATAATATTTATATATTATAAGCATGTATATTGTATATGAGGGAGTGAGTGCGTATGTGTATTAGTGTATGTACCTTTGTAAGAAACGTCACGGCCGAATAATGACCCCTCGTCTGAAACCTTTCGAAAAAGGCACTACAGAAGGCCGGTGTTCGTCAAAAAACACCATTTTTATCTCTCTTACACACACGCGTACACGTATCACTCGCACGCATTTACATTTTATATTACAGCCTCTTGGCCATTGAACCTCAAATATGCATAATAAACGTAGACTCTATGGATTACACATCTAGACTCGGTGTGTGTGTGTGTGTGTGTGTGTGTAATGATCCGCTATATTATTCAAGCTTGCGGAGAGTGATCCATATTTTAAATATATTTTCGTCGTCAATTTTTTTTTTTTATTATTATTATTTATAGACTATAATATGGGAGTGTGTGTTCATATACATATATATGTATTGATATATATATAATGCGAACTGTAGTTTTTTATTTCCGTTGTTTGTGTTTATTATAATAAACTTACGTATGTATAAATAATAAATAATTTTGTTTTTACCTTCCCGTCGAATTATTGAAAAAATTACTATACAGCAACAAATATTGTAGTTACCAAGCAGCGCTTTAATTTTACACCGGTCGGTGTCGATAGAAAATAGTATATAAATATAAGACACCGTGTTTTCCTCTAAGCTTAACACACAAAAAAAGAAAAATGGGAAAATACGACAGGCCACCATTTACAATTTATATGTGTATACATACATATATATATATATATATATATATATAAACACGAGTGCTTAAATGGATATTTCAACGCTACTATCTCACCATAGTTCTATTCACCGAATTGCGTAGTTAATGATGGTTTAACATTCGATTCGTACGTGTTATATAGCGCCTTTATCACAATGTACCACATACTGTACCAATGTATACAATACATTGTATGTAATAAAGCTGACGCGTTTAAGTCTCATTATCGCAGCTTTAAAGTTAGGTATATGACGTATGCAAAGGCATACGGTATATTATTGTACGATAGTTCGCACAAATAAACGAGTCGGTTGATTGGATTTATATCACGATTTGCATATTATTATATTAAAGAAAACACGTGACCAACAAATTTGCAGATTTGTTTATTTATTATTATCATTATAATTACGTTTTTTCGTCACATATTAATGACGTGCACGCGATATTACAACCATTGCGATATCCGGCAATTTAATACCATCTCAATTTTAAAATGATTAACCTTTTAACATGTTTCTGTTGATTAATGTAGGTATCTAATACATAAGCAAATACACATTTGACCCGTTATAATTTTACTGTCGATACATTTTTTTTATGTTTATTACATTTAATGTATGTTTTAAATTATATTAATGTATTAATTTAAACATTTTAAAATGATGTATATATTGTATATATTTAAGATTTTTTTGTGTGAATTTGATTGCAAGCAAACGACGCGTCCCGAGATCGAGAGCATAATATAGAACAAATTGTAAATTAATTGACCCCTGGACGACTGGACTCATTAATATATTTATATTTCCATCTAGTTTCAACCCAACGCTGATTTAAAAAGGTATCAGATTATTCAAATTATCCCATTATTGAACATGGGTGGAGTGGTACCCAAAAACTCAATTTTCAAATTATTTTTGAGATTACAGTAGAAAATTACCGAAAAACAATGATTATGTGCGAACTCGTAGGAAATCCAATACGGTTCTCACAGGAGTTTTATAAATAATTTTCATTTTTATTTTTCATTAATTACTATTTTATTATATAATTTTATAGAAATAAATTTATTAATTATAATTATATTTATATTTATTTTTTAATGTATTGTATGTACAATTTTTAATTTACCAAATATTTTATTATACGTAGACTTAATATTTTTAATGGTTGTAGAACCAAATATCCTAAAAAAAAAAAAAACATTTTCCATAGGTTTCTGGTGGTAATATTATTATTTATATGTATTAATATTATTATAATGAGGACAAAATAATTTGTATTATAATAACCAAGTCAGCTGAATAATAGATTCTAATCCGTATTCATTAATTTTACAGTACGAGTCGTGACTTATGTATGTTTGACTAAAGTAAATAAACAATTAAAAAATAGTACAAAAACACGCAAATATCAAAAAAGAAAAAAAAAACAGGGAAATTATTTTTACTATTAAATGTGTGAACATTTTTATATTATTCAAATTAGTTTTTATCGATGTATTTTAATTGAAAATACCACACAACCACGCAATAATAAATTAAACTAAGAATCAAGTTAAAAAAAAAAAAATGAAATAATTCATTCCTCTTGAAAACGTAAAAAATATATGATAAATTTACATATGAAAATTATTATAATTCAATATAAAGTATTATAAAATAAAAGAAACAGTCGAATGAGTATCTGGTGATCACTAAATATAAGTAATCGTATGTCAATTTTAAATTTTTCTATTTCAATGAAATTTACTATAACAAAATTTGATACCCATTGATAAAAAGTTTGGACGAGCTAGCAAAATGTCTAATTTTTGCGATTTTCGAACACGTATAATATAACAAATTAATATTTAATATAAAATTAAGTGTGTGTAATGCTAACGATTACGACTAATTGAACTTCGTCAATCATTACTCATTATCGCGCTGACAACGCAAACATCCGCTTTTCATTATACTTATTTCTCTATGAACTTCTTTGCAACCCTCTTATAAATATACGTATTACATTAAATATTATTATTATGAGATATAAAAATAACACAAGATCTGTCTTTTTTTATTATTTTTTTTTTTTTTTTTGTGGTGTTTCTTAAGATCAATCAAAAAACGCACATTATCACATTAATTATCCCGCGAAGAATTATCAATAATTGAGGATACCTGCAAAAGCGAAAGCCCAAAAAACCAGGGATCGATCGCTGATACCTTTCGGTATCATTACGGTGCACGCAACTCGACGTAATGATATCTACCTACTTATAACATAGAATATATTATAAATGTATAAACTACTTCAGAAGTTTTTTTTGTTCGTGATGGATAAACCAATTATCCGTATTAACGGAATGCCCTGCAGCATGTTAGATCGTGTATAGAGAATACATGCGTGTGTTTGTTAATATTATATCGACCATGTGTACAATTTACATATAGTATTTATATTTTATATATATATATATTTCAGTAGGTATGTACATAAGTAACTAAGTAAGTGTTTTAAATGTACAATATTATACAATATTATCAATGGCTTCGCATTGACGTCATACAGATTAACCTTTTCTTTTTTCTTCTTATTCTTCTATTTTTTTTCTCATCCTCGTCCACTCGAAGCAATTTCGAGTGGATACTTATTCATTTGTCTATAATACAGCACAGCTTTGGTTACATAATAACTCGGTCACAGAAGCTTTCGAGATCTCTACTAATCAATTTAACAGTACTTTGTGTAAAGGTGTACATGGCTGTATAGGTACCTAAATATAACCGGTGAAGTACGAGGAATACGCCCGGCATTTTTATTTTATTTTTTTATTTTTTCTTCTCGATATTGTACAATATACAATAAGATGATTATCGATGAATGCGTTTATTTCGAGACATATTATGACAATGAATCAATTGCTATTTTTTTTCAAACGGACGAATATCAATTCATGGCGAATGAACGACAAATGATACGATCGTTCATAATACCTATAACGGAACCGTATAAGTACGTCTATAATATAAAAACAGCTATAGGTTAAAATTGCATTTATTAAAGTGGTCAGTGATTGAAGTGAAAGAAAGTATAGCCTATAGCAATTTAGCACTTTTTATAATTTGCTTATTTCATCCCCAGTTAAAATTTCGTTTTAAACTCTATTTATCTACCATCAATTACAGATAATAATTAACCGTGCTTAGAAAACTTTGATTTTAGATTTGTATACTTCGAATTGTTGATTCAACGACAGTACCTACGGATTTTTTGTCTGTATTAAATTTAATTTATTTTTCTTAAAACTGATTGAAAAGTATTTAAAATTAAGACTTTTAATTAAAAAATTTTTGGTATTAGAATACTATAAATTAATTTATCCTAAGCTAACTTAAATACCTATTATGGTATAATACGATATAGCGAGTATAACGAGTGGTTATTCGTATTATTGGATATTATCAAAATCATAGATAAAAACACCTATTAATTATAGTATTAGTGTATTACAGATTATTATACAACTTTAATACGGTAATATTAAATAAACATAATTATTATTACTCATGTAATTTGTTATATTATAATATTAAATGATAAAAACTGTAATGATATCCTAAAATTTGGATAACATGGGAAACCATTAATGCAGTAGTCGGTAGATCGCAAAAACATGCAGACGCTAATTAAGTTCAAATTTAAAAACTGTAAATCATTTTAAAACAAAAATATTAAGACTATCTGTAATAAAAAAACAAATTTAATTACTAGCAATAAATACATTTAACTAAAGATAAAAATATTTATATCATAATAAAACAACTGGTTTTGCCAATACACCAAATTTACGTGAAAACTTCAGCGAAACTTATAAGGATCAATAAATTAATAGACAATCGTTTAAAAACCCTGTCATCAATATGCTGCAGCAATATTAAATTCAGTAAGCTTTAAATGAAAAGTTAAGGTATCAGACCAATTATTTGATAAGAAACGTAACATAATTTCGAAATATTTTTGACAAAACCTATTCAAGTAATAGGCTTTCAAGATAAAAATAAATGAAATACTAACAGACATCATATAAAACGATGAAACAGAAATAAAAATTATGAGCGATTAATGTATTACAATGAAGTATTATAGAAATGTCATCAAATTTCAAAAAATTCAACAGATTAATATGTACGTTAAATTTATATTCAATGACTAGAAAATACCATTATTTTTGGAGTCGAATTGGGATTCAATTGTATTTTTATCTACAGGATGCAATCGTTGATATAAAACTATTTCATTAGGTTCAAATATTTCGGAGGCCAAATTTCAAAAATGCTTAAATCAAATATTAGGTCAAGTTATAGAAATATAATTTGGATTTATGTTTCTTGACATAATCGTGACATTTGATACATTTAAAAAATGAAAAAGTCATAAAATATTGTTAATTTTGCGTTTGCAAGTGAAATTAGCAAGCGATTATATCCGCTATATGGGTATTAAATTAGATCTAGGAAAAATTATAAAAGAATAATAGTTTAAGGAACCTCAAAACAAAAGAAAGGTTTGCTATTCAGCAATACCTACTTGGGATTTCAAATTTTTATCGTAAATTCGTAAATAAACACTCAAAGATAACAACATAATTATATGATGTATAAAATAAATTGTGTGGCGTTTTTATGCGATTTTAATTTTTGAGATAATTTAGGCTAGATGATCTCTTTCAATTTTTTTTTTTAAATATATCGTTCCGTTGTTCTGAAGTAATTTGAAAAACTTTCAGAAATTAATCTTTGAATTTAATTCGGTAATTTTAATTGGGTTGATACATTAGTTACTCATTTTTGAAGTAAATGGCAATCGTTACAATATAAAATAAATTATAGATTTAATATTTAATAGTATTTAAGTATTAGTCTTTGTTGGTTGACTCTACACATGAGTGCATTATAATAATAATTATAGGTAATATACTGTACTATAGGTATATACAATGTCATCTAAGTATATACGCATGACACACACCGACAAACATCAACGCTCAGTGGGGGAAACAAAATGCCTACAGCTCTTATTCATTAATCATTACTCCAACTCTCTACCTGCCAATTTTTTTAATCAATTAGAAAAAAAACCATAACTAATTGTCCTATTCAAGTCTTGTCAATACTTGGCATTTTAATTCTAAATCCATACAATTCAATAACTCTTGCTTCTTTATCTAATAACATTTTTGAGATAGGACTTGAAATTATTGTATTATATTAGAAAAGTACAAATATTATAATTCATAATTATTTTTCATGGTTTACTTTGCTAAAAAATTAATATCATTTTTTACATCATATTATGTTTAATACACTACTACACACAATGTATTTTTCGATTTCCGTCTATAATATTTAAAAACGTACAACGGTTTTAAAATTTATTGAGTTTTCAAACTATAGTTTGTCATTAAAAATGTTACACCTATAGGTACATTTTATTTATCAGAACAATTTGTTTGTCGTCTTCTTCCTCCTTGATAATTAAAATTAATTTTAAAATAGACATAATTATATAGGCTTTATATAAATATTTTTATTTATATTAATTTATTTTGGTAAACACAAGAATTAATAAATTTAGTTGTACAAATATGTATATGAGAAAGACTGTTCCTCAGAGAAATAATTAGTCAAGCAGTTAATAAACAAATTTGATAAACTATTGTTAAACTGAAAATACAAATTTAAGGTCATTTTGCTTAATGGAAGAAATCATAGTTATAGTAGTTACCACTGAATGGTTTTTTTTTTATTATTTATCATCTGCTTGCAACGTATACTTAAAATGGCTATACGCGTCAAATAATATAGTTACACTTTCTTTATCTGTTAAAAATTGTTCAAATTATTTGTTTACACAAAAATTATTGTTTACCCAGGTTAATTGTATAATGTTGGTAGGTAATAAGTAATAAGTAATACTTTACTATACTTATCAATAAATATTAATAAATACAAAATTAAAAAAGGGGAAAATAGGTAACCACTTTGGTGTACAGTAGGTGTGGAATATACCTCGTCATCTAACACATCACTGTAATGAATGCATTGAAATGAAATTCAATGATAAAAGGTTGCATACGGAAACTACTTAAGGTATAACAATTTTTCAGTATTTATTACAAAGTATATCTTATGATATATTTATGTCGATACTAAATAATCTTATAAACTAATTCTCACAAAAATCATTGACTTTTTAAAATATCATTGTGTGTAAAAAATTATATACGATAAAAAATTCAAGTATCTATGAATAATACTCACAAATAACAATAAACTTTCGTTGCTTAAAAATCTAATTTCGTCTATATTAGAACTTAAAATATATATAAAAAAATGTCTCCATAATTTTTTTAGATTTTTATGTTATAGGTAGTAATGAAATGCTTACTAATATTGCATTAAATATTCAAACATTAGCTACATGAAAATTAAACATTTCATACATTTTGAGCAATTCAAACATTTTTTTTTTTCATAAGAAAACAAAAAAAAAAAACACACATACATTATTGTAAAAATCAATACATTTATTGCTCTACTCATAATATTAAATAATTTGCGGCTTGCCAAAATGCCACTATAGATATATTATCATATTTATTTACAATATGTGTAACGGATTTGATAAATACGTTGATATATTTATCAAGTCGCGTTGATTTTATGCTAGATACCATTCATAATTTCTACCATTGATAAAAAAATTATAATTTAATCAGTTCAGATTTCTAATCACAAGCAGGATTTAGTTACAAAATAATATACTCAAATATTTTTTTTATTTTTATTTTTTCTTTTTTTTTTTAATATCTATTAAAATTTAAAAAAATTTAAATATCATTAATTAAATATATTTCAAAATAAATAATAATTACCTACAGTTATTATTTTTTTTAGAAACTTATCATTCTTTTACTTTTATTTAGTTCTATTGTTTTTATTTTTCAGCGCTCTTCAACTGAGGCACGTTCCTACCATTATTCCTAGTAGATAGTGGTTAATCTGGTTTAATGTATATATAGGCACCTATAATACATGTTATATCCGCACGTATCAATTTGGTTTTAGAAGCTCCATTTAACGTTGACTTTCAAATAAATTATCACTTACTATAACTATTATTGTCCAAGTCATTGAAACGTGAAAATAGAGAACAAAATATTATATTATATACATAACTGTAGAGTTAAGTATATTTCATAAATCAATTTCCGATTAAATATCGTATTTTTAAATAATTAAAATTGTTTAATACATAATACCATAAAGAAAATGATTGTATTAAACAATTTATAGTTTATACATGCACTCGAATAGTTAAAATAAAATATATTCTCATAGAGACGGATTCATTTTTTTTTTTTTTTTTTAATTATCAAATACGTTCAAAATATTAAAATTATATTAAATTATATGTTTTTTTTCTTTTCATAACTATAGATATTCAATAAAAACTGACAATATAAATTAATTGTAGCTGTACATAAATGTATTCTTGATTAAATACCTACTACCTACTATTTAACATGACATAATAATGGTATTTAAAAAGGTGTACTATAAATTAATACTTTAAACACGAAGACGGTCGATTACGATTTTAATTAAATATGCAAATAGGCTTTATAGTATCATGGTATCATGCTACAAGTCCCTGTATACACTATTCACTATACGTTATACTTTAAATAGATTTTCTATTAATGTATTATAATTTATAATGTGCTATATATAGTAGACATTGTGATAATAAACCTTTTTTCGTCAACTTTTTTTTAAATATGCTTGCCTATTACAAAAAACTGATGAAAATGATGTAGGTAATGGATACCTAGTGATTTAAATGTATAATATAATTAAATAACGGCACAACAGATTTGTAGAGCCGGATGACCCTTTTCGGCTTGCTGACTTCTGACACAGTGACACAGTAATCTAACTTTGAATAACCTGACACTTTCAATCTACTTTGAGCGACTTAGCACTTCATTATTTCAAACTATATTATTGTTTAATTACAAAAAAGTAAATAATTAATCTTTATTTTATTTTTATTTTTATTCATTCATATTAATATATATATATAAACCAAATTATAAATGTCGTATTATAGTAGTATTGTAGCCAGACAAGGTGAAATTAACACAAATCGCTAAAATAGTAATTGAGTAGTTATCTCGAAGGGGCGTTAAACGTGTTTCCTGCGCAACAATAATGTATATGTAAATCGTAGATGCGTTTATAACTATAAAGTGTGTTTAAAATGAATCATATTAATGGTCGACAGTAAAGCGATTTACATCACCGGTTTACGTTTTGCGTCCACGTGATTTCATTTCCACATAATATTCCAATCTTAATTAAAACCGTGCAAAATCTACCGCGCCCGGAATTAAAACTACATAGTACAACGCAGGGGCGTATCAATGATGAGGGAAGGGAGATGAAGGTGATCGATGGATATTTATTTGTGTGTATACCTCTAGTGACTGATTACTCTTTCAAAAATAAATCAAGCTAAAGTTAAAAAGGAATAAAATAGATAATATTTTTTTATTTAAAACTTGAAAATCTATTATCATTAGTCATTAGACATAACATCAACAGAATACTATGTACTTCGAGATAAATAATATTACTTTATCTAACTTGATAGTATAAAAATATAATATAATTTAATAAATTGTTTTGGTATCATAGTAAATATGTGACGAATCGCGGTTATGTTATAATATCATGAATGATAATAGGTACCTTAATCAATGGTAACTTTTATTAACTGTTACTGTTAATAGAATTTTAAGTTTTATCATAACTCGTAAATCGTATCTTAAAATTTAATTATTAAATCCTTATTATTTTACCGTTTTATATTTTATATAATTTTATAGTTAGTAATTACTAGTAATTTTACTCATATAATGGTATAAACATACCATAATCATTCAATTAAAAACATGAATTCTGTGAAGTCAAATGACACAGAAAAAGCTCGCCAGTTTGGCATTTGTAGATATCCATTTTTAAATACCATTTGATGATACAAGGTGATAAAATATTTTCTCAAATTAAAAGAAAATTGGATTTTGTTATTTAATTTAAATTTCAAAGTGTTATTTTTGTTATATGATTATTAGATATTTATTTTTAATTTTAACAGTGAAAGTAAAATTATTATATTATGTAACTATTAAAATTATTAATAAAGGTATTTGACTCTTTCTTTCTAAAATGCTGTAGGAAAAATTTATTTTAATAATTCTTATCAAAAACAGATAATCTAAAAATTATTAATGCTCACTAAGATCTCATAAATTAATAAATACATGTTTATTGTTGATACGAAGATAGAAATGCAGTGATTAATAATCTGGACGCCCGTAGATTATGTGACATTTTGATCTTATACAATTTTTTTTTCTAATTGTCCCCTTCTAAGGAATGAATTACATACCTACTTTCCTAATGGTACAACACACGATAGCATCATTTTATTTTACTGTTTAAGTCAACGATCAATCGGAAATTTCCGATTTATCAATCAACGTTACACTGCACCAAAGTCAACAGGGTAGTCATACGAATAAATAAACAAGTGCACGGGGTAACCTTAATATAATTTATTCTTACCTATTATTTGTATAATAATTATAGGATAATAAATTATACAGTTGTACAAGTATAGTATGTGCAGGTGGACGTTAGCACAGACGTGTACTACGTATACATTGGCAGCAATAGACATTCTAGGACTGTCATTAATAAATAACATTTAGTAATATCCGCGGGTTTTGCATAACAGGTTTAGACGATATATTTATAAATAGCATCAAGTAAGTGTAAAAAATAAAACAAGATGTTTATAGTTTATAATAATATTTAGATTCATAGCGGCTCACCATCAGTGATATTTGCATTTTGTCATAAAACTAACGACTATTATAATATATATTTAGGTACCTACACGGAAACACTAAAAAAAGAAAAAAATGAATCCTCGTCTTGAGCAGAACACTACAAACGTAAACAACTTTTTACCAATTCATTACGAAGCGCCACATTAATTTTATTGTATTGTCCGTGCTATCAATTCTGAGATTGTTGTCCGGTGGGGGAGGGGGTCAAACATTAGCACACCGGTTTCAGAAAGGCTGTGTGCACATCTGCATCTAGATAAAAAAAAAATAATATAGTATTAACTAAATTCAAGTGTTTTCAGGTTATTGCCCGATCGAAAATAATCGTTTACGACAAGTCTACTTTACCAAACACATTTCAATTGTTTAGAAATCCTGTAAAAACAGCATTTATATTCCAATCAAAACTCAACAGTATAAACATTAAACGTGTGATAGCAAAATTATAATAATGATTTGTTATAATTAAATATGATTAATACTAGTATTTAAAGTATGCTTATGTAAGTACTGTGTAGGTATAGTAATTAATTGGTTTATTTAATTATTTATTTTAATATGACGAAAGCACGAATATATGACTCAATAAATATATTTATACAATTTAATATTAATAATTACTTTACATTTCATGTGCATTGTATTTTTATTTTCACTCGTTATTTCTTATTCTCAAAAACTCCATTTAGAGTTTTATGAATTTTAAGATCAGAAATTGCATAAACGTTATTATGTTAAACCAAAATATATTATAATCATATACCCATAAATTATTTTTATTAATTTTATAATCTGACGGGCCATTGCTATATACATACAGCCTACAAGTACCTACATTGATTTAATTATTTTCGTAGGTTAATTATTTTACATTAATGTTTATGTTTTGATTAAAAAAATTCATGGTCCGTCGAGCCCACATTTCATTCTTTCATATTTTACTTTTGCAAGTTATAATATCTGTTCATTAAACACTTATTTGCATTTTATCATCACTATTTTCTACCTTGTTTTTTTAAATATATTATTGGCGTAGATGTAAATGTATTTACATTTGTGTAATAAATACTCAAAAAACAAACAAACAATGAATAGTCCTAAAGTAGACTTATTTGATGCACTTTGACTTTTACACATATAATTTTCAAAAATAAATGCTTATGAATGTTGTAGGAGTGTTTTAATAATTAGAACAACATTTTTTTAAATAAACCAAATTAAATCTAGAAAATTAAGTTTTAAAGCAGTAACCTCGGTTTTTGTATCCATTAAGCTCTCAGATAATTTCGAGCAACTCATTAATAATATCGTTGTTATCATTTATTTTTTTTTTGTATTTTTCTTTTTATACTATTTGATCGCGTTTTCGCGTATAAAAACCACACGATAATCGATCTATAATGAGGGCATCACATTTTTAAACACCAATTAAAAATAAATAATTATTTATCATTACACGTAAAAGATAATGGCCGTTAAAAATTATTGAAATCAAGCGAAAATAATATAATCGATAACATGCACATTAAAAAAAAAAATATTTGGCTTTGTTTATTTTATTATTATTGAGTGTGATTTTATACCAAATTGTTATTAAACATCGTGATTTGTGGCGCACGAGAAAGACCTATACATTTTACTAAGGAAAACACTCTAGTACTTCATACTTGATAATTCACATTTCTTAAAAAAAAAAAAATTATAACGGTGTTCTATTACGTTTGTTGTACCATGTACAACCATTTTCATATGTTAATAAAAATGTTTACTTATATACAGCCGTCATTATAAACATTTTTATATTATGACATGAGATCGTATTTTAATACTTGAAAGACAAAGGGATGAAAAGAAGGTTAAAACGTAGATTTAATTTCAACGCTAGAAATATATATCATAAGTACAAATAATATATTATAGATAAGTCTCATAATTATTTATTGCTAATCAGAATTTTTTGCAATCAGTTTCTATCGTAAAAACAGATTTTAAATCAACAAGTGCACAAAAACACATTGTTCACGTCCAATTATATAATTTATTGATATATATAAAAAAAATTACTTACATAATAAATATTTTAAAAAACAACATAGTAATTCATGTAAATTATACCTAATTGTAATTGTGTGCTTTTAATCGTTAGTATGAAATAACCAGCGTGATAAAATAATAGTCTCATGTCTCAGACCAATTATATTATTATAGAAATATAATATAAGTAATAATAGGGGTTACCCATTTGCGCCAAAATAAATTAATTTGTTTTGGGTATGCCCGTTGCGCCAAAATAAAAAAGTTATATTTTTTCGACAGCCCATTTGCGCCAAATTCACTTGCGTAAACACTTCATATCAACAAATTAGTTAATTTGTATACTTAAAAGACTTCATGTACTCGTTTCTGCAACGAATAAAAAAGTTATTTTTATAAGTCTATAAATTTTAAATATAACTCTCTTCCTTCAAATCCTAAATCTATGTCTGATGTTTATAAAGCATTAATCGATTTACATTTTATTACTTATAAAAACGAAGATTAAAATGTGTATTATTGATTATAATTTAAATAGTACCTAATCGTTTAATCCGATCGTAATCAAACTCGTATATTACGTTGAAAGATTTATAACACACACAATTTTAATTTAAAAATCAGTGACAGCAAATAATAAGACCAAACTAGATTTTTATTATTATTTCTTTTTTGTCTTCTTTCTATTAAAACTATACGTAGGTATCTGTTGTCAACACCCGTGGCATCAGATTGATGTCGTTATGGTAACTAGCTAACTTCACGGACCTATAATCATTTTTCTAGATAAATTCCATTTCCACATAAAACATAAATATTAAAAAAAAAAATTTAATTAATAAGGACATTAATATTATTTGGGCGAATTCTAAAATAATTTTTAATTATAAGTTTTTAGAATTGTTTACTTGTGCACTAACCAGTTTCAATTATTATCTACCAAAAACTACCCTCAAGTTTTAAAATCAAGCATTTTTACTTCTCCAAAAGATGGCAATAAACACAAAAACAAAATTATTTTTTAAAAAAAACACAAATTTCGCGATCCTATGAAAAACGAGTTCTCTATACAGTAAAGTAAAGGGATAGTCAAATTCAATGATAAGGTTTGTAGTACTTAAAAACATATAAAAAGAAATATAAAATATGAATTGAAATAGTGATAATATGCACTAAATTACGAACAGCCGATGAATGTTATCTGAAATCTGAGTGAACAAAAATACTAAAAATAGATTATTCTGTGAATTATGAACATAAAATATTTTGTTAAAACTTATAAATATACGTATAACAATATACGATATATGAGATTTATCTACTAAAACATATTATACTAAAAAAAACTAGTGAGAGATTCTATAGACAATTATAAATTCATGAAATATGACAACTATAAATAATTTAAAAAAAAAAAATGTCTAAAAACAAAACAAAAATGTATAATTTCGTTTTAAATTTCACTTTTTTGCATCATAAAATAAATTTTTATCTTACTCAGCTTATTACTTCTTAGTAATTTATAAAAAAAAAAATAAAAATCTAAAATGTGTTAGTAAACTCGTATTATAAATATATCCTTTTATCCCCCCACCGGAACTCTGAAAGAAGTACTAAACGGTTGCTAAAGAATTGCGGAAGTACATAAAAATATAATATGTGTAGGTACATGAAATTGATCAAAATATCCGAGAAAAATTCATTTGGTAAATAAGAAATTCTAAATGAGACTTTGTAAACGTATTCCACATTTTAAGCGCGCGCATGCCTCTATATCTAATTTAGATAAATGGATTGAAACCTTTTTTACTTTTTTAAAAAATTAAAACAGAAATCTAATCCGGTGATTATGAAACAAAATGTATATTAGGACACTTAAAAATAAACCAACTGATAACAAGGTAATTATTGTAGCAAACATTTAACGAAATAATAGACACTTGATTTTCAATTTTAAGTCACATGATAATAATATACGCTTTAAACCAAAAGATTATTTTAAGGTATATTGTAAGCGTATTAAACAGCTAAACAAGTATTAATACGTGTAAGTAACTGTAAATGCAATTTACACGGAAAGATTGTCTGTACCTAGAAATCTAATTTTTACTATTTGTTTCATCTGTTAAATGATTTTATTACAAGAATTTTTGGGTAAATCGTAAATGTTTGAAAAATGAGAATCCTATGTAGCTATAATGTCCAAAAACCATTCTTATAGTCTAGTCTAGGTTTAAAATTATCATCGTTATTATTTTTTTTAATAAATTATAAAACATTATAAATTGTATAGTTGTGAGCGATAACTCTGCAGCAGGTCACAGGACTTCAGTTACCTCTTTCTGCACAAATTGATGTGACCTAATGAAAATTATTGAATTCAGTCATCCCTTGGGCTATTTTGATATTTCAAAACGTAAAAATAAATATAGACAAACGTAAAAAGAATCTGTACAATAAAATGTACGTTGAAATCAAATTATAAGAACAACGACAATTTAACGTAAGACACCGGGAAAATGAAAAATTGAAGCGTTTATAAACTATATAACTTTTCATATGTTTAGATATTATGTATGTAAAACAGATGAAAAAGAAATGGGTAATTTTCCAAAATTTCGTCGACCAAGATCCTAAAGATGTACGGCGTACATATTAAAATATAAACAGTGCTATTACTTATTAGTCATTGAAAATAAACGCATGCAATACAAACGATACATAATATTTTAAAATCTAAAATTATAATATTATATTAATGATTACCAATTGATATTATATAAACACGTATATTCTACATATACCTAATAATTATATAGTAAGAACGCATGATAATATACCGGATAACATATTATAATGATATTATGCATGATGCATCTCGCATGTATAGTATAGCTGTAATTTTCACATAATATAATAATATTATTCCGTCCTTAGACGATATAGTTGTGGCTTTACACTTAGTACCAGTCCTGTGGTGGTTATAATAGTTTAAAATGATCATAAACGGTTTACAATAATTATTATTTCTTACGGTTCCTCAATTAAACGAGAATTAAAGTGCATACATATAATTAAAGAGTAAAAAAATATATAATATTCATTTGACTAAAAACGTGTAAATCATTTCGATACGGAACATATACTCTATTTTATAACGTGCACATATAATATGAAAACAAAATAGTTATAAAAAAATAAACGATTTTTTAAGTTTTTTATTAGAAAATTATTTTTAATTTATTTCCATGCAACTTTTGAGTTTTTGGAACAACTCCCACCGACTAATCGAAAACGCAGTTACACGCGCAAAATATAAATTATTTCGTTTGCCTATACAATTCAACTGGAAGAAACGATAATTTTGTTGTACAATAAATACGCCTTTATTTTATTTAATGCCAACATAAAAAGCTTTCTAGTGGTTTTTTTTTTTGCACGTATACATTCTTCCCTTTGTATATAGCAAGGGTGGTCAAACTGCGGCTTCCGTCATACACTCTTATGGCTCACATCTTATCGTAGGATACAAACATTTTTACAAAAAAATGTATTTTCAATATGAATTTATGTATTTAAAGAAGTATATTATTTTATTACATTTCAATTTATATAAAAAAATTATATAAAAAAAAAAAAAGTTTTTGATGTAATAATTATACAATTAAATTAATCATTAATATTCACTGCTACAAAGAATGTTACTTGTCCGGGTAATCTTCCCTTCAAGCAACTCTTTCTTCTATTAGATCTATAAAACGTCACTGCTGAAATTTCGATCAAAATCAATGAATATCTCCGTCCAAAATATAAAAAAAATGATATTAAACATAATACAGAGCATTACGTCAAGAATTCGCGGTGTCTGCTAACGATTGACATGATATTTTAATGCCATAGGTATATTTACAGATTAACAACAGATTTGGGACGTGCGTAATTCAATTGAATTTTAATCACAATATTGTGTCCAATTCAATAATTTATAGAGAAGACACTCAAACAGCTCTCAATCGTTCGCACCGCCGAAACGCGATAACTTGAATGTAAAATGATGTGATTATGTTAATAATACAATATCATTTATTGATAATCGTTGCGACGCGACTCGACACGTCTACTTACAGTTTAAGTAGCAAACGCATGATTTATAGCTACCAGGGCCTAATGACTTATAATAAACAATATTATTACTCATTTAGTAAGTGAGGAGGGTTTAATATAGGTGTAAAATACGCCTGCAAGACCCATAACTTTTATTTTTGACTCTAGTGTCGAGTGTCTATAAGCTGGTTACAAATTGGCCAATGCTCTACACAGTAAATTTAATTATTTATTTTAAAAATTCGACGAAAATAAGACAATAATAAATAATAATAATGTGATAATTTTTTTTTTATATAATACTTACCAATGAAAAATAAGAACTAGCATTTTCAAAGATTTTTATGCTATATTTGTTATAATTTATAAACATCTGTGAGTGTAATATATTTCAAGGTGAACATGAACATGATAAACACTATCGCAAAATAAACAATGTCCACAGCCGTCATAACAATTACAATATTCTTGTTATCATTAATTATAATGTTGAATATTAAATAATATATGAATTCAAAGAATATGAATTAAAAGTTTTAATCAATAGTATGCATTATTTATTATTTATCATGTCGTTATTTATTTTTTTTCCTGTGATTAATAACACGGTCTTAATAAAACCGTGATTAATAAGACTTAATGGCGAGTGCTTAGTTTGGAGACAAAAAACAAATAGCCTCTGAAATCGTTTTAGAAGTTTTAACCGAATGTATCTATTAGTAATCTCAACATTTTTCAAAAATAGTATACAAACTAATAATTGTTATATACATCTAAATACAAGTAATAATGACATCATCAAGTAAGCGTTCATTTTCCACACTACGGTGACTTAAAAATTAAAATCTATGAAAAAATACCGTTGAAGAAGTAATTATTAGTCTTGCTTTGATGAACATTCCAGTAACAGTTGAAAAAACCATTAATGAACTTGCAAATAATTAATTATTGAAGCTTCAAATTTATACTTGGTATCATTTTGTTTTAAAGATTAATTGTGAATTATTACAACAGTTTAAAAAACATTAATGGCATATAAGAACAAATGCAATTTAAATAGATGTTGAAGTGTGGCGTGGAATAATTTATAAACACTAAATACCCCTGTGATGATATTCTTGTATACATTACCTACATAACTACGTATCTACATAATATATACTATACTTACCTATCAAATTATATACAAATAATAAGTAAAAAAGTAAACCTATGTAAAAATATATTATAATATTACCTTCACGTCTTCCCTGTAGTCAAACATTTCACATCATGACTTACAGTTTAGGAACTGCTGTTAAATTATATTATGCATAAGTAAGTTACCTATAGGCTATAAGGCTATATACGACATGTCGTCTGAATAATTAACAATTATACACTTAAATTAGTAATTAACATTAATCTGTTATATAATTACGGAGATATGTAATAACTGATTACTGATAAGTAATAAGATGATCTCAAATTTTTTGTCATTGAACGCAAACGCGGATTTATTAGTAGGTAAGAGGCCTTTAATATTTTTGCCTTATTTCTTTTTTTTTTATTGTAGGTTTTTGTATTACATACGTTTTAAATTATGTGGGGTATAATCTACATCATATAACAAATCGGAAAAACGGAAGTCGATTACGAACATGTATAAAAAGCTGTATGTGTTCTGCAACAAATATTATTCTTTTAGTAGACACAACGTTGTATTAGATAACGCGTGTAATTTATACGATATTCAAGAAAAAACAGTTTTATAATGATATTAATATATTATACGATAAAAAATTCGATATCATCAATATTAATATAATATAGCATATTATTATTATTATTGTTTCTTAGTCATCACGGCAGTCAAAGAACTTCATGATATTAAAAAATGTATATAAATTATTATTGTTTTTAGTAAATAAACTGTACAATTTCTTTCCTACAGAAGCGTAGACTCTTTAATAATTAATTTAATTTGTAAATTATGACAATATTATTACTATATCAAATATTTACTAAACATTTTATTTTAGCCTTAAAATTCTATTATCCCATTTATTGAAACATCGTATTATATTTTCAGCTTTATCTTGGCTAATTCTTTTAGATGCATTTTTTATTTTTTAGAAACCTTATTATGACAGTGTAATGTTGTACAACGATTTTTTCATCTATAAAACCACAAAATCATACAGATAATTATTATTTACGTTGGTATAACCACCTAAATGGTAACAAACAAACTTACATTTTTCTCAAACCAATTTGTGTGTTGGATATTCCTCAAAAATTGCCAATGGTTGAGAATATAATACAAAATAAGTAGGTATATTTTCTAGTTTTTTAAACTACTCTTAAAATTACAATTTTTGTTATACCTCGTATTTCATTTTATAGTAGAAACACGTATATATTATACACAAATACATAATAAGACATAAGTATAACAAATATATTCTACATCATTTATTTCAATCTTGTTAATAATCGTATCTTCATCGTTTTACTTATTTCCTCTGTATACCTCTTATTTCTTAGGTACCTACTACTAAAAAAGAAAAAAAAAAGAAATATAATTTAATGATTATTTTTATACTAAAAATGTAAATTTCATCGTTTTAAAAACAATATTAAACTTCTTTTCTGAGAAACAAAATTGGATAATTATTTTTCTCAGGAACAAATTAAGTTGTTGTTTATCATTCCAGACAACAAATTTGTAGCTTTGTATATAGTTGCGTGGTATTGCAATTAAGTCGCTAGTTATTCGTATTTCGTACAGTTGTCCAAATCCAACGTTTGCTGAAGGTAAGTTGTGTCAAATTCATGTACGACGGCATAACACATTTCTAATTCGCATACTTGCCCTCAAAACAAAAAAAAAAAAAATCGGAACGTAATTAAGAACTTGGTAAATATTATTTTTAGTGTTAATGTAAACTTCACGCAAAATGAATGTGTTGGTACGTGATTGCGTTAAAAGCGTCGTTTTTGTAAATATTCATTATGAGTAGGTAAATTAAATATAGGTACCTTCATTTTTTTTCACGGACTATATAATTACGCCTGTGTAATGTATAATAATATGCATAATATAAAGAGGTGCCTACTTATTATAGAGTGTAGGGCCTAGTAGGTATATGAGTTTTCATTAAAAACGCATTTTGATATACGGTTTTGTTTCTTTATTTCCATTCAAATGTGCAGGAATAATAATACACAAAAAACATAAATCTAGCGTTCATTGTTTTTTAATATATGATGGTTTTAATTTTTAAATTAACATTTTCATTAAAACTTGGTTCAAAACATTTTTTCATCACTCCATAGATTTCAATATTTCATATTATAATATTGAATGGCCACATTTGTTGTACATTTGTGTAAAATATCACGGGCGTGTGTCTACGTGGTATTTCGGATTTCGACGGATAAAAATATAAAATGCACAATCATCGAATAAATGAAACAAAAATTTTTATCTAGAAAAAAAGTTCCAAAAAATAAAACAACGTTATGTTTGAAATAATAAACAAAATGACAAACCTATACAAATTATTATAATTAATAAGCCACGAGCAGATTTGGCCATACGTACATGGATAAGACATGATCTATATTATAGTGGAAAAGAAAAAACATCATTGTGAAACTAAAGTTATATTTTTATTTGTTAATTATACTTATACAGTTATAATGTGATTTCGAGTTTCGGAAAACGGCATTTATACATCCCATGGTACATCAGCTTACTTTTAAATGGTGAACCCTAATAAAGTAATGGAATATTATAATATTGTTAAGTTCTACACACACTGGAGACAGATATAATAATTAAATATCAAACATAGATAAAAAAAAATATTAAAATATTACTCAAATTTTTCATATTTTTTAAAATTAAAACACTCCGTCATATATTTAAAATGCATTATTATGATTTAAGAGCAATTTAAGTATACATGTTGACGATATTAGTAATGCTTACATCTTACGTCTAATCATAGATAACATTATATTCATGGATCATGAATGGATATGTATTCAGCATTATATTCAAATGTGATCAAAGAGTATACTAATGACCAAAGTAATCACATGCAATCAAAGTTGTGATATTGTCATCATTGATAATATTAAATTATACTAATAGAGAATAATAGCTTCAAAACATATAATGACAAATATTATTATATTTTTTACAATAATAAAAAATAAAAATAATATCGAAATTAATTAAATTCAAAATGTATAACACAATAAACTTAAAAGAAATGCTTTTCTTTATCATAAACCGTACCCACAATAAGCCACAAGTATATAATCATCACTACAACAATAGTTTGTTTACAACTATCGGTACATAGGTGTTATACCCATAAATGCATATAATAATAATTCTAATTATATAAATGTAATTCAAAAAATATTCATAGGGACTTGAAATTTTTTGCCATTCTGCGTATATTCATTTTCTATAGGTACATAATGACATTTTCAAAATATTTAGATTAATTTTAAGCTATTTATACCACGAATCTACTCAAATTGTTCTATAATCGGTATTGCACAAGTTAATAGCGGCTAACTAGTAATATTATAATATTATAATATTATAATATTATAATATTATAATATAATGCATATGATTTTTATTTTCAAAAATAAGTTCGATATGTTCGACTGTATTATTAATAGAATAACAAATCGTAATAAAAGTATCTACTCAGAATAATTTTTTTGTGTGTGGTGATTTATCATAATAATATATTTCACATTTTATACATTCCATACAATTGTGTTAACAATTAAATGCTTTGAAATGACAAGTGATACTTGACTCCTACAATCAATACTGTAAAACAACTTCTTAGTTTTTATTTATATTTTATTTTATTATTATGACTATTGGTTTTTAAAAATGCGGGTAAAATAATTTAATTTCTAAAAATCATTAAATCACCCAAAATAACAATTTCTAATTTGTACAACTGGTATCAACAGTAGACTTAGCCAATCGTTATATAAATAGATTTAGAGCTCCTGTTTGGCTGTTGTTGTTAATCAATTATAATTTATAAATCAATCACATAAGAATTATTGCATAGAGCCAACTCGACATTTTAAATGTTTGATAGAATGTTCTAGAAATTCTATTTTAAATTTAAACAAAAAAAATTAATATTTCTATTGACAATATTTGTAAGCCTATAAAGAAATAAAAAAATAAATAGTGGATCCAATAATAATTTAAAATAGACTACAGTATAAATACTGATTCCTCTAATAAATTAACCCAGAAATGTAGTCCCCAAAAAAATAACCCTATAATAAAAATGATATGTACCTAAATAACATACATATTCACGAGATTCCAATGTCAATCTGTGTAGTCATAATATAACTGTTATTAAAATGATAGTAAAATTATGTAAAAAAAAAATTATATTTAATAATGTATAACCTTTTTCTTAAATAAAAGTTTATTTTTTTTTTAAACGTGTCCACTTAAATTTGATTAGTATTTAACCGTTCGCATAAAGTTTTTAATATTTTTTATTTTTGCCTCTCCTATATTTTGTAGAGCAAATTTTGCACGGTCAGTCAACAACTCATTTTTTATTTTGTTAATTAATGTCCAAATTGATGGGTGTTTTCCTCTAACTAAATGGCAAAATCGATTGTTTTATGACACTATTTTACAATACTATTTAAACTCAATGACATACGTACAAACTCAAAATTTAATAACAATTGTCAATTGACAATAATAATAATATAATATGATAGAAATATATACTATTAATTATATTAATTAAATATTAATCATTGATCCCATTTGCCCACATTTTTTTTTTTTTAATTTAGCAAAATTTTATTATAAAATTATTTTTTTTTTTGAAGTTATTTTTCGTGCTACCAAAACTATTACTATGTAACCAATATTAATTTAACTATTATAACGCGCATTGTATTATACTTTTGCTTGTTTTACGAGTATAATATATTGTACATATATTGTGACAAAATAGATAGATACTTCATAAGTATGATTACAAAGTCACAACTTGTTTGATAGTACACCTCGCTAAAATATTCCTTCACTTCGTCTTCATCATAGTTCTCCATTTATTATTGACCATAATTACATACGACCAATCAAATGTGTAGAATAACAACATAGGCCGAGTGTGCAGGAAATGCGTCGACTAAACGGTTATGGGTTTTATACTTTGATGTTATCATATAGGTACTATTTTGTAATTTCACCTACTAAAATAATATAGTAAGAGCTACCTATATAACTGTATTTTGTTGCAATATTGTTATGCCTAAGAACAAAAGCCATAATAATAATAATATAATAGTATCAATAGTATCATACATGTTGATGCAGATAAGGTACATGGCACGTAACACGCAGCAAATGTTAAATTAACAATTTAAATGATATAAACGACATTAATCATTGTATATGAATTGTATTACTCCAATTATTATTGATTTTGCTTTATAAACGTTATCTCTGTAGGTATATATTATAAATGATAGATCAGTGGTATGAATTCAATTATTTTGCATATCAGCTTAGATCAAAAAATGAAATACATATCCGATCCAGATAAAAACCATATAAATATTAAAATTTATAGTTCAATATTTTTGCATGTTTATAGTTTATTTAAAGCATACCTAGAGTTCAGACTTTTTTTATGTTTTTATTACATATTTATTAAAAACTTTATTTCAAAAGTCACGGACGGATGCAAATTTTGGACATGTTGTTTATTATTGTATGCACGTACTATACAGTGTGTCTATTATTTAAATTGTAAATTAAGAAAGCTAAAACCATTACAAGTTGAGAGATAATTTAAGAAACGATAAGAACATAAAGGTCTATAAAATACTACATGGGTATATTAATATCTATACTTATACGTACTAGCTGTTTCCTGCTATCTCATGCCTTATATACTTTATTATATGTATATACTATAGTCTAAAATTATTAAAAAAAAAGTTAGAAAAGCTCACTATGCGTGCGTGCTAAATTCGTGGTTTCTGGACGTATCTTAATATAACATAATAAACTATAATTCTATATTCCTAAATAGCCTAAATTACGTAGAGTGACTACGAAAATAAATAAATATCTTAATAGTTACTATGTATGGGTAATTAATGAACTGATTGACAAACTGATACAACAACGAAGAATGAAGATAAAAGATGTTTTAAACTTATATTTAGAAACCTAAAACTAATAAAACGGAATAAAAAAAAAGAAAATAGTTAATACTTTTTATAGTTTGTCTCTCGTAATAGCTATGATTTTATAAGTAATAAAAATTAATTAATCCGAGAGTTACTAATAAATATTTAAAAAACATTTTTTACTTTCCTATAATTTTTAGTGTTTGAGTCATACAACTTAAAGTATTGTTTCGTTTTTGTGATGGTCATATGCAGCTGTGGATATTATATTTTTTCAGACAACTTTACTACATGGAATCAAATAAAAATTATATTACATTTATAACTTAATAATTTACAACATATATTTATAGCATACACACAAAAATATACTACCAATATAAAAACTATATAGAACATAGTCAATCATTCAATCACAATAATATTGTCTAGTTCCTATAGTCTAGACACAATTTCGTTTCGAAATGTTACTGATTGGTTTTTAATTTATACATGAAATAATGTAATAAAACATACATGACAATTGCATGTATATATATAATAGATGTATATATGTATATATTTTGTCGAAAACCCATAATGCACTAATCAAATACAATGGCATTGCAGATTGTTAAGCAAATGTGTACTTAAATTTGGTATAAACTATTGTAGTGAGCTTGTGTGTGTGCATGTGTCAATATGCTGCCCGTGGTTAGTCATCCCAAGCCAATTTATTTACATGCTATAGCTTGGCAAAAAATCAACTTTTCATTTGTACACTAGTGTGAATTCATTAAAAGCTCGACAAATATACAATGCCAATTTAATTGGTATTTTTCTATCGAAAAGCAAATTTTGAATGTCAATTCTCGAATCTTCGAGGACAACCAACCATCAAAGTTTTATATTATGTAATATTATGTATTGTATATCCTTATACTTCTTACTCCCGCATATAACAAGAATTTACAGTTTCGAAAACATCATTTGTCCTTTAGAAACATGGATGGGGTGTATATATATATAATACTATATAATTTGTATACACTTTATTGTATTATAGTTGTTATACATATATACATGTAATTGTATAGATTATTTTATTGATCATTTATTCATTTCTGACTTAATATCACGCTGAAAATGAATTCAATTAATCGTGAATGGTGAATACACGTTGTACAAATTACAAGATGAAAAAAAAAATTAAATCATGTTAAAAATATTGTGATTTTATTTCTACAAATGGGCGATAATGACGATTTTCGTTCTTGCGTTTGTAAAGTTTTCATAATTTTACATATTTTTCTATACTTTGAGTGTTATACCATTTTGATCTATGACTATATACCTATATATCTATATAAAGTATTGTTTCTCTGAAAGAGTTTATATTTTCTCAAAAATCCATAATCCTCAATAGTGGTTTCTCATAAGAATAGATACATTTTCTTCCATTTCATTTTTTATTACCAGCTACATATTTAATTTTACCATGGTAAAACATAATAAAAATAACAACTAAAATTAAATATGCAATTGTGTTTTTTATAATAATAGTGTTCATTTCATATACCCATACATTTATAAAAATTACTTAACAGCCAAGTTTATTTCGGTACTTATTATAGGTATTAGGTACCTATGATTAATCAACTTTTAACTACAAAAAAAATATATTTTTAATCTTACACATTATGCATTAGTATGATAGAGCATTACATTTAATACATCATTATTATGTATATTATGTAAGTATAAATAGCACATATTACCATTAATTATATTGTATTATTTGTATTACTAGTATTTACTGTCTAATAATATAATACAATCAATGATATTACCTACATTATAATTTTTTATTTTTTATTTTTATTTTATTAGCTTTTATTAATAAATAATTATAAATTTGATTATCGAATTACCAATTAGACAACTAACATCTACACAAGTTAATAAATCACTTTCTACAATTTACTTATACCTACATCAAAATTGATACATAGAGTTTCGCATGGATTACAATATTTACAAATTACTTAATTATGTTTTGTTTAATAATATTATAATTTAAAATTTAAAGAAATGCCGATGTACTTATATATTTTACATTTACCGCATACCTAGTCCCAACAGTACCTAAGTATATTTTATGTTTATACCATTTTAATTTTCAGAATTACGTGTGCGAACATGTCTGGATATGCACGTACACTGCACAGTCTATACATAAGAATCATGAAATACCTGCAGTGATGTTCTGGTCTAATCATTATTATCAGTTCCGGTACTGCACGATCACAATAATACATCGTATACATGTCGGAGCCTGTCTCGTCGTGGACCATCGAGAGCTGTGCCGTGGCCGTTTTCAATAGAAATTTTTATTATAGGGAATTTATCTAAGCACGTGTATACGACTTATATAATACTTAAATGTTATAAAGTATATACACAGTCGAACAGCGTTTAAAAAAATTAAGCAAACAAAAAAAAAAAATGTACCAACCGTGTTTACAAAATATGGTTTACTCTGCCGAATGAGTAATCATAATAATTGTTGCACCTGTTTAATCTGCGCGTATGATTCATCGTATCGGTAACAATGGCCATGCAAAAAAATTTGAGTTTTTTATGTACACAATACCTAGATAATATAGATACAAGTGCATCGATCTATTATAGTATTATTAATATATTATCATCGCCCACGCTTTTATGTAACGCGTACTAATTTAAACTTAGGGTTTGTTTGTTTGACGTTCAAAAATAAAACCACATAATTTAGACCGCGAGAAACATTGTATAAGGTATTTTGCAAATAATTTCCACTCGCTCTATATAAGCGCGAATCATTGTAAATTATTGTGTCCCATTTTTAAGTTTTTATAAAAATTACGAAATTGCGGTCGGCTGTATTATAAAATATATTATACATAATATGTAAACTGCGGCCGGCCGAGGTATATTTTGCCTTATGTAAATTGTGGACAAAACATATTTTATTCATACGTAAATTACGTGCATAGGAAATTAGGAGTAATTTTGCAAAATCAATATTTTCATATTTAAGACTGACAATGTCCTCGAAATAATTGGTGTGGTTAAAAATATCAGTTTTATTATTTATTTAATTGTTATTGATTAAAAAATGTGTTATTAAATTATTAGTAACCAAGTAAGCAATAAAAATGTGTATGATATTTTCCACACAAAGTCTAAGTGAGTAATTTTGTTTGTACTCCATTATTTTTTATTAGTACTCGTATTTATACGTATATAATTCTTTTTCAATCATAGATTATTATTTATATTTAAATTTTTTCCCTTCTGGAAATAAACAAAACATCTTGGGGTGCAATTTACGTATGTTCCAAAATATTTTAGTTGCAATTTACGTAGTTATGTCTGTGACCTATTTTTGGAGACAAAATTTACCAACTCCGCTTTATATTACAACCGAATTTATCTATACAGTACAGTAGCATGTAAGTTGTAATTGAAGCTTAGTAAGCAAAAAAAAAAAAAAATGATATAAAATCCAATTATCGAATGTTTGGTATCAGAAAATCCGTTTCTAAAATCATTTATAATCGTTCAGTTCAGTGCTTTCAACTACTGCGTAAAACCATAGTCGCCCCGCTCTACCACATTGGGACACGACTACTGAATAATATAATGATACTAACCAGATAATCGAAATCCCAAGCGTTTTTGTCGATATATTGCGTACCTAAATAACAAAATAAATTATTTTTTCTAATTTTCAGTATATTATGATAATAATATAGATAAAAGAGTATATTATATCTAAAATTAAAACCTATCATAATGTAATATATTGCCAATTGACATAATAAATAAAATTTATTTATTTTCTTTAAAACTGGTATACTTGCACTTCCTCACTTGTCCTGACTGTAGTGATATAGTGCAATATAGAGAGGGAAAAATTGCACGAACTTCTGTTTCAGCAATCGCTTAAAAGTTGGACTCTCTCGACACCCAAACACTCATGTATTACATCAGCTCTTATCGGACTGTAGTGACCGAACGGAAATCAAAGGTCGTAACTCTTGCATAGATAATACTATGCTCATGGATAAGAGTATAAAGAGTATAGGATATCCCTATGCCTAATACACATGCTATATTATTATTTAAAAGAATATATGTTGCCACAATGATTATGTGTGGTTTATGGTTGAATCATACTTCTTATGTATTTTATCAAATTGATAATATTATAATATATTTAAAAAGAAAATATATTTGTCTTTAACGTATCCTTGTCTCAGGACTTCCGATTAAGTAGTGTTTTAATCGTAATGTCAAACGTCAATGTACATGAGTTTAATTATTTTCCATAACTAATAATAACTATCTGTTTTAACGTATAATTATTATTTATATTGAAATATTGTATACAACCATACTAATAATAATAATAAAAAAAATTGATTTTACTGGAGTTATCACATTATAGTTGCCTTTTGAGGTTACCACAATCATAAATCATAACTGTATGCAACAATATTATTAAGGTAACAAGTATTTTCTTCGAACTCACTAAATAATAAATAGTGTAACTTATGAGTAGGTACTCATGTCCTATCTATCATCCATTTTGTATGTATATCATGTATGAATTTATAACGATCAAATCATTTTTGGTAGACGAATGTCCTCTCACCCCCGTATTGAAATTAAAACAGGTGGATACTTCCCACTTGTAGTGTCAATCACCCAAAGTACTTATATTTCTTACAGCTACCTTAAATATTCGAAATGGATTTTTATTTACCCTAGTATCTGTATATTTTGTTCTAATATGATGGTCCTTTCCGGCATACCTAAATATACACACAATATTATAGAGCAAACTATTTTAATTGCGAAGCCATATTACACATTACACGTATATAATCAAAAATATGTGCGCAATTTTAATGTGATTCGCGGTAAATTTGATACAATCGTGATCAATTGAATTTCTGTACAGAGTCTTTAAAAAACTTCTAAATTTACAATTACATTGTTAAATTTTCACCGATAAGTAAATGCATTAGTTCATTTACACGTATACATATTACATTATTATGACTCATATACCTACGAACGTCTAACACGCAATGTGTATAGGTATGATTTATGAAACTGACGCGAACCAGTTGCAGCCTGAGACTATTGATAATACACCATCCTAGACAATCAAGTTTTAATGTAGCTGTGAAATTTAAGTCAAAGATACAATTCAGCCAATATGTTTTGTTTCCGACGATTTCTTTTACACATATTCAAAGAAACTCTAGAAATGTTTGTGTATAATTATTAACCGTGTTATTCTTACCGAATAAATATAATAATATGTACGATGTACCTACGTCGACTTCCGGTCTCGGATAATTATCAAGACATTTTCTCAGTTGTAATTCTTGTTTAATTTCGTTTTCAAAATTCCATGATAATTTTTTTAACCGACCGCCGACAGTATAATATTATAATATAATACACGTAGACCTCCTGACGCCACTGTACTGACGCCCACGTCACAACCGAACGCCAAACAGTCGTCGTCTATGCGTACGTTATAATATACATTATTCGTTTGTAATTTAAACTACAATAACATATATAAATACATATACGCCATGATCGCTATCAGTAGGATTTAATCTAAACGGGCCACGGTTGGCTTTAATTATTTTTCACCGCCAACATTAATGATTCGAAACATCAACTGATGGAATTTTTTTAATTCTGTTCCGACGGCTTTGTGTGGCGTTATCAGTCATCCTAGCATGCGACCGTTATTGCTGACATACTTATCGCACACAGATAATGGCTATTATGGCATTCAAAATTTACATTGGTTCATCAATTTTTCTAATTAAAAACAACAACATCATAAGTAAAATTGAATCTGAACAAAACGAGTATACCTACATAGTACATACATAATATAAAATATATATATATTTATATGTCTGCACTTTGTCGGCATATAGTGCTACGACAGTTTCGTATGATATTATTATACAATATATTGTGATGAGTGGAAAAAAAAATAAAAAATTAATCATTGTAGACCCTAGTCAGCCGTCATTCATGCAAGATTTACGTAAAAACGCGCGTTGTAAATATCAATAATATGATATTATATTATTGTATACCTTTAAATTCTGAGTACAAACAGTTAAAACGCGTTGTCGTAAAAATTAAAATACCGTCTATAGTGAAACACACAAATTGCTGATTTTAGTTCAAAATGACGTGTGTTTCCCAGTCACGACAACAGTATACAATGCACTTAGATTATATGAACTATATAGTATTATATTAATATGAAATACAGAAACACATAATATTATTACGCATTGTATAATAATATGATAATAATAATGTATACCACGCGCATGATTCGTTGGCATTCAATGCTGCAACTAGTGTTCGTTTATTTTTTCAATAGATTACCTATAATATATAGGCAAATAACGTATACCATAGGGGAAGGCAAATCGTGTGCTCGAATGAAATGTGTTTGAAAATATGAATATTCGAATAATAGTTTTTTTTTTTTTTTTTTTTTTTTTTTTAATTAGCTATTGATTATATTTTGTTTGAAAAAAATTAAATACACATTTTAATACGGTTTTAAAATGATTGTCTAATGTATATAAATTTATTAGGTAGTGGATAAAAATTATAAATTTGGTTTTTTTTTTTAATAATAATGATTTAAATTATAAAAATTAATTACAAAAAATACAAGTTAAGTGTTTAAAATTTAAATTATAAACTATATTACCTCTTAAAAATTTCATATTATTTAATGTATCTTTTTTATATTTTAGAATTATACTTTTAATGCGTTCTTTTTGTTATTTTCTGGAATCTTTAATTTTTTAGAAACTCTACAGTCTGTTTATTTTTCCATTATCCTTTCATTCTTACAGTATTTTTTGAACCAATGTTAAACAGTTTTATGTATTTTAATGTTAAAATATAAATCTATAATTATATAAAATATTAATTTTATAAAAATAAAAATAATTTAATAACTATTTATTTAAATGACAATACCGACATTTGGTAATGTTATTCAAAGTACAATGCGTGATATTATTTTGGATTTAACACGATAGCTACTGTAAAATTTAAACATAATTTTGGAGGATTTTGTGAAGATTTTTAAATTTTAAATAAATATTTTAATACAAACTTAAAACATTAATAAGACTATTTCAGGATAGTTATGGAATAGTGTTTATAAAGAAGAGAAAGATGGTTCTACATTGGTAATCCGTATCATCCTTGTTACTTGTTAGTTGGGTGATTAACAACATAGTTTGTGGTGCATATTGGAACAAAAAAAAAAAGAAAGATAAAAAATAAAAAATTTTAAAATTAATGAAACAAAGAAGAGATTATTAGTCTATTATGAATTAATTTCGAAATAATTTAGAAAGTTTTTGAATCAACGTTAAATGACATTATAATAGGTTAATCCTAAAAATGTTAACTTAACTTGAGATATGTATAATATCGATGTAAATATGTAATAGAAACGTTTTCGAATAAAATTTCAATCGAATATAGGTAAATGTATAAGCAAGAATTTTTGAACAAAGTATTTTGGAACACTTGATCCCTTGTACAATAAGTATAGCCGCGGGAATCGGAATAATATTACCGCAAATACCAATAGCAAGGTCTGGGTCGAATCTTTTCATCGATTTTGCCCACTATTTTTTCTTTGAAAACCGGAAATATTGTTATATAATAATATAATACTATTATTTATTATAGCTATTGTACCTGTATGTAGTAATATGGTATTTAACAGCTTACCAAAAACCTCTATATACTTGTGTGCACATTTGCACAACACTCATAACACGTATTCTTGTATTCCTGTAAGACTTGATAGTGTATAACTGATATTCAAAACAGCAAGTATATACTTAAGGTGTATAGTTTATATACTATAATGCCTTCGTATTCGGTGATATATACTCCTGCAGACCTGCAACGAACTACAGTGAATTATATTGCAGTATTCACACAATGCACGTGGTACATTTTTAAAAATATTTAGCAAACAATTTTACTCAACAATATCACTACACAAAAAATATCAACCGCAAAAGGAAATTCATAAAAAAACATTTCGTCCTCTGGATGACCATATTGGCCATTGTCAGCACTTGGCAGACTTATATTTTGGCATAAACAAGAACATACGCGTAGGACAAAAAAAAAAAACTAGTAATCGATATATACATAGTAATATTATACTCTCGGATAATCTCCCGCAGTGTTTGCGTAAACGCATAATGTTTTTCGTGGCAATATAGACCTTTGGCTCGTTTAAATGCGACACATCACTAAGCCCGGATGTGGAAAATATTGTCGGCGAAGAAAAATCCGATTTAAAACACTCTCTCACTCACTCGATCCACTATCCAAACATCAGCTGAATATTATTCAGGAAGCCTAAAATATTTATAGAGTATGCGTACGCTGGAAGAAAAATGCATATACGTATCCTATGTACTGTATAGTTATTAGCTAGCCAGCTATACCCATCGTATTTACGTTACAAAACACCATATACATATGACTTATGAGTAATACTCATGTTCATAAATAATAACTTTCCTACCGAATTAAATATTTTATATATAACTAACTTTCTAGCGTACACATGTAATCTCTACTCCACTATCATTTATTCTTTTTTCGATTTTCGTAATCACTTTGCCTGTCGAAACGCATACCAAAATATCGAGTTAAGTACAAGGTATACGCACGTATACTTTAAACGACTCTAGGAGACCTAACTCTCTTCAAATCATTGAAATATCAAAATATTAACGAGCTAGTATTTAAAACTACATAGGAATTAGATTAATCTGCCACTTTACATAACAATCCGTCCGACGGATTGTAAACACCGTTACTTTATCAATTTATCATAAAATTAATTAAAATCAGATAGTGCACTTAGTAATAAAAACATAGAGACTTTGTATCACTGGTAAAAGGCTTATGGATAAAATAATAGATTTTCAAATAATGGTTTCTCTGATTGATTATTACGCGTTGCAGCGGGCCAAAATAAGTGACGTAAATATTGTGGATACAATTTACAATAATATTGTATACATATAATATATAAACCAAATAAAATACTACCATGAGAATTGAGAAATATTTGATAAAATATAACATACCTAATAATAATATACTAAAATATAACAAATTTAATTTTCCTTTCTTAGCAATACTGATTCAAAAAGTACAAACATTTGCTTACAGTTTTATGATTTTCGAAAGTGCACTACCTGGTTTTATTTAATCCGTGATCTTAACTTCTGTTAACTCTCACTGTTGCTAATTATAATAACAATTAAGCCGAGTCGGTTTAAAGCCATATGCCCATATCCATACGCCACCCCACATTCAACTAGGTAAAAGAAAACAGTAAAACCGTTAAAAATAAAAATAACTAGAAACAATAAAACAAATGGCGAAAATAACTTGCATTCTCCTCGAACTCCTTCTAATAAAATTAAATCATAAGAACATCCTCCGTAAATATCCTCGTCGCCAAATAACTAGTTTTAACTTCAGGCTCTTTCGATTTTAATAATGCAGATAATGTAATGAATAACTGTACCACCACTAGGTGTATACTAAAATATTACCTAACAATAAAAAAATGAAATTTTTTTTTCTAATTACTTAGGCTTTAACTTCATAGTGAGTGAGGACATGAACGCAAAATATCCTCACTGAGGTGAGGATCTCGACCAGTAACCCTATATATTATTATCTTTTCTAAGTTATAGAAAATTCACTCCGGTGATCCAACCTAACACATGGGATATTAATGATCTAAAAAAACCAAAACTTTTTAAACCCTATCTAGCCAAAGTCTTCAAGCCACATAACAATAATACAAACAACCCAGAATTTTCTAATGAATTTGAAATTTTTTTGTCATTCTCTTGCAAATGAAACTACCTTCAAAAACATTCTCTCCAGCTGAAGTTACCACTGTTCCCTACATTCCAGAAAAACAAGTTTACTGGATTTGGTTTAATTACGAAGAAGCCAAATATCTCCCAATGAAAATTTAAATACTTTTATCCTATATTTTTAATGCAACATCAACATTGCAGATCAAAATGCATTTTAACAAAAAAATATCAACACATAACACCAAATTCAAGTTAAACTCTCGACTACGTATCCTTAAATATTTTTTTTATAAAAAAATCAAAACTTTCATTCAGCACTAAAATAAATCTTTAGAAAATCCTTTTTGAAACAAATTTGGCTGAGTGATAACTAAATAAGAGGCTCTGCCAAAAATCAAATCTAAAAACAATACAAATAATCCAAAATATTAACAAAAACCGCTTTCTATGTTTCTAATCAAATACTGCACACAGATCTAAAAATTAACTCGGTGTCTGAAACTACTATCATATCTTATTCCTGTTACCACAACTAACTTTTTGACTATCAAAATAGTCTGGCAAAAAACCTAACCAAACCAATGTCCAGTAACCCGTTCAAAAGATTAAAAAGAAAATATTGTCACAACCTACTCCTTAAGTTTAACTCCATAGCTCCAATCCTGCAGGCGTGTCTTATTCAGTGACTTCTTCTATCAAGTTTTCTGTAAAATCATTCTTGTAATCAATTAAACTTATTGTACAAAATATGTACAGATTACTTAATTTCAAATAAAAGACAAAAAATAAATAAAACAATTAATGTATTTTACTGCATATTGTTACAAGTATTACTTACTAATGTAATTATACTATTATGTAGATACGCATCATATTTTATTCACTTTCATCTGTCTATTAAAGGTAAATCAGTATAGTAATAAAATATTCTTGACGCTGTTATTTTCTTATCTAATTCTGCACGTGTACATATTTTATAGAAAAATAACAACAAACATTTCTCATTTATAATACGTATACTATTATAACACAAATATCAGTTTTAAAATCTTAAATAAAAATATATATACGCTTTTTAATATCTTTGTAAGTAATCAATTAATAATTATTAAAGCATTTCTCAATAACTCTGAACGCAATATAATAGTAATTAATAAACTGTAATATCTTATCTGAATTTATTTATTTTTTCCTTGAGGAAGCATGTGTCGGAAAATGATTTAATTAATTTGTATTAGTATTTACGTTTCTCGAAGCGTATGAATTTATGACCTCTTTTTCTTACACAACATTGAATGTATTATACCCACAAAACGTATATTTAATTATTTGTAAATACGTATATATATATAATATTATTTTATACCAGATGGATATAACACGAATATATTCATGCGTAAAGATTTCATATTTTCTTATCGGCTTTTGTACAACCTATTTTCTAAAGTTTGTTTAAGTTACACACAATCTTCAACGTAAACAGTAATTTTTAAACGCGTGTACGAGAGACGAGTAATAATGCCAAATCTGCTGACTAGACACGATTGAGTTTCGAAGATATATATTTTACTTTTTTTACCGAGCTTGTATTCGAAAAGTGATAACTACTTAACCTTCATACGAACATTGCTGCTATACCAACAATGTTAAAAACTCGATTATGATATTATAATTTACATAATAAATAATAATGTACAAGGAAATAAAAAATGAAAAATTCATTGTATCACTGCAGAATTCAACAAATTCCCGAGTAAAGCGTTAGGTAGTTACGAGTATACATTTAGTGTTAGATCTATGAAGTTTGACATCCAAGATTGTTAAGAAAATGCAGTACATTTAACTTTGCACTCACTTCCCCAAAACAAAAATTGTCATATTTTCAACATTAATATTTCTTTCAATAAACTAAAAATAAAAAAATAAATTCTACATAAGATATTGATGATAAAACCTTTATCTCAATACATACATTTATATAATATCATACCTACTTAAAATCACTTTAAAAATATTAAAACAATTATAATTAAAAATCACTTTTGGGATCACTAAATAAGATATAAGATAATATATGATAACCTATATATATATATATATGTATAATAAAAAACACAAATTACATTTTTTGAATAATTAATTAGATAATTGGATCTGTTTTAAAAAAATACAATTAATTTATTTTGCAACATTGAATTTTATAGAAAAAAAAAAATAGTTAAGTGTACAAAAATAAAATATTAATTTGTAAATTCTAAAAATCAATTTGTACAATTCAATTATCACCATAAATTTATTTACATATATCGTATAAATCTTTAACTATATTCTTTTCTCCTTTGTTTATTTATTTTTTTTTTTTTCTATAAATATAAGGGCTCCGTTCTTATAATATATCAATGTCGACCAATGTATATATATTCTCACCCCCCTCCCCCATCCATCAGATCTGACACTGTAATACGTTAGTCAATAGGGTTAGTCTTGACATCATGGCCATCGTGATGTCTTGTTTGATTATAGTAGAAAAATATGTGCTTTTATTTTTTCTTAAATATTCTAAGTGGGATATTCATATTTTATGTAAAATATTTGATATTATATATTATCAAGTTCGGAAAATATTACGAAAATCGTGCGTGAAATACACAATAGTGAGTAATGCGGTGAATTGCAGATTACTGCATTGCGTACAACCAACGCGTCGTATGTGTACGTGCATACGACGTACGTCGAATTTAGTTGGACAAAAATGTTCGCGTTAATGACGATACAAAAACCGAACGAAAACGAGACGAGCGTGTTTGTTTGCTCGACAGTGCGTGCGCGTAATGACACGTACAGGAAGGAAGACCAAGAGAAATGCGAAGACGTATAGACGTAGACAGTGTATGGGTACACCTATGAGTGCGGTGGCGGCGACGGTCAACGATCTATTATTGCGCAAGAAAAAGTCTCGTATAGAAATTTTAGAGAAATTTATTTTTATTATTATCACTATTATAAATATGCCGTGTTTCATTAAATCCTGGAGCTGCTGCGGAGCTGTATCCGTCGTGTATATACTATACGCATACGTCATACACGTTCGACCGCGGCCGTCGTCACACACGCATCCCCTAATCGCGCGCGAGTGCAAGGCAAAACGGTCGTTTCTTATTTTTTCATCGTCGTCAAATAATAATAAATACGCATAAACCGTGAGAACGACTCAAGACACCAGCTGTTTTTCTCCGTGTACTATAATATAATATCCGCATTCGCGTCTTATAAAATATTCTCTCGTCAATGTATATAGTGTGTATGTGGTGTGTGTGTGTGTGTAAACGGGCTAACAAATTTCAATACCGACAACGATGACGACGAAGACGTTGGCCCGTGCAGATGGGGTGGATGCTTGAATGTGTGTGTGTGTGTGTGTGTGTGCAATTCCTTAAGACGGAGTATCTTCGACCGCACCACGCCGTCATTCCTGTTCACAGCATCATCATCAACATCAACAGCAATGACGTCGAGTTGGTCGACGGCAATAAAAAATAATAATACATAATGATAATAATAATAATAATAATAATAACGCAGCGCGAGAACGAACCCGGCCAGACCTATTGTCGCCTCGTACACACCTGCTGCTGCTGCTGCCGCCGCCGTTATACACACATATTATAAAATATACATATATATTATACTATAGTGTTATACGTGTGTCGGTGAACGAGATGACTCATCGGCGCGCGTTCTACCTTATCATATTATGTATATATATATATATATATATATATATATTATAAATAACGTATTGTACAACAAAAAGAAAATTATAATAATGATATAACGGCGGTAACGTTAATCGGCTCATATTATAACAGTATACAATGTTTCATGAGGTGTGTGTGTAATTAAACCCGATGTTAATACTATGATATAAACCTCCGTGTACCTATATTAGACACCTAGATTGTATGTCCTTCTACGTGCGCGTAGGTATATACATTATATACATATACAGGGTGATGGTGCCGCATGGTGGTGATGTTCTTATCATAATCTAGTAACTCTCGATTGTATAACGATAGACGAAACAAGCCTACAATATATTTGATTTACCCTACGGATACATCGAACGTATATAATGTACACACACACACACACACACACACACAAATATATATATATATATATAATACATTACGGTAGGTGTGTTGCATTTAATGTTGCGAACGGGCTCATAGCCCGGCGGCTAATAAATCCAAGGATGAAATGTTTAAATTACTTTTTCGTATTAATCACGACCTTTACGACTACATCGTATTTTCGTACACAGTGATACGTGTCCAACCCACCGCCAAAATGCGGTAACAAATGTGCGTGTATGTGTCTATACACTTATATTATAATGTATAGAGTGCTGTAAATGTAGCTGTAGAACGTTCCTTCTAGCTAAATCCGTTTCTCAGCATAATACCTATGTTCTAGTTTTTTTTTTTTTTTGCCTTTAGTAATATTGTGCACACTGAATACTGCACATATATAATACATGCCATTTATTAATATCTATCCTGGACTCAATAGTCAATACATTTTTTCAAATAGTTCGGTGTTATTTTTTCCGTACAATATTATAATGTTAATAAATGTGTTAACCGTTGACCAATATCCATACTTAAGGTTTACAACACAGTATACTCTTGATGATGTACATTTATGTGATATAAAATATTATCTATTTCATAATAGAGAAATACGATTTAAAAAAATATATTTATCCTGTTACATGTCAAAACTACATATTATGTCATAATAAGTCCTAAATCTATACTTGTTTTTAGTTTTTTAGGAGAAGGGGAAAAAAAATTTGTATTATCTATATTAAAAATATATAGCTATTAACTAGTGTATACATTTATTTATTTTGATGTTTTTATAACAGGTATTATGGCATACTAATATATTAAAATTTATAAAAGTTTACTTGATATTTAAATTCAAGTTGTGAACAAAATTTGAATTTACTCGTATATCTAAAAACCTAACTCTTTGATTTATACAAAATTAATAGCAAATATTTGGCAACATGAAGATATAACATTTAAAAAAAATTTACGATTACACTAATATCAGTACAGTAATAATATTTTTGATTGTACACTAATACAATAAACTGAATAAAAAAATACAACTAAGTAAAAAATTCAGAATTTAAACTCTTTTAGTGATAATTTCTACATTCGAATTTTATTCATAGTATTATACTATAGCCGTTTGAAATTTAGAACAGGTAAGTATTTTTTAAAAAATAATATCATTGTGAGCAATTATAATATTACGATTTAAAAAGAATCTTCTGTAGTATAAAATTTTTAAATTGCTGTATAATATTATTATTACATTAAAATAACTGAATAACACACTATAGATTATAGATCTCAGTTTTAGAACACTTAGACCAGATTCAAATTAGCATAAGATAATTAAAAATTTAGTAAATTATTAACCATGATATATATTTTAACAAACCTAATAAGTACAGGTTACTTAATACTATAAGTCATAGTAAAAAAAAAAAATTTAAATAATAGCAAATTATAAAAAAACAACATTTTTGTAAAAATTATATTTTTATAATAACTTTAAGTTTTAAACTTTTTTTAAAGACATCAAATTATGCAAAATAAATTATTATCAAAAAACGTTAATAGTCTCAGAAATAATGAGTTTTTACTGTTAAAAGAATCTCAGTATTTACCGATCTAAATAATCCTAATCTAATTTCGGATTTTCCGTCTTTTATTTGTGTGAAACCATAAGCATCTTTACCTATACATTATTATTTATTACCATAATCGCTTGAGAACAATAATAATGATCCTGCTTGTGTACAAAGAAAAGTGGGTTTTCGGGAATATCACGTACGTCGTACAGTTTTTAATCCAGAAACCGGCTGGGTAGAAAAATGCCTTAAAACGTTTGCACTTTATAGTAATACGTCCACGACGATAATGGCTCTTTCAGTGATAAAACAAATAATAATAACAACAGGTATTGATACGACCACGACGGAGCAAATAAGGCGGAGAAAAAAAGAAGAACTCCTTCCTTATACAATAATCTATAGCCATCCGTATGGGGTATACGACGCCAACTTACAATCTACTTAGTATTTACCGTATCAGAGGACATAGTCGTCGCGCGCGAGATGCATATAGAAATCGGCTGTCGTTGTTTATTCAACAGACGACACCAGGACACCGGGTAATGGGTATACATATTATACCACCTTTTACCTACATAATATTATTATACACACACAATACACTACAATACTATATATATATCTACCTATGGTAGATGTGTACGCGCGCACACACCACAAACCGCTGTTGAAGTTTAGCATATCCGAGTCGTGAACGACGTGAACTCGTGTATAATATACCTATATGATTAGCGCGCGTGAATCGACTCAGCGCCTTCGCAATTATTGCGTTTGATAACGTTCTTTTAACAATGTTTGTAGAAGAACGCTGCAACGAGCACGCACACGACCACTGGACGGCCAAACTCGTACCTTTGACCCTCCCCCCTACTCACCCCCGTGAGTCGTAGTCGTTTTAGTGTGTTGTGCGAGAGCGTGCGTTATTTAACCTAATGTATATAATATACAACCAATAAAATATTATATAGACGTACACTGCAGGCTGGCTTAGCTACAACTAAAGCCGATGATCGTGGGCTATATAGGATTTGGAAGCGCACGCTTATATTATATAGGCTTCAGAAATGAAAGTTGTAAACAACACAAACAGACCGTTATCTAAATAAAAAAAAAATAAAAAAATACGAAACATGTTTTGATTTTGCAAAATGTGTTGGCGCCGTAAACCGGTTGCTCGGATGTATCTCGCGCGCGAGTCGTTCTATTCGAGTGCCATTTCCACGATGATTATTATTATCATCGTCGTCCGTGTACGTAACGGACTCGCAACGGGATAACGATGAAATAAACAACCTATTTGGTACAAACATGTATTAATATGCTTTTTAAATTTTTTTATAATATTATATTAAAATATATAGCCCTTGGCTACAGACTGAAGGCCTATTACGAGAACAACGTTTAAGCTCAACGTTTTGGAAAAGCCATTTAAACCATACGCTTACTATAATAGCGGTTAGCCGTCTTCGATTTGGAGACACAAAGAATAACCTAACACAAAATATTGAAAATTTTTTGATTGCGATACGGGTGTGCGATTTTTAGTTAGCAATTGAAGGTTGTCGTCGGTTATGAGTGTTATGAGTGTTATTATGACCAACCATAGAATTTCACGGAGAGCGATGTTGTTTAATTACACGAAACGTTGCGGAAAATTACAATTATTATTTAGTACCCGAGCGTACATAAGTAAACAATCATTTAACGCAAAATTGTGTCGACGATTAAAATATGACTAATATTATAATACAATATTAATAATATGACGCATAGGCACAACCGTGCAACGCGATATCGTTAACACAAACACAATATTTTTTTTGTGCCTGGATAGAGTATAATAAATAATAAATATACATGAGCTTGCCACGTGTGATTGCTTTTTACTTTTTAGGTATCATATTGATGTGTGTGTGTGTGTGTGTGTGTATTGAATTTATATGGTAATAACTGGTGTATAACAAATACATCAAACACTATATTTTAGTGTAAATATCGACGGGATATTTGGCTGCTGTCGTGTTATGATCGGAGACGTTGTTGTGTTAGAACGCATCCTTAAGGAAAATGCGGTAGCCGTTAAGTCTCGAATGAATTGTCATCGTCGTCGTCGTCGTCGTCGTCATGTGTCAGTGTACTGTGACGACCCCACCGCACAGTTGTGTCCGTTCCGACAGAGGAAGACACTGGTTTAAAAAAACAAAAATAATAATTAAAACTATACAAACAAACAAAAACGCGAGTAGAATATTTTAAAATTTGATAGTGTGTCGGCCATACTCGTACCAAATATTATCATATATAGCAGTACTACCTGTCTGTACAGTGTATGCACGTAATCACGCATTATTATATACGTGTATATATATAGTTCTGACGAGATTCTGATCAATTATCATTAATCATTATTCATTATTATTTAACCTATTATATTAACACGTGCAAAAAAACTATAATTTCTTATCTTCGTCCTTCTAATAGAAAGTATACATTTTTCTGGGAATCAAAATTACAATCAAGTGTTACAAAACCCGCACGGAACGGTTTTGGAATGGTTTCCGAAAATTCGGAGTAATTATAGCAACATTTTATGACTTTATTGCACGTATTATTACTAAAATCTACTTTTATCGAAGTTTAATTCAATCAATATCAAATGTGCATAAGCTTTTTTAGAATCTCGCGCCAACTCAAAGCACTTATTTCAACAAGGTCTTAACCTTTGTTATTACTTATTATATAATATGAACACGATTACACTATTTAATAATCAAAATGTTTAGACATCTGTAGTAGTGTGTGCTTAATTTTATAATGAATAGTTCTATACAATCACTAGCCTGGCTTCATATAAAATAGTCATATTATAAATTTAAATACAAAGTAATATTATCTAAATACGACTGTTTGTAACAGTTATTACTTCCCACACTGTTCAATAATTATTCAATGTTTCGACTATTTATGATTCTTACACAATATACCATATTATACGTATTAAGTTTTATATTATAATCGTGATATTATTTTATAATAACTATTTAGACAACAAAGACAAACATGTATTTTAAAGAAAACGCAATTTTAATCTTTTAACTAATTTCCTTATTGCCCTCGTCGAATAACCAAACAGCGTCGTGGCATCGTCTTTCATACAAATAAGTAATAACAGTTGAGAAATAAGTGATTTTAATCATTCCAATTGAATTTATCAATAGTTTTTATTTATCGTCTATAAAGAAGATAAAAATTAAAATAAATGTTGAAAATAATTGTATTATTACGCTTACTTTTCTTTACTAAAAAGTTTTTTGATGAAAAATAAAAGATGACAATTAATTAACATAATGTTATAAATATTTAATAAATGGCTCTAAGCTCTAGTTAATCTATAGTAAACATTATTATTATATTAAATAATAGTTTAGTTGATTTTGTTTTATCTAGTCAACTGCAGTTTTTAATTAAAGCGATAAGTCAATTACAAAGTTTTTCTTAAACCGGGTCAAAGCCCAAAGGATATCTAAAATGTAAATATCTATATTTCTATAATATATTAACTAAACAATTTATATTTTATAAATATCACAAAAACATTCGTTAATTTAATAATTTTTAAGTTTTAACTAAAATATATTATTAACAATTTATTATACAAATTATTCCTTAATATCAGCAACTAAAAATATAGTAATAATTTTAGAATACATTATGATAATTTGTTTTGAAAAATAAATTTATGTAACGGCTATAAATTAGCAAGTTAAATTTAAACTTACTAATAACTTTTAAGTCATTTCCTACATTATATTATACTGAAAGATGAACGTTATAAAATATCGATCAAGAGCAGATTAGCAGTTCAAGGGTAATTTTAATTTTAATATTCACAGAAACAGTTAACCGTTTAAATATTCAATTATAATATTTAATTACAAGTATTTTTTAAATTATCAAAATTTTGGATGACACATTAATTATTTGTGTTAGTTGAATAAACTTATTATTTGAGATTATTTTCTATGGAATATGATATAGTGTAATGTGTAATTAGTATTATTTTTTAGTTATCTGTGGTACCAACATACTTAATTATTCTTACAAAAGAATAATCGTACTAAAATTTATAATGAATCAAGTTTATATTTCTATTCTTAACTGATGATAAAATAATTATGAGTACATAAATATACAATAGATACATTTATTTTTTTCAACAGAAGTGACAGTGCTAATTTTTAATTTTTTTATGATTAGGAGTATCGTAAAAAAATTTCGTTATACATAGACTTTTAAACTGACCACTGAATTAATAAGTAAAAACCAAAATATAATATAGCAATATAGGATACATATAGATATTTTATTATTATCAAAATAACTTAAAAATTATAACGAATGTGCTTATATTTATTTATTTATATATTAACTTTGTTTTATAAAATTCTATAATACCCATGAATTACTAATTTTGGTGTTGAAACTTTTGAAAATATGTGTATACTGTATAGTGTATACCTATTGACTATAGGTATAAAAATTATTTATTTATTTCATATTTTTTAACAGCAAATTTATTACGTTTTATTTCATTATCACATAAGTGATAGGAAAGTAGGCTTATAAATTATTATTTTCGAACCATTTTATTCTCATCAAACGAAATATATAATACTTTTATTGTTATAATTCATAAAATATAATTTAAATACTAATATAGTTTATTTTATGAAAATTAAAAGTAAATAACATTAAACAATTAAATTGAGTCATATAAATTGATTATGCAGTCCACATTATTATTGTATTCAAAATTTAAACAACAACTACCATTCTACACAATTTATAAAAATAAAAATAAGTTGTTTAAATAATTATGTAAATGTCCTACTTTGAAATAAATAAATAACGTAGATACCTTTTGTGTAGGTATACGATCGAATATAGTATCTTCAACCAGGTACTTGTCAGATAGTTGTTATTAATTCTAATTCAGCGCTGCACAAATAAAATTATACTAATAAATACGAGTACAATATGATAAGTGACAAAAAGTCAATGCCAAACCAAGGCTTTTCGAAAAATTAATATTGTTGACATCTAAACCAACGAGTATAGTCGAAACTTTAGTACAATAATATCATAATCAAATTCCTCCAACCAGTTCATTTCCCGATTTCTCCAGCCAACACTCTAAACATGTTTGTTTCGTAGTTTCGTTAGGTGTTAACTTATTTTATTTATTATTATTGTTTTATTATTTTTTTTTAATGCTAATACTTAAATTATATTATTATATAGTATATAAATCATCAATTACTCAAGTGTGCCCACACAAAACTTGTCCACCATAAAAAAAAAAGATTATTTTTTTTTATCATCTAACAAAAACAAAGTAGGTAATGTAAAATTGAATGTACACATAAAATACAATTGACCAATTATATATACTGTTCTTTGTCTATTTATGTATTCGTGACACAAGTTCCGTATTACGCGAGTAACGATTATTGGAACAATAGAATAGAACACACGTGAGAACTGTGTACAAACAAAAACGTATTTCCAAATCACGTCGGTTGTACTTATAAGCTGGAAATGCGAAATCGTGTGCGCGCGCAGTACAGCTGTTTAACATGATACAATATCCGTAAGTATAACAAAAAAGGTTTTGCTACAAAAATGTACCATGTTTAAACATATTGTAACTAGTTGAGTTATAATTCAGAGTATTCAGAAATTCATGATCTTAATAACTCAATAACATTACCAAAATGTAATTTCACAGTAACTGAGTAGACTTGATATGGTAGTGCTAAAAAATTAAAAACTAAGAATTTGCGTACCTACCTTGTATAAGCTTATTGTCAAATCATTTAAAGAAGTGATAAAATTCGCATACACTTGTTTTTTTTTTTTTCTAAAGTTTCTTATTTCTAAACGAGTTCATAATATACTATTGTTTACTGTCTACTGATGGAACATGGCAACATTTTATAATATTTTGTATTGAAATTTGGCAACGGCTTCGAAAATATAATAACGCCCAAAAACCGGTCTCGTGGGGCTGGCTGCACCCAGATAACCGTCATCATAACTAAGTGTAGCTCCGTAGTTGGAAAGTAACACAAACTGGTTTACGTAGCTTAGCTGAACAAAACTATAACTATACGAAGGTATATTTTCGAAAAAAAATGTATTGTAAACCCACGTAGCCTAAAATGTGTTTTTTTATTTTTATTAAACCAGTACTTACCAGAGAGTCCCTATTATAATATCTGACTGTCATGAAAAAAAGGCTTAATCATTTTTACTCACATAAGACATACTATAGTAGATACTAGACAGCAATATATATAATTATTCTAACAATAATAATACTTTTTATATTGTATAACATCTAAGATATGACAAAAATCTCTAAATAAGGTTTATGGCTTTTAAGACATGACTATACTGGACGAGCTAACAATTAATATTTTTATTTAAATGAATATCGTGTGGCACCACAAATATATGTTGCCGGGAGGGGAAAATATATTACGGATGACCATGAGAACGAGTTGGTTTTATCGTGAGGCTCTAAGCGTGATCATGAGATGATGATTTCTTTTTTACCTATTATTATCGCCAGACGGTTTGAAAAATTAATTTTCAGAATTAAAAAAGCTGAAGTCCGCAGTAGGTTAAGCGTAACCTTCAGTTTAAATAAAATCTATGAAAATAATTTTTTTTTTTAATGTTTTTGACGTCAAAAATATCTATGGTAGATACTACAGTGTATAATAATATACTAGGAACTAAAGTAAATATTTTATGCTACGAACAATATAAAAAAGCGTCTATTTGATTTTAAAATTAATTATGAATTGTATATTTTTTATTGTAGGACTGCAACTCTTATAAATATATTGAATACGTATTCTTTTCGGGGACGAAAATGAATATTTAAAAATTAATACCGTTTATGAAAATAGTTAATCATATTTTTAATTGATTCAAGGAAAACTACATCATTATTAAGGCCGTATTTCATTATATTTATATAACTTTAAAATCATTAAAAATTAAATTTAAAACACCATATGAACTATCACCACACGTTTTCATTATTTAAGATAGATACAGAAAAGTTTAAGCTTAAAATATTTAGTTCCATCATAAATAACCAAAAAGATCCTTCAGTTTAAATATTTCAAAATCAATAATAAGTATTATTACTCCATTATGCAATATTTTTACATTTAAATTTGTATGTTTGATTGTAAATATCTCGTTTGGCGTTCATCATTGTAATGAGTGTAATAGATGTGTTAAAAATGAATTTAATAAATCATTGCATACCAAAAATAATTTTGAATGAAGACGAACATGTTTAAACCAATTACTGATAAAAAAACAAATATTAATAAACATATTATTGTTAGAACGATATAAATAACTTCGTAATAAAATATAGCTAAAATTTAGTTTAAATCTTTGAAAAATTTCATTGAGTATAAAAAATAATAATGTATGTACTGGCGAAAAGTTTTAAATTCTCTCAACCAATATTTTATGATCCACGATAAAATATTAAAAAATCGTTATTTTTCATTTAAAAATCCAATAATTTCATCAATATTTGATTTTTAGACATCTATAAAATAATATTGTTTAAATATTGTATGTTTTTCAATTGTTTTTGTAACTGAATAACATCACTTTGTGTACTGAAAATACCAATGAAATTTATGAGAAATTGCGAAATAATAAGTGAAAAACATTGTAAAATACAAGTCCTTATTATTTCTAAATTCGTTTAAGATTTTTCATAGTCTTAAATATAAATACGTTAATACTTTATATAATGCTTATTAATAGTTTTATAAACCTTTTATTAAAAACAAAATAATATGTTAATTATAAATTTTGAAAGCATTGTTCTTTTTTGAAAACAAATGTTTTTTAATTTTTTTTTACGCAGTATATTCTTCACATATTCATCAATATTTTAAGATTTTTAATTAATAATATGAATAATTTCAGATTTTTATACAAAAAAAAATAATTATTAATTAAAATGAAAATACGCATAATTATAGTAATTGCTTTCGCGTGGTCGAAAATGTTAAGAGGATATACCTCTTATATATAATATATAGATAATTAGACATATTTTATAGTATACTATCACTTATCATTCATCACTCATCATTATCGCAGAAATGTAATCGAGATACCTGACAGCTAGTGGCCGCCCATGCCGATTCAGTTTCATAGACAATATTCTATGCATGCCGATAAGATATTCCTAATTAATGCACTAGTTAACATGATGGATACATGCAGTTATGGTTACTGTAGATTTACGATGCACCAAGCATTTTTATCAATCTGTTTTAAAGAGATATTTTAATCTGTTAATTTATTAATTCAATAATCAATTTCAATTGTATTTTATTTTTTTATTATTATTGTACTTTTTATAGATACAAATTTTTATATTTTAATATTGTGTTTTGATGTTTTTATTATTATTTACTATAATGGTATGCAAATACTTATTATAGTGGCTCCTTTAAAAAAAAAAAAACAACGAATTGTCTTTCCATTAGTAAGTAATATTCAATTTGATTTATTGGATATTTAGTACAATGTAAAAGTGCAGTACCTACTATAGCTCTATAAGTATAACTTATGAGCAAGAACCTTATATTACATTGTTAAACTTTATGACAGAAAGAAACATATTTATCAAAATGTATAACAAATAAACTAACAAGTAGAAAATTCCATGTGTTTAATATTATTTCTTTTTTTTTCACGGAGTTTCGGCCACTTTCTGGCCTTTAAAACAATCCCAAAAAAAATGTTTATTATATTAAATCAAAAGTTATAAAATGCCTAAACAATTTTGATTTTAATATTTTATAAACTGATACCCTAAAGTAAAAATAAGATCCAATTTGCTACCAGAAACCTTTTATTTTGCTGAAAAAGTGTCTTTAAAATGAAAAAATAAAATACATACACACAGAAGCATACCATTGTATAACATTGTATAGTACATTTTTTATCGCTCTACTAAGAATCTAAAACAATAAACTGCTGAATGAATAAACTGCACTCCACATTTTATATCAAGTACCTATTTTAAGAAACTTGTAATATTCTTTGTTTACTGCTTTTAAATTTTTGATACATAAAAAATAAAGGTTTACACTTAAAATTTTAAGTCTTAAAACAGATTTCGTATTCACAAACGTTTTTGAATGGTTTTTAAATATTATATTGTAATATACTGAACAAAAAAAATGTGACAAGGCAGACAACTGGCAATAAAATGATCTAGAAAATCTTTAAAAACACATTTTTTTATTATAGTAGATCAAAATAATTTCGCTTTACATAAATTATAACTATTTTACGAGAGTATTTTTATTGCTGCGTGGATTAGTGTTTGTGTTTCAAGCATTAAATATTTTATGAAAATTATTCTAAAATTTATTTATCTACACATAAAACAAATCATACCGGTTCAACTTTTAGGTAAAATCATGACTCTCGAGACGTATTGTATTTTGCACGTCATCAATGGCTTAGTACATAATATACAAAATACATTTATGTATTATAAACATTTTACACATTTACACATTATACGTTTTTACACATTTATGTGTAATTTAAATATATATTATAAATTATAATAGAATTTTGTCTATTGTATCTATTGTTATCGATACAAATTTCACGGAGTAAGGCGTGTAGAGTGGGGGTACCTCTGCTACCTAATAATATTTTGATTTTTCTATAGCAACAAACAGAAGATGATAAAAAATATAGCGAATATATTTTTAAAAATTCATTAACATTTAAGAACTATACCTACTAAATTAGAACTAAAACCAAAACTTCAAATACTTGAATTATTATAAACCAAGTATATTTATGGAGAATTACAATTTCGCTCTGATAATATACAATAATACAGTATAAATTATAATTCACTTGAACTATACTCAGTTTACATACAAAATAAGTATGATTATTAATAAATAATGAGTATAAACAATTGTAAGTTACATTTTTTTTAAATTTTAATCATATAAACATATGAAAATAAATTAAGTATATACATTTCAATTATGAACTAATCGGTAAAAATGTTATGAGATTATTCAAAAGTTGTAAAGTAGTGCAAAAATTATCATTTAACCTAGAATAGGTGTCATAAAACTATCTAGATTCTAGAAAATTTTAAAATCAACCTTTTTAAAATAACAATATAGTAAAACGTCCATTGTCCGATTTAAAATAGAGTAATTATTAATACAATTTATGGGAATCTTAAATCATTTTTCATCCACAAAAGAAGTATTAACGAACATCAGAATTCTGAACATGATAATGAAACTAATTATTTCTAATTCATAATATTTAAATTTTAATACTAAAAATTATTTATCTAATGCACTATGGCCAACAGCTTATACATTTATTAATTACTAAATATTGCACAAACAAAATTAAAATATAAATTGATGTACTCCTATGTTTGAATCATAACTTTTAATTTGTATGTACCTATTAATAGTTAATATTATAAAAATTGTTATTTTGTTAGAACTAGTTTACGTAGCTGATTTAAATATACAAGTATACATATTTGACTAGGAAGGTATATAAATCGATAATAAATTATGTAATAACAAAATAGTTTACTATAAATACTACAGTCTATAATCGTATAAATAGTATAATACAAAATAAACATAAGATACAATTATTTAATATACAAATTAAATGTTTAATAGCTTATTTTAAGCACAATCCACAGACGTCATACAATTTATATAACATTTTAATGGCATTTTACATGAAATCCACATATTTAAGGGGTTAATCAATCATAAAATATGTAGAAAAATGTTTTCATTCGCTCAGAGACACAGTAACCGTATGGTAAAAGCAAATATAAATTCATCCTCATCTAACCTTTAACAATGTCAGAAAATCCCATTAAATTTTCAATCTTTGTGTATAGATAATATATTATTATTATCATTGTTTCTTTAACATACCTACTGTAAGGTTATGAGCAGTTGCACTATAAAAATAATAATGTATATCCCCAACATAAATCGTTTAAATTCGCCCTAAAACAAATTTTCTCTTCGAAGTACCTTATGAAAATGTGAACACATACATTCACATACACACACACACACGAGGTATTATGTATAATATAAATGATTTCATTGTTAGTATGTGCGTAATAAAATCACAAAATATATTATATATACATGCGAGCGGACCATAAGAGTATTTTACGACCAAAGAATATAATCTGCGACGGTAATAAAATGTTTGTTTATTGTTCGTTTGATAAGAATACGTTAAAATATGCGTACATTGGCGGTTTATCGCGTATTTTTAGGACATTATATTATATTTATACAATGGAGTAGTGTCGTGGACAGATTTTTTTTTGTGGGGAGTCCATATGCATCTAAACTGTAGTCTAAACAGAATTTTGTTCGTACTTGTATCCTATTGTGTGATCAAGAAAAAATATTTAAACATTTTGGAGTGAGAACCAGTAGTCAGTACTTAATTTTATATCATATTATTTTTTTTTAAATAAATATAGAACAAAATTCAAAACACAGAGTTAGAACAGAGAGTCAAACGATGAAAATCGGACTCGAGTGTAGAACCGCAATTTCAGTGGTCTGACAAAAAAAATATATATCCATTATTTCAGATAAATAGATAAAAAAATATGTACTAATAAATAACCGTCCCACACATCCATCAAGTTGACAACGGCACGTCGGCACTTAATACTACAGTCTACAACCTCAAAACACACATCAATATTTTTCTACATTTTGCTACTTACAAGATTTTGCCATACATACCCGAAACAAACATGCCATTAACACCAAACTTCGTTCAATCGTCTAAAAATGGGTATACACTATACACATATAATTACGAAATAACTACACCCTAATTTTTTTGGAAATAGAAATATTAAAAATGTATTGAGATTTGAGAATACTAAATAAATAATTCCTAGCATCGGTACTTTGATTTAAACTGCAAGTAACAAAATGTCTATTTCCAATGTGAAGAAGAAACCTAGTGTAAACAATATTGTGTAAGTATATTGGAACCTATATTTTTAAGACTTATCTTAAAGTTTATTAGTTTTATATATTATATTTAATTTATGCATTAATTGTTTTTATGTTCTCCGATAGTATTTTATTATAATATAAATATGATAATAATTCAATAGTTCATGGTTGATATTATAAAGTTGTACTTAGTTTAATTGATCATCATTTTTTGATAAGTCTTGTTTTAAGTACATCTATACCTATATGTTCTATAAAAGGGCATTTTTATATTCACCGGTTAGAGTTAAATTAAATATATACCTATTATTATTGATGTTGTTCTAATAAATTAAAAAAATGAACTAATTTTTATAAAAACATATGAATTGTAATCGAGTATTTTTTTTTTTTTGTTTGAGTACATCACACAGTTCATTTTATGCTGTAGTCAAATTTTATGATCGTGCGGTTATATTCATATAGACTCTAGGGGACATGGGCGTTACTAAAGGGCATAAAAATTTGAACAATACTTTTGTTACACTGGTAATATTTTTGAAAAACTATAGTCTTACAACCTCAAATCAAAAATAATTTTTTTACTTAAACAACAATAAAAAAAATTTTAATATGACACATGTATCACGAGATTTACATCAACTCAATGTTCACAATGGTAAATAAAGCCATATCATTTAAATTATTAGTATGGTCTACAAAAGTATATAGTTGTCTATTACATACATTCATGTGCATGTGTATAAAAATCCTTTGCTGTGCTATAATAAGTTGTTACACCAATATTTATAAATTCATACGATACGATAAACCACGTTACCACGAGGAACTTTGATACTTCAATGGCAGTGACGTTTTTAGAATATGAACGTTTAAAACGTATCCTAGATTGAAAATCGTAAAGTCGAGTTCACAGCTACACCGTCTGTCATATGTGTCGTATTAAAAGTTGTGCTGGACCAATTCACGGTAGATGATGGTAAGTGAATGATACCACGATTACAACAACCTAACAGAATACGATACAAAAAACATAAGATACGACGGAGGTTTAAAAAGCTGTGACCCGGCTTAAGTGATAGGTGTGGTATATTTTAAGCAAACCATGGTATAAAATATAAAGAATTACACCGTTGGTCCTAAGTCCTGACAGCGACTGATTATTAGCGCCGAAAATATAAACATATTCGACCGCGGTTTTAATCAAAATAGTGGAATCAAACACACCAAACACTGGATTATGGTTTTTACTATGATTCCGACGTTTACCGTTATCAAATGTTCTTTGTATGTGGTTGCGATCAGCTCATCAATTTTGTGTACACAGATGCACAGTCGTGTAAAACATTGAAAATGAACGATGTACTTATACAGCATTTTATCGGTTATTATATACGAGCAGTTTATCACCATTTAACCCCAAATGTGTATTACTAATTTTAAAATCATCATGAAACATGTGTTCAAGGCAAACGTGAATTTTAATTTACACTTCACGTGAACGTGTGTAGTAGAAACCCTCCTTACGTATAATATTCTGTTTCTTGATGAATAAAAGGTAACGTCGGTAAATGTTAACTTCAAAAGGATTTCAGTACTAAAACTAGTGCAGGCGTATTTAAAAAGAGGCATGTATAGGAGATGAATCTACCTTTTCCATGGCCTTTGTTTTTACTATTCTGCAACTCAAGAAATGTATATTCATAAATTAGTATTTCTATTCAATAATACAGAAAAAAAACATGCTACATTACACTCGGCAACAACGGTTTTAACGACGAGTAACTACATCAATAATTATAATTTTATTATAATTAATGTCCAATGTTGATTTTGAGAAATTAACATAATTTTCCTTAATATGTGTACTAAATATTATTATATAAAATCAATATAGTCATATAGGCATTATAATAATTATATAATAGCTATTAGCTCTAGCAGTCTAACTATATATAACGACGCTAACCCAGCTGATTGATCACGCACGAGTAGAATATCCAATTTACAGATAATTATAATACCGATAACAGCCAATTAGAAAAATTAGCATGTCATCGATCATTTATAATAATAGCAGATGAAATCATTGATAAACTAAAAACATAAAGCTCAAAATTATATTTCAAGTTGTAGATTTATATTACTACATATTAATAATATAGTAAAAATATAATATTTGAATACCACATAATACATTATTTGGAATAACTATAAATTTAATATTCGATTTTATTTAATCAAAATATTTAATCTCGACTAACGTGTTATACATTATAATTTTGATAACGTATTTCATATTTATGTTGTTTATAAGTAAGTTATTATAATTCAAGGCAATTTAAAGGGTGAGCAGAGCAAAGTCCTATCGAGTTAGTGACCCCAGGATAAAATCAAATCCCCTCCCCAAGACAAAAACCTAAACAAGCCACTGTTTTAGGTTAACCTTTACACAATACTGATGTGACCGTCATTTTTATTTGCTGTATAATTTTAATACAGTTGTGTAAACACAGAATCCTGAACTGTTGGACGTGTACTTTTAGTTTTAATTTTCTATATACGAGTGTTACACTGAGGAGTATATTATACACGGCCAGAGCCAGATTTTTTTTAGAATACGCCACTCCACATGTCGAGAGAAGTATATTTATGATTATTTCCACCACCGTTCCTTTAACCCTAAAATTGATAGCTTTCGAAAAACTGACGAGTGAGATATTTTTAGATATCCCAACAACGTAACTACAACAGTTTCACTAAATGAAATTATATACAACGATTCATATAATGCCTGTAATAATGTAATACAATATAAAGCATAAATAATGCATATTATAATCACTTGGATTTAAGACCATACAATTATGATGAAAAAAAATGTAATAAAGATAAAAAGAGTTTAAATTGTAGTATCAGGATTTAAATACAAAATTACTATTTACTACGATTAGTACGATTGGTGATTTTAATAACATAATAATATTATGCTTAGTCAATATTTTTATGTAATTCGAATGTGAAATTACGAGTTGTAAAGTCATGGTACCTATCTGTTTGATACTTACCAGTCCTACTCCTTTGACGGCTTTGTTTCTCACAATCGTTTAAAGGTACATTTTTCTGCAGCGTCAATGTCTGTCTGAGACATGGTCGGCGACCTTAGACGCCGTGCTATTTTACCTGTTCCACTATCTAACGCTGTAAGAAAAATTTCGTTTGAGTTTGTCGTTTATAAAAATAGTAGAAAACGAGTTAATTCTTTATTTACCAACGGTCATAATGAATATTTTATATACTATTATAGATTAATGCAAACTTTTAAGAAAATGTCAACTTTCAGCGCACTGATGATTTTCTCTCTCCCTAGCTGGCCAAGCGTAACACAAACAAAACATATCACAAAATCTTTTCTTTTTTTTTTTAATAATTTTAGAATAAGATCACTCATTACAAAAATTAAGAAAATATTATTTTGACAGTATGACATATTAATTTGTTTAAATATTGTTTTAAAATAATTGAATATCTATTTAAATTCACAATTTATTTTTTAATTTTAAATCGAATTTAAAATTCAATAATAACAAAATACAAAACCGGTATGTCAAATCCTTAAAGTATAATCCATTATAATTTTTGTAAAAGGCAATTTTACATTAATGCGTTTTATCCATTATAATACGCGTAAGTGATGATGATGAATCTAAGACAGAAAAAATATTACACTGACGTTCTCTTAAGAGAGTTGTAATAACGAATCTTCAGATTTTCATTATAATAATTATTCTGGTCTGCAAATATGCAGATAAATGCACGCCCAAGTCGATTGCGCACACAAATATTGAAATACAGCTCGCTATAAAAACAAAAACTTTTAAATATTATTCTTTTAGATGCTGCAGATATTATGCTATTATACATTAAATTTAAACTATAATTCTCTAAGCTGGTCGTAGTTTGAAGATATTATTATGACGCGAAAACGTGAATTTTTTCCAAACGGTACTTAACTCACGTTCGCATTTGTCGACAATCTTGTTTCGACTTACGTTAAAAAAAAAAACGCGTTCTCAAACAATATTCCTTGTCATTGTGAAATACGCTCTCATATGTGATAAGAAAATTCAAAATCATCGTCGCAGACATTAATTTATTTGTCTTTATGAACTTCGTTTGCCAGTGTTGTAATTAATATGGTGGTAAGGAGAAGAGATGTTTGATGTAGATAGTAGATACCTGATGAAGTTTTTTTTTTGTTAGTACCATTTTGTATCATAATTATAAATAATTTATAATTATTTTTCTACCAAATAAATAACACATTCGAGTCCTGGATTAATAGCTTTTTATATAACCAACAAATAAACGTTATTTTTTATGAATATCATAATATTATCTAATAAATTTTAATATTAATACACTATATTATATGAAGCACGCAGACTTACATATTTAGAATTTAGAATTTTAAAATTATTATAACACGGTATAAAATTAAAATAAAATAAAAATGTATAATATTCATCAAATACCACAAATTTCAAATATTATAATAGGTCAATAATATTAAAATATTTGAAATATTTTTCTCTAATATTAAACATAACATTATATAGACTATAGAGCATAGGTAGCCAACTTGCGGCTCGCGAGCCACATGTGGCTTTCGTCGTTGTCAAATGCGGCTTGCGTTTTATTTATAAAATCAAAATTTACTTAATATAATCATGAATTTTAATTTTTTAGGTGGTAGATTATAAAAAAATATCAAATTATGTAAAATATGTCTATAAACATTTTGGCTCTTGGTATTATTGTATTTGTCTGTGTGGCCCGCGAACCAATTCATGTTGGCCATAGAGCAGCGTTTCTCAAACTGTGGGTCGCGACCTATTGGTGAGTCTACGGTCAATTTTTGGTGGATCGCGAACAATTTTTTAAATTATACAGATTCCAAGAAATGTGTGTTAAATTAATATATTTATATTATTTATATTATTATTAATAAAAGTACATTTGTAAAAATATATTGATTATAAACCTATAAAATAATAAAAATAATAATTTAAACTTAATAAACAAATTTTGTTAAAAAAATTGAAATATATTATATTATTTTAAATTAAGTTTTTTTTTATTTAACTACTTTTTGAAAAGTGAAACCATGTGGATCACTAAAGATTTTTCGGGGGAAATTTGGGTCGCGGTATTAAAAAGATTGAGAACCGCTGCCATAAAGTATTATAGAACATACAATTTTCAATAATATAGTGTTATGCGTTTAAAAGACGAAGACAATGCGTACAGATCTAAGCGTTTTCTTAAAATATAGTATTATTAATAAACACAACGATAAGCCTGATAGATTATACATTATGTCAGTCAATCGATAACGACGATAACATTTAACAACATAATATTAAAACCACAGATAACAACTCTAAATGATAACTCATAGTAAAAACGCAATACTCGGTACTTAACTTAAATGCATTGTTTCCTTATAATAGCAAATTAATTGTGTTTTGTATAACTAATCTTGTATTATTAGATATAAATATATAATATTACAACGAATTGAACAACGTATTATCAAACTTAAAGGTAAAGACGTTACGTTTAGTGTTTGTATCTTGTTTTTACGATATAATAATTTTCCACATCCAATTTACTTATTGTATAACATCATGTTATAACATGTAAGTACAGATTTTAAATATATAAATTTTGTTTCAATAAAATAAAATAAATAACTTTTAAGCGAGTTAAGAACATTTTTAAATTGGAATAATTTGCATTTTCATTTTACTCGTAGCTCGCATAAAAATAAGACTGAAACAACACATGGGTTTGACGTCCAACGAATCACAATGTATTATCATTTTAAATGTATGTTTCAAAAAATTAGAAACTGAAAAAATAACAAAATAACAATAGTAAAAATACAATTCATCAAATCTTCACCCAAATTTTTGGTAAGTTTAAGAAATACTTGACTTACCAGTTTATGAACACCCGCTAAATACCCAAAATATTTACCTATATGGTACAACACTAGCCCTAACACACTGACACACTGTAGTTACCGAAGTAGTACTGCATGTAGTGTGCAACGAAATACACGGCATTGACACGAACAAATTATCGGAAACGACGCTCGGCGGATATGAGGTTAAGTTGAAGACGTTGGGTTATAAATTATAATAGGTAGATATACACGATATTTTTGAATACATATTATTTATACTATTATATACGCATTGCGAAGAGAGAAATCACGAACAAAGAAACCACCACAACAGCTGTTGTGAGTTTACAGTGTGAGTATAGACGATGGGGTTTTTTATTATTTGTTTTTTTTTTTTTGGCACGAATCCATTGACCGTGACTTTAGGCCGATGGAACGGTCCAAACCAAACCACAACGGCCGCGTACTCTTACCACCAGCAACGCGATGAATAATATCATAACGTATTATAATCGTGGAAAGCATTTAACAATATTTTACAAGACAGTGTCTACATAGTATTCATCACGCGTTCTTTAAAATTCTGTACAGTGGTATACCGTACACATCAGCAAACAAAATTTGTCGTGGAGCTGGATAATAAATGACAAATGTGTATTTAATGAGCACTAATATATTCACAGCTTTAGCTTTTACGAGAAAATCGTACATTACTACATTAGTTGTGGGAATATTAAACCTTCAAAAGGATTTTTACAGACGTCGGTGACATCTGAAAAATACAGAAAAATGTTTTATTCAGTTTTATTTTTAAAAATATTAAATAATATGGAAAATTCTTATTGTATTATTGTTATTATTTAAAAATATAAATAGGATATACTATAATGTATAATAAGTCCCACTGAGCTAGCTAGCTCGTTATGATAAACTAATTTGAAAGATTATAACTGTATGATAAGTATACTTTATTTGTTATGGCTTTTCATTTATTAGTGAGCATTTGTTAAGAAACTCGGATAATATAATATTAACACAGAAGAAACTCATAACAAAGAAGAAGGTTCTTTGCACATTTTCCTTTTTCCGGTGTCTCGAAAAATTTCGTGCAGGGATTTATTAAATAGTGTATCTATAGGGATAAGAAGATTTTTATAACTGACGGAGTTTTATGTAGATTATTTCAGAGTTATTATAACTTGAAAAAGCTGTAATCCATTTCAATGTTTTGTTTTCAATTTTTGTGAAATGATTCCGGGACATGTGATGTAAACGTGATGTGGATGAGACCTTATCGACACATGTAATCCAACTGATATTTTGTGCTTACTTTATCGTGAATAATATAAATTAAAATTAATTATCATCAAATCGTCGTGATACGGATAATTATGTCAATGCATGGCGAAATCACGACGGCGCGTCATCGGCGCCGTTACTGCAGCCAGTATGTCGTCTTTAACGTGATCAATAATAATTATCTCTGATAATACTTTAAAAAAAAAACTCTATGAAAATAATATTCACTCGCCATTTATCTCGTCAATATAATGTCCAGTAAAATCTATAAACGTACAATGTACACACGAGAGATGTGTTGCTAGAAACGAATTTCAAATAGAACTACGGTTGCGGGTCATCGATCGATGTTACGATGAACGCACGCACGCACACATGTATGGTGTAGGCGGTATAGCAGGCTTGAATATAATTTATTCTGACGATGAAATTGTGTACAATTTTAGTAGAAATTAAATTATTGTACTTTGAGGTAGAAATGATGTAAGTCATTGTCATTATAATACAATTTATGTACAAAACGCATATCATGCGTTATATTTTTACAATTGTTTAAAATATACTAAATGTCAAAACATTAATATCTAACCATGGTTTTTATAATTTTATCAATATTTTCTACACCTACGATAGTATTGGGGAAGATGTTTTGGATGTCATTGATTATTCAACGATATTAAATTATTATATTATGTTCTATATTTCACTTATACAGATAAACATAAATAATAATTTCAGACAGTTTTCAATGTAGTATAGTTTTTTCTACACATTATGTAAAACGTAATTTATCAAATATGATACATGAAATTTGTCTTGGGGGGGGCAATTCAAATGTGTGGTAATAATACTTCATTTTCCCACTTTGATGAAGAAAAACCTTAAAAGAAAAAAAAGAGGGCAGCATATTGTACATCAAGACAATTGAAATGATAAAAAAAAAAGTTAAAAACACCATTACGTATCACACCGTCTGATCCACATTTACATGCACTCCAATTGGAGCTAAGTAGTTTTAATAAACATATTACCAGTTTGCCTGGTTTAATATTGAATGCGTACTCATTTATACACGTGTGCGTGTCTGGTACCATGTTACTGCTTACATCTGTGAAACGTTTCACAAAGACCCTACATGCATTTTTTATAGCACTTCACTTCCAAAAATTGACGCGTGCGTGATGATTTTCAGTTTGAGTTCATAAATTAGTATTTACATCAATACAAACACACCAGTTATATTAAAATGTTAATTTCAATTTGACAGTTTTACCACGACGTATTTCCATTTCACAAAACCATTCGTCGAAACTGAATGTCAGGTAGAGACGTTGGTCTATTGTGTTGTAAATTATAAAATATAATAATCAATATCGAATTGAAAATTTTAAAAAACAATTCTAAGAAATTGTGAGTAAAAAAAAATTACGCCTTTGCAGACAAATTCTAAACTTGGGAATTGTATAACAAAATAAAAAAATGATCACTTCAAAAGCTTAAAGCGTCACCTAAATTAGATAATTAATTAGTATTATTTATTATTCCTCATTGGCCCAAAGCGGAATTCCGTGTGAAATATTTTGAGCATGAATTCTACTCGATAAGAATTTCCAAAAGAAAAAAAACTTAGCTCAAATTTTTATTGTAATACCAACATTTTTAATTTCCGGCGTATGATAACATAAAAAATTATAAATTAAGTCAAGTTCACCTCTCCGTTCTGTCGGTCTGAGTCAGACGAATATTCGCAATCATAAAAATGCCAGAAAAAAATAAAAAATAAAAACGAATTTGAGCACGGAAATTCAATACATACGATAAACTGTATAATGATAATTTATAATATTTTATTATTTTATTATAATATTATAATGTATAGGTTTATTAGATAAACGGCCGATTTGGACGATTGAACTATATGTAAAAAAACACGCGTGTTAATAACACCGTATAGAAAAATAAGCCTTATCGACAATCGAAAATGGTATTTCTATAAAAAAAACGATCGAATGAAAAACGGCGAAAGTCCAGGTGTTGGTGACCCGTCGACCGGCGGAACAGAGATATCGTGAAATATTGTGCATATTATTATAATACATTCGTATATATTTCATAGTAAGTATATTATTTGTATCACACGTATATTATGTGTGTGTGAATTCATTGCAACGCTGCCAGAGGCCGACGACGACCTGTGTGCGTATCGCGATTCCGCGCGGCAAGCTGCAACCTGCGAATACGTCGACTACTGTCGGAAATACATAATATTGTATTATCATTATTATTATTATTATTATTATTATTATTATGTGCATAATTATGTACCTGCGGGCTGCGGCAGGCGGCGGGTGAAAGGCAAAAACTGTTTGAGACTATAAAATTGTAATTCTCTTCTCTCGACAATATAATATTATTATTATTATTATTATTATTATTATTATTATCGTTATGAATGCGTCACGTCGCCGATCAATTTTATCCGAGAAAACGCCACGCGCGATCGTAACGAAAACGATGATAATATCCGCTATTGTTACTCAATAGTTATTAGTTATTACTTATTGGGATTATTTTACAACCGGGAACGGTGGACTTAATTCGTCGTTATTATTACCGTCTTATTGTCATATTCGTTGCCGCTGTCGCCGATAATACAACAATACCATCACGGACTTGACGACGACGACGACACTACCATACGCACAGTCGTAAACTCGGTGCGCTTTTATTTATAGACATTCTAATAACCCACTCTCGTTCTCGCTGACCGGGCGGGACGCAGTCTTATCTATATGATAACATTGTAATATTATAATGTATTAAATGGTGTTGCGACGTTTGCGGTCGAACAAGAAGAAAATTAGCACCGAATGACCGAATACGTTTTATAAATAATACCGTACGCGCGCGCGTGCGAAACAAAATATATTATTATTTATGGCAATAGAGCGCTGTGTGCAAAATACCGAGGAAAACCTTAGTGGGACAACGCAAAACTTGAACAGCCGGCGTGAGACCTTTGACGCGGCGTCGTCCAGGAGAGGCGGTGAAGGAGTCGACGGACGACGAGGTAATCTCGTCAAGCTCATCAAGCCATTATCAGATGTCGTCCGTCGAAAACGATTTCCGAATCACTCGTCTAGGTGTTTATTGAGTCAATTTTAAACGTACATAATGTACGTAAAAAAATAAAACTGAATTTTCGGACAATACCGTTAAAGAGATGTCAAACACCGCCCAAAACGTCGTCGGAGTTGGTAATGTCGTTCGCCGACCGTAAATAATAAAAAATCGGTAAATCTCTAATAAACGGCGCCAGCGCTCTCGTTTGCTGCTGACCACCACTGATGTCGTGTACCAAGTGTTTTATCTTTTATCGTCGTACACGTAGTGCGCACGGTTCGTCGACAAAATACAACTTTTTATTTTGTTCGTCGGCCGAGGTACCCGGGGAGCTATTTAAAAACTTGAAACGATTAGGAGGGGCTCATTAAACTATGAACTCTCTGCACATAAAATCACATCGGCAATAATCAGCGCGTTATAAATTATTATCATTATTTTTGTACACAAACTACAAAGCCAATTTTAGATTTTAATCGTCGGATAGATACGAGTTTAAACAACAACAGTGCACTGTTATCACATGATGATATTAAAATGTAATTTTACTCCAACCTATTATTATTTATTTCTACGTCCTAGGAATGTGGGTTATTTAATGTTGTTATTTTTCATTTCTGTAATCCTGGTTTAATCGTGTTTCTGTACGCGGAAAGTTATCAGTACATAATTTATAAATGCATCTATTGCTCCTGACACCAATGATTATAATATAGAACTACCACTGCTACACTACCAAAATAACTGACGATAGGCATATAATGTGATCCACAGTGAAATTTACATTTTTTGCACTCAAACGGATACCCGAATAATTTTCAAAGATGGGGAAGGAAACGTTCTACATTTCTGGTCTCTGGAATTGGCGTCATTCGGGGAGGGTGTCGAAATACGCATTATCCCTTGTCACGGTTTGAAAGCAGGCCGGTTGTTGGTAAAAAAAATATGCCAAAAATGTTGAAGAAATATAATAAAACTAAAAAATTATAAATGATAATTTTATTAGTTTTTAATAGTTGAATTATATAGTTATATAGTCACGTGAGTGTATAATTAAAATCAATATAATGTGAATTTTGAGCGTGTGATAGATATGTGTGATAGAACATAATTATTATTATATATTTAAGTGCGAACTTTTTCATTGTTTATTCTGATCTGACGAATGGGAAGACGGACATACTTATTTATATACATATATTCATGTGTATTTATTTTATTATCATTATGTGAGTAGTTATATATACATAGGTACTAGGTATACATCTAAGCATACATTACAGAAATTAAAAAAAAATTTTTTTTCACAGATTTATTTTTATTTGTACAATCTGTATAAAATATATAAAATTTATGTTCGGATATTTACAATAATAATATTATAATTCCATGTAATTCAACTCTAAAATTACGACTTCAAAATAAATACTTTTTTTATTTTAGGGATCCATATTATTTTATCAGCAAATAATTTAGACGATGTTTGTACCAATTATGACACATATTAATTCATGGAAGGTATTAATTTTATTGTATTGAGATAATAGTAGAAATAAGCTCACGAATAGTTTTTCCCCGTGTTGTAGTTCATTAAAACGTTTGTCCCCCTAATTAAATAATACTAGGAAACACAAAACAAGATTAGTTTAGCTGTCGTCTGTTCAGCAAGACGCCGTGCCGTGTTGAACGTAGGTGAGAAAGAGAAGACAAAATATACTGTATAGTGCTTTGACATGTTCTCTTAATTCGTGATAGGTAATAGGTATCACACATTAATTGGTTATTTTCGTTTTAATTTTAACTAGCACTTATTTCCTTATTGCTTCTTATTCGGTTTTATAAATTATTTTGTTGCTGATGATAGTGTAGGGTGTGTACTTGTGTACACCTGTATAGTCTACACCCGCTCACGGGATAGGCCTGAATAATAATGACAATGTTGAATGTAAATAATGTAATCGTATTGTATCGGTAATGAAATGCACAAAAAAATTGTCAAGGACCTGCGGGTATGTTTTGTCATCATTTTGTTCAGCCCCCGCAAAAATAAACTGAAAATGCGCCTATAAGAGAACAGTCCTTGGTCGAACATAAATAACACGAAATTAATAATATTGTTATTTCGGATGTTTGTTTTCACTGTGATAAAATTTTGTGTACGTGTGTTGTTCATTTCGTTGGACTATCAGAAGGTAGTAAAAAAAAAAAAAAGAAAAAAAAACGTAAGAACTCCAATAACTAATGGTCGAGGAGGGGGGCGGTGAGAGGGAGAGGAACACGAACCTGTTGTAACAGACCAGGACTGATATTGTCGTCGTCGTCAATCGTTGTTATTGTTGGCGCGGAGCGGGTGGTGGTTTAGCGGCCGCCGGATGAATAACGGCCCGGCGACCGGTCGTAACATGTTCGTGCACATCAACGTCTCGGCGGCCCTCCTGCCGACCGATTACCAGAGAGCCTGCGATCTCCGAGAACTGGTTTCCAGCAATCATTCTATAGCATTATAATATTTTTGATGTCATATCGCGGTCTGCAGCGGGTAACGATCTCCGAGTCGGACGTGGAGACGCGGTAGAAAACTTAACAGGAACACTCGATAACGAGATCTCAAACCTCTCTTTCTCCTCTACATTTGCACCGAAATCTCGTGACCGTGCACCGGCCGTGTATAAATAAATATATATTATTATAATGATTTCGTCCCGAGTCTCCTTTATTCCTCGCTCATTTTTTTTCCCAACGCACACCACCACTTCCGCCCACAAGGTTTTGCGACGGGATCCGCGGGACTGTGTACGCGCAGCACGATAATAATAATAACAATAATCATCTCTTGTGCGCACAGTGTGTTTTCGATTCTGGACGAACACAACATTTATAACAGACCGGTCATAGGCGCGCGCGAACACACACACGCAACACACATTATTCGTACCTACCGTCGTAATCGGAGACGTTTGAAGGACATTGTGACGACAGCGGTTAGTAAAGTGGGGAAATCGGTTAATATACAGAAAGGTTTTATGGGTCGATCGCTGTGTGTGTGTGTGTGTGTCGTCCGACTATCCTATTATCACGTGAGCAGTGTGTATGTGGTGAATTGGATGTATATTATTTCACTTTTTTTTTCGAAACCGTAAAATGGATACACCATACACCAGTCACCGAGTGTCGACGGGGTACATTATATTAAATTATATTATCTTTTGGCGTGCTCAGTATACATGCTTAGGCCATAATTTACACACATGTAAGTGGTGGCCTAGCACTGAACCCGGCGACGAATATTACGATGTTATTGTTCCCACTTCCGACCTGTAACATAACTACGGTCGGCGGCAGAAGTGTAGTCACCGTTTCACCACTGCGGTTCTGTTATCGATTGATATCATCGCCAAAGTTCGTTACCGAATACCGGGTAGCCAGTTACAGCGGCGTGCGGTCGTGAATTTTATTGTTGGCGAGTTCGATTTATAGAAAGCGAATAAACGCTCACGCGATGCTCGGCACGGCAAAGCAGTTCGTGTGTGTAGTTTCACACACACGATTCTCTCGTGTCTCTCGTGTGCCGCACGCACTTGGCACACGAGCGAAACAATTATTATCACTATCATTATTGTCGGTCGCCACTGAATAATAATAAATATAATCGTCATCCAACGCGATATTATACTTTCAACCGATTCACGATGTCGTCCTCTGCCGGTTAGCGTGCCCGTGGAGGTGGTTCAACGACCCGGGCCCCGTGGAAATGGGGTCAATTTTTATTTTATTTTTTTTAACTTCGAAAAACTGAACAAAAACAACATGCTGCTATGGTGTGTGAAACAATTAGTACTTCGGTAGTTCGGTGAACCAAGGACACAATTGAATTAAAAATAATAACAATTTCATGTTAAAATTGTACGTTTACAACTTATCGGCGAGGTCCGTTGTAGCGTTAGTGGCTGTTCGTCGTTTCAGTGTTTCAGCGGCAAGTACACAGCTAGTACACATATCGTAGTTTTGTCGAACGATTATTATTGCAATTGTTATTGCTAATAATATTATAAATTATATTTTAAATACTGGTGATGGAGAAGGAAAAAATAATTGTAACACGGTTTTTCTTTTGTCAAAATATTTTTTTTTTATTTTTCATTTTAAAATTTTATATTTTGCATTATTTTTTTTGTTCATTATCTACTACATAACAAAAGTAAAAAAAATGACAATTGCTATGAAGTGATATGAGACTGGCCTGGGGTGGTGAGGTTGTGCCACAATAAAAGGGGATTCTTCGTATAAACGAAACGAAAAAAAAAAAGTATAATAATATAATATATATATATATATATACATATATATAAAATACAAACAAAAATATATAATCTTTTAAACGCTTTGTTGAGTAGTACAGTACTACTACTCGAAATCAGCGCAGCATTTTATTATTTTGCTTTTAACACAATTCAAAGGTAAGCTTAACTTTAAAAAAAAAATAAAAATAAAAATACTGTTAAGATTACACTTTATGCAGTGCCACTGAGATCAGAAATACATTACAATAACCAAAAAAAAAAAAAAAAAATAAAATAAAATAAAAATAAAAAAATAAAAATATATCTTATTACAATGGTTTAGTTATTCTTAAAGAATTATAAATTATTAATTTTTGGAGGAAAAACAGGCTGTTATATAAAAAATTCACATCACACTCGCGCTTAAAGCCTACGAAATTTGAAAGTTTACATTTAAGGAAAAAAGTCAAAATCCGTTATCACAATACATAGGTATTTTTCACTAGCCTATTTAAATTAAAATATTATTTTAAAAACAAACGATTAGTTTTAATGCCAATTCTTAATTTTTTTTTTTTTTGACTCAATTTTAAATAAAAATCATTTTTATACGTATATATATATATATGGGTGTGTTTGTGTTAAAATTTTTTTTTATCTTATTTGCATAAGAAGAATTGTAGACAGACCTACAACATTAATTCTTTAAACATATTAATAATAATCTCATTCTGTTCGTCAATACATGTACATATTATAGAAACATATACATATACAGATATACTAAATTATATCACATTTGTGAGATAATCACACAAAATAATAAAAGCTCTTAATAAAAGGGATTTTTTTTTTAAATAATTTAAAATCACTAATAACTAAACATATATATATATATATATATATACATTAATATATATAAATGCATAGCATATTGTATTAATTGTATGTGTGATGTCAGTTAGGAACACTTACGCTAAGATTAATATATCTTTTTTTCAATATAGATATTTGAACATGAAAGACATCTGGCAAAACAAATTAAAAAACGCCTGATGAGTTGGGATTTTTTTTTTTGCTTAAGTTATTATATTATATATATATATATATATATATTTTTTTTTTTTTTTGGTGCGAATTATTTATAGCCTAAATAAGTTAATATTTGTTAAAATTCTAAACTCTACTTTAGTTTTATCATTGTCTGGAGGACACACGCGACATCAAACACTCGATAATATAAACATATTTTTTTTTCGTTTTGATTAATAATTCCTCATTGATAATATTATATTCACTTTATATATTATATATATTTTATATCTCTCTCTACCATTCACTTAAAATACGTACATTAATAAAAAATTATTTTGCACCTAATACACAATATATTTTTTTGTTTTTTTTTTTAACTATACTCTATAAAACTCTAATCTATAATAATTTAATATTAAATGTTTACATTCTATGAATATATAATATATATAATATATATATATATTATATTTTTTATTAAAAATCCTATAAAGAACAACAACTTATATGGGTAAAAAAATAAAATAAAAATAAAAAAGGAAAAAAAATATTAATAATAATCATATTATAATCTGGCGACATATATAATATATATAATATAAATATAATCCAATGTATAAATGTATCGACAAAAATAATAACGAGAACAAAAACTAAACGTAACATAAAGAACTGATCACAATCGGTTTTTTTTTAACTTACGCACACGGTTTATAACGTATGAAACAATATATCATGCCGTATGCTAGTTTTTTTTTTTAAGTTTAGTTTTACTTAATTAATATATATATATATAAATATTCACTTCCAAACACTCACGAGACCAATATATTATTACACGTATATGTTATAATATTATAAATTGGGGATTTTTTTTTTTTTTTTTTGTTACTTGATGATATCGACGACGACAAAGACCGCTACTGGTTGATACGAGTGTTTTTCGTCTTGTAACGCACAGGCTGTTCCGAGGGGATCAGTCTTGGCTCTCTCTCAATCACGGCGACGGCGGTGCTATTAGTGGTACGAGTACTATCGGTCGTACTAGTTATGGTTGGATTTTTAGTTGTAGTGGTGATGGTGTTTTGATGAGATACTGATAATGAGAAGGAGGTGGAGGATTTGGCGTTCGGCAGCGCCGGACATCCGGCGCTCTTTATTCTAAAAAAGACCTATACAGCTTCCGTTTTTCTATTGTGAATTCGTGATCGATCACTATAGTGCCGCCGCTTGTAAAATTCCTACACCAGAATAAAAAAAAACGAATTTTGTTAAGGCGGAAAATTTACGAGAAAAAACACTGCGCTGCATCAAACGTTTGATATGTGGCGGAGCGAGTAAATAAATTTATAGTTAAATCATGTTTCGACAAACTTACCTAATGAATAGTGGAATGAGTGACCATGCATTTCTAGGGTTTTGTTTGAGAGTAAGGAACAACTCAAAAGTGGACACTGTATTGGTGTCGCATTTGATCGTACCGATTTTCCGGCATTCTTGTTCACCTTCGAAATTCAGGTACAAAGTGCATCCTCTGTGAGGATAGAAAAATGTATTAGTTATTTTAATCGATTAAAAAAAAAAAAATCTCGAGTATAGAAAAAAAAATATCCTAATAAGTACTGAGGTCTCAAGTAAATAAGTGAGAGAAGTGAAAACAAATTGTTATCGAAAAATAAACTAAACTCACCTGAGACCACAGGGTTCACTTTCAGCCATTTTGAGAACATCATGAGCTATTCGGTGGAGTAAGTCAGGCGGCAATAAGACTTCGCCGCACGACAATTGCGCACGTTTAGCGGCCTTAAGTTCTTCTTCAAGTCGTTGGTGTAAGGCCATAAACGCACTGGTCTCCGACTCGATGTCCTCCAATTTCAAGATTCCTGTGTACATATAAAATAACACAGATCTTTAGAAGGATGTAAAAATAAAAAATAAATGATTTAAATAAGAAAATGAAATATTAACATAAAATGTTTAACATTATATTCTAATTATTTATTAGAAAAATAAAATTTCAAATTTTAATTTATATTTATTGGAATAAAAATAAAAAATAAAAATTATCAATATTGAGATGTAAAAATAAAAAATAAAATAATTTTTAATAAAAAAAAAAAATAATAATAATAATAAAATAAAATAAAAAGGCAAGTACCGAGAGTGGAATGGACCGGGTACGACGGTTGTATATAGTACGGAGGTACGACTTCCATTTTTTTCGGAATTTTTTCGCGCCTAGCTATCGTAATGACGAATGAAGTAGTGAAAGAAATGTTGACTGATTTTCGGTGGCGGCGGTTTAAAAGGAAAATATTATATCGTCGCGATTAAATATTCTTCTCATAAAAAAAAAAAAACAAAACCGACGATATTACGACTGGCGTCGAATAATCGCTCGTGAAACGCGACAACGGAAAAACAATAATAACAGTGATCCGCCTGTCACACACACACTGGCGTGATACTCGGTCGGTGTTCGTACAGCAGCTAAGGAGTGAACCGAATCTGACCGCGGCAGTTAATCGACTGACTAACGACAACGACTGCGAAACGTTACGTGCGGCTGTGGTGTACGGACTGACGGCTGTGCTGGCGAGTGGCGGCGGTCGACGGTCGTCGCAGTCCCATCCGCCGGCCGGCTAACGCGGATCAGCTGTTCGAACAAAGAAACCCCGCGCCCCGCCACTGCCGTCGCATCCCCACCGGCGGCGGTCGGTCGCACCAGCCGATCGCAATCGAGTGGGGGACCCCTCGGATAACCCCCCGCTCGCCGCCGCTCATCCCGACCCCCGAAAATCCTACTCCGTGCGCGTTGGGGCCCGGAGCCCTAAATAATATACACTCGCACGCACACACACACACACGCGCGCGCGCGCACACTTACACACGTATACACACGATCCCGCTCTCCCCGCCCGCCGACGATTACGCTTGTTCTCGGTCCCCCGCGCCCCGCCACCAGGCCATCGCTGCATCTATCTGTTCGGTCTTTCGTTCTTTGTCGACGGCGGCGCTTTCCCTCTCACTCTCTCTCTCTCACACACTCTTTGTGTGTGGCTCTCGCCAACTGCGAGTGAGTGTGTATCTCTCCACAGCGCGCCGTCTCTCTCGTTCTCTCGCTCTCTCCCACTCACACTCACACTCTCTCTCTCTCCCTCGTCGTTGTCGTTGTCGTTGTCGTCGTTATCCGATTCCGTTCCAAAAACCCGACCGATAGAGATAGGACAACCAACGCCGAGCTGGCCTTTGTTCCGCACGTACGCCATCCGTGTGCGCCGTACACATATGAGTGGGAGGGGAGAAAGGAAAGCGGCGATTTTACGGAATTCATCGTCGATTTGGCCTTTGGATGACATTACGGCACAGTCATGTAATGTCCTACCGCGGAAACGAGAGAAAAAAAAAAACTTTCGACCGTCGTGACGAAAATGGATTCAGAAATTTTCGGCGCGGCGGTCACGGGCAGCCGGCCTTCGACGCTACTCCTCTCGTAAACGCGTCGTGACGAAACAGATTTTTAAAATAAATCTCGTACGGACAAAATAATATTATAAATACGCGTATACGTTGTCCGCTACTACAACGCGGTTATAAGTTATAACGAGTCCTCTTCGCCCCAGCTCCGAAACTCCGTCACACGACAGCTGCCGCCCATTAGGACGTATACGTTATACCCGGTAGTCGGTTAAAATGATCAGTGTGGTAGGTGGAAGGGATCCGGTCGCGTATTCGTTCGGTTTTCGCGAATGTTAATCACTTGGTACGTGTTAATCACTCGAAATAATATTGTAATAGCGGACAACGTTACGTCAATACCCAACGGCAACGCAGCGATACGAGTGTATACGTGATGGATTGCACGTTGAAAGGTCGTCGGGTATTCAAGAGTCGTGTAAACGGGAGCCGTCCTGAGTGAATCGCGCGACAGAGTGTAATATATTATTATTATTATTATTATTATTATGCTTTAACATACATGGGATAAACGTACAATAAGTATTATATAAATGGTAATATAGGTCTCGGACAAAAGATCGTTGTATTATTTACGGTTTTTTTTTTTTTTTTTGGTGGGGAGAACGACGGAGGGTAATGATTTTAAACATAACCTGAACGACTGAATTGTGCTGCTGTTGTAGGAATACTGGAACGTTATTATTACACCGATTAAAATTAAAACTCCGAAACCTTCATGAAATTTGCGGCGAGAGAACAGCGAACGACTCGATCGAACCGATCGGCGGTTGCGGACCACAGTATTATACACGTATAATATTGCTACTGCTGATAGATGGAACAAAGGCTTTAGGCTGCGGTAGTTCGGATATTATAATATTGCGTTGTGCGTTGTACGATTATGAGAAAAATATAAAATACGTAACGATTTTGTTCTTTTCTTTTTCAATTAATAGTCGTCATGATTACTATAACTTCGTGAAGAATAGCACCACTCTCACAGTCAAAAGTGTAGTATTACCTACTAAAAAAAAAAAAATGAAATATTTAAGATTTAGAACGATGTGAACGCGGAGAAGCCATACAAACAATGACGTGTGATGCGTATAATGCACTTTGAACGATCTACACTACGTCACCAAAGATCAAATGGCTAAAAATGTAAAGAACTTTCATTTTAATATTATGACAATAAAACGACTAAACTTATCTACTGGAACTGAATTATATCCGACCTAAATATTGCATTTCATATTTTATAACTTATATTCAACTCAGTTTATTAGTTTTTGTCTGATCCCTTATTTAATAAATATTACGAAACCATACGGATATAATATAACGTCGCGTTGTCGTATATTGTATAAGAATATATAATATTATACGCGTATAGTTAGTGTTTTAAATTTACTCGAATGTTACATCACTCGAAATTTGGTATACAGCTGCTGCACACACCGCGCTGTATAATAATAATTTATAATATTATTTATATTGACCTGTGCACTACATAGTCCTATAATATTTTGTTCGGTGTACTTATTACTCAGGGGAAATTACTAACCCATCCCTCCGGCCAACGATACCATTCCTCTAACCGATTACCGCATCCGAGTTTAATGAAGATAGGACACGGCTATCAGCCCTTTTGTCAAGCCTTTTATCACCAACGCCCGCCCCACCAAAAAAAAAAAATAACACCCGCCTCCAGGGTATGAGAAACCTAACGGTGCAATATATCGTGAGTTGGGTTATTATCGTCGTCACGCTTCTACACGCGAGCCCCTTACAATACACCATTTGATTCACAGTCGAAAATTATGATATTATATTCAACCGCTTGTATCTCGTGTACGATACAGAACTGCACAGCGTTATTATAATATTCAATAAAATGTTATAGCCGTTCAACGTTATTTCTGTCTTGAAAAACGCATAACATTGCAAATTTTATGAATTCGGCTTTTTACCCTATTATTTTTGATATTAGGGTGAATTCATAAAATTTAAAGGCAATAATATTTATGAGAGTCCTGAAAGGTGTTTTTTTCGATATTTTAGTGTTGAAGGCGTTTTAAATTTTAAAATTTAATGGAAATCTTGATCATCAATAAAATTATATCTAATATTAAAAATAACCGAATAAAACGAATTTTTCTAACGTAAAATGTACTAGCTGCGCGTTAAACAAACGAAGACTACACATGCGGGTATACGTCCTCATGCGACACGCATATTAGCGCGATGTAGATATTATGAATCAATATTAATATTTATCTACATCGTAAACACATGTACTAACGAGGATCCATCTGTCGTCGTCGTCTCTATAGCCATAGTGCAGTATAATATTATAAAGTTGGTAGTTGGCACATAATACATGATATAGGTGTTAGAACAATAGCCACATAATGATTTCAATTATTCAATAATGGCCATTATCAGTTTTAGACGTCCGATTAATGGATATTAATTTTCACTGCGAAAACTTCGTTCGTTTCCAGTAGCTACGATTTCGTGTGTTTAATGTTCTCAACGGCTTACGAAAATGTTATTTTATATACACTAATAATGTTTCAAAATAAATTTTTAATTCGATTTTTGTAATAATCAATCTATAGGCAAATTCAATATACTATCGAAATAATATAATCGAAATAATATGTATGAATTTCAAGTTAAGTTACATGGATAATTTACATTAACTAAAATGTGTGAACCCCAATTTTGTTGTTCGGAAGTTTTTATTTCTGTGCGAGCGATCGAAGAAACAGTTTTATTGCGTAGTTGGCCCAAGTGGCTAAGTACGTACATACATTATATTTAGAAATATATGTACATATAATGTTTATGTCAAGTAAAGGAAAATAAGGTGTTTAGATTGTATACGAAATAATATGTCCACACAGTAGTCAGTTGCGTTACAGTGCAGGACAAGAAGATAAATTACATTGACCTTACGATATAACAAATAAATTGTTCGGTGAGTGGAACAATAAAATAATAAGGAAACTTCAATTCAAAATGAAGAGTAAATAAATAATGGATGTTTTCTCCGAAAATATATACTATAATTTATTGACAATACTGTAAATACGCAAAGCACATGTATTGGGTTACACGTAAACGTCAGAAATCAGAATAGCGAACATTTTTAATCTAATTTCAACCAAATAAAAACACGGAATGTAAAGATCAAACTATGAGCCGTATACTCCTCAGCTAGTTCACCGTCTATCATAATTTATGATTATTAATAGGCACTCTATCCAATTCTATGTATAGGATTAAATAAATAGTTTTTGGAGATAAGGAAAATCATGTCCACATTGTATTAATAATAATAATCTTTGTACCTATAGTTTCATGCACTATTTGAGTTTGATATCCATAAAAAATATTCATGTATAGTTTGATTTTTTCTTATCTGTCTTACAGTCTATAGTTATTAAATGCTGAGCTAACAAATTTAAACCATTTCGTCCTAGAAGTTTCGGTTATTTTTATCATACTAAAATAGTAATTAATATAATATTATACCGTGCAAATATTTATTCTTTAAAAAATACGTGAATATAAAAGAAAAAAGTTATCAGAATATATTTTTAACGCATGTATTTGTATAATGTTATCTTTATTCCATTAATTATACCTTGCATCACTCGTGCAGCTTATATGCCTATTGTATTATTTGATATAATATTATAATATTTTTATATAATATCATAGTAATATTTTATTACATACATTTATGGATGAAACATATTTTATAAAATTAAACCTTTTAATATCTACAGTATAGTGTTACCGCTAAATTGCACAAAAATTACGAAGTACATTCTATTTCATAATGATAATTGCAATTGAGAAACTTTTCACGATTGTCATTAATTTTTAATTTATGCAAATCATTCAATGATATTATATTGAGCAGTGTCAGAAAATGGACGTTCATAAATAATATTAGTTTTTTGATTCTGTTAATATTATGCGACACGGATTAACTAAAACCTAAATAAGACAACGAACGATAGAATATATATAAATAATATTAAAATATTGTAATTATTGACTAGACTTAAAACAAGATCACACAAACTCAATAACTGCGATTTCATAAACAAAACACATCGGTGAATTACATTTTTTTTTTTAAATTCAAGACTCGATAGTGATCATATTATTATAATTATAGGAGAATAAAATTGTACGCCTTGTCCTGCAATCACGATAGGCAACGCAACGTGCTTCAACAACGGAAATGGTACGCGGCTGGTTGAGAAAAGATAAAAATATAATATTCTTAGTGATGAACTCGACGACACGTTTTCAAGGAGTTCGGTGTAGGCAACAATAATTGGCTTCGTCTCGATTGTTAATATTTTCAAAATCATTGTAAATTACAATCTGTTATATTGGAAAAAATTAACATTTTTATTGAAATTTCGTCAGATTTCAACATTTCTTTAACATTTGTTATTTATGACCTCTATATATCACGAACGCGTACTTAATATTATCGATATAGCAAAATCACACATCGTATTTCTCATATTGTACATATAATATACGCATGAATCATCATTAGTGCCACAAAGTTGTTATTAAATTTAATAAATTATGTATTACATTAACACTATGTCAGTTTTTAAATTATAGTCAATTTAAACTGTATTAAAAGTAAAAATATTGAAATATCCTTCACGTCGCACAAGGCATTTACAGTATTGTAACAAGTTGTGTTTATCTAATTTAAACTAACTAGTTATAAAATTATGAACATATTGAACGTGGTTTTTGTTACATTATAATTTACTTGAATTGTATAATAATATATGTCACTGTGTTAAAGAGATAAGTAATAATATAAATCGACGTTGAGTTCGGGAGACGGTATATTACACATTTGCGGTATACGTCTTGAATTATTTTAATATCGATATAAATGGTAAATCGTCGAGAACGTGAACATTAGCTATGTTTTCTCGTCAGTTTTTTTCCAATATTCGAATTGCAACGTGCTTTATGAATGTTTGTAATTATTTTGTAGTATTATTTCATATTTTGTGTAATAACTGAAAGTATAAAATGTCACAAAAAAAAAAAAAAAAAAAAACGGCGCGAGCGATATCGTATTTAAGTTTAAAAATAAGAAATGTATTTTAATATTAAAAAATAAAACCACACTGATATCTGATTATTCCGATTTCGAATGTAAATATATCAAATGTATGTAAACTTTATACAGCGAACGACAGAGACAAAAAATAATACCACATAATTCTGTAATATAATCCAATAACTTTAAATTACTTTTATAGCTAATATTTTATCCGTTGGACGTTAATCAATATTATTATCATTTTATTATTATAATTGAACCGTAACTTGACATCGTCTTTTTATCTATATATACTCAATACTATATTATATTATGCCTTACAGTTTAGTCTAGTTTTTTATAAAAACAAGTATAATTAGAATCAACAACGAACGAATGGTCTATGATATTAATTTATACATTTATTATTTATGTCATAATATTTCAGATTGCTAATGATCACGTATTAATATTATTAATTATTTTACAAGACACGGGTACGATAGTTTTGCACGTTATGAGCTGTGTATATAAGTAATAGGTAGGTACACTCAAAAAATACAAAAAAAGATTAGGGTTCATAATAGAACTTCTGGTTACCTATTAAGTATGTCACACGACAAAAACGTGTACTTACATATTATTGTCATCGCCAGTACTCAGGGTACCTATGTATAGTATGCCAGCATAGAATTGTTTGTACGCGAAAAATCGCCGTTGCAATCGCGAGGACTACACAATGACGCCAAAAACATAATGTATGTACAGCGTGGCAGTTGTGTGGATTGTAAAAAAATAATAATAATAACAACGAGGGGTGGCATCGTCCAATGATCGATAGATCCCGCGTGTATGCCGTGCTAAGGATATCGATATATATGCCTAAATAATATGCATAGTCGTGCAGTGAGGGACATTGTGTTAAGTATACCTATACATGTACGTATTTATAACATATATACATACACAAATTGTACGAGTTGAATAGTCCTCTTTGTCGATCTCTCCCCCTCCTACATCACCGTCATAGTAACGGTCCCCTCGCGCTGAGGACATTTGTAAAATAATAAAGAAAAAAATACCCAAAAGGGTTGATGCGTTTTTCCTGACCATTGCGCGCGCGGTTGTCCCCGGTCGATTCGCGTCGGCGTGTGGTCTTCTCACAGGGATTTCTGAGCGCGGATTAGTGTCTCCCATAATATTATATTATGTGTAATTATAATGCACAACGAGAGTATAAAAAATTACCCATACACCGTTTGTGCACACAATGATAGTGACAATATCATATTATAGTGAGTAAGTATATTAATACGGTATAGTACATGGTCGTGTGTATAGTAGAAAGACGTAAATCTGGTTTCGATCAGACAATGAGAATATTATATTATTGTGTACGAGCTGCAACGACGATGTAAAAGAATTATTACCTACGTACCATAATGATAATATGACCGACTATAACAACAATGATGCTCGGGTGATGGTTGTGGTAGTGGTAGCGAAGGTGTGGGGTAGTGGAATAGGGTCGGGGCGAGGGGTCCGGCTAAGATTGTTCCCGGCCGGTTTCATGGGTGAAAAAACCTCACGACAATGGTCGTGGGTGTTAACCGGTCGTATAATAATCGTTCGTTTGTTGTACAGGAGCTAGACGAAGACGATTACGACATCGGTAATTTTTCGTTTTCCATTACTTTGAACATGGTTAAAATAATAATATACCTACCTAAGTACTGTACAATATTAATATAATAATATATTGTATATTATGTATTCGTACGGTTGTGCAACAAGGTATTAAAAAAATCACAGCAATGGTTTAGAAGTTCATAATCTCATGTGTTGGGTAATATTGTGAATCAAATATACCTCAATAATAATTTGTAGAAATTTTAGATTATTTAAACTCGGAAAAGCAATATATTGCGGTTTTTGTAATTACTAAATCTATAGAGTTAGTCAATTTGCATAAATTATGCAGAACTATTTTTATGCAAATTTTGTAAAATTGTAATCACAGATTTTCATCAAATATTCAAATAGATATACTATGATAGACGTTTTCGTATACATATACGAGGACGCACGGTGAGACAGATGAGATACCCCGTAAATGGCTGTACCTATTGGTTATTTTCAACTGTACAATGAATATACTCCACAGCACATATGCACCTATGTAGATGATATTTAAATTTATCATTAGATATTAACGAGTTAAGATGTTAAGCTACTGAGTTGTATCAGGATGAGTTAGTGTCAGGAATTTAGGTTAAGTTACAGTTTAATGATATAACGTATGACAAGTTTCATTGCATTTTTGTATGCAGCTAAGAAAACTCACGTAATAACGTTTAACGTTATTGTTATGATAGAATTATTCGAGTTTAATTTTTAAGGATCTATGCATTCGATATTCATCTTATTTTTGCCAGGCATACTTTGAAATGCACCCAGTGAGTGATTTATTTATTTATTTTAATACATTCATTGTAGATCGAATCGGAGCAGCATGTCTAGTAAGTCACAACCAACTTCGTTTAGTCAGCGCGATAACAAAATAATTTCGCCTTGAATAAAATCTATAATATTGTCTGAGGGCAAATAACACTGTGCCCATTGTATAATGATGGTTAAAAAAATATTATTTATAAGGACTAAATAATTATTATTTATACAAAATAAATTATGATTATATATTATACATTATATTATTTACTTATAGACATAGTACATTATTACTATGACTACAAACAGTCGAGTTTCGAGATCTTTATAATATTTATTCTCACTGTTGCGTGTTTATTGTATATAAATGAATAAAAGAAATCGGGTAAGTATACATATTTTGGACCGATTTCTCTAGCTTATGGAAAACTTATTTATTCGACATTCTTAAAGGAATAATATTAATAATAACAATATTATATTTGTTAACATATTTTAAACGGCAAAATAAATGATAGGTACTACGCTTTTCATCTGTAAATTCTAGGTCTTTTAAATTTTAATGCTTAAAGTAAAATTGAACGACATTAATTTTATTTTCTATAAGAAAATCGTTGTACATATGAGGGTGTTTGCGTCGACCTTTTCTCGAAGTTATTTCTTTCTTTAGTATATGTACCTATTATAGCATAATATATTATTTAAACTTTTGTGAAACCTGAGCCATTATTTTTGGTTTTACTGTATATTATACATTTATGCGGGACTATATCGTCGTATATTATAGGTAACAAAAGGTTTTCGATCCTTTTGTTGGTACCATTATGTTTTATTTCTGGTGTAGATGGATATATAGATAGGCTATAGATGGGTACGCTAAATTAACTCTGAGAGAAAATCTATGTTTATTATTATTATTATTATTTTTTTTTTTAATATTATTTAACCTTTACACAACTGCCGTTTGTCGATCAACCAACGTTACGTAGGTACTTGTGAACGGACAGCGAAACAAATTAATTGTTTTCGAAGCGTGCAATTCCTTATACAGGTTTATTTACGCCATAAAAAACAACAGGAGTTTCACAGCATCGCTCCAATGGGCTTTGGAAAATGTTCAACACTCTGTACATATCGACGTTCCGATTCTTTTATTTTCACCGAAACATTAGCTGACAGATTTTACAGTAAAAAACCACTAGACTGAGTTAACATAATAAGTACCATATTTGTAAGCGTATTTTAAGTAAAGAATTAATGTATAAACATTATAATATTAGAGCAACTTATTAAAGGCTTGTTCTTTATCGTGATTGCGAAAAACCCTTTACTATGTTGAACAGTGAACACTGTAAATAAAATATTTTAAATAGCATTTACGATGTAATATTTAAAGAATCATAGGAAATGATTGCCTTAAAATGTACCTATCCCTATGTATAATAATAAATAAATAAATAATAACTTTAATATTATAATATAATAAAAAATTACAATTTATGTTATTTTTTAGTGAAATTTTGTTTTCATCAATAATAGTACAGTTATTGTTGTTATTGACTTGTAAATAAGCTATTTAGTATTTATAATACGTATTTAACGTAATCCTTATACCAGCATTTTGCCTATTGGCAGTAAAAACCTTTTATATTATCAAAATCACAAATGTGAAAAGTACAACAAATATAGAACTGTGATATAAATAACATTAAAGACTCGTTTATACGTGTGACATGGAAAAAATGTTCTATTTTTATCGATAAAAGGTTGTAAACTTCTGAAATAAATAAATAATTGTTAGTTATCCAGTCTTTGATTTATAACATTATCATCATCGATGTATACACGTATAGTTAAACACAATTACACGATATAAAAATAGAAATTATGTATCGTATCGAATAATATATTATTAAAATAAATTTTATACTTGAATAGATTTTTTGAATTATTATTTTCTATCATAATTATATTTTATTTACCTACGAAAAATGTCATTCTTCTCCTCGGTCCTTGAATTCAGTTATGGTTTTAATTTTTCAAATACAAATTTTACGCCAATATGTAATAGAATCGAATTGAATATTTTTCATTAAATATTATAATAAGGAAGAAACGAGCGTGTGTAGCGTATATGTCGCTGCGGTAATATGGTTTTCGATGCAACTGTAATATTGCAAGGACAGAATACAATAACGTTACAACTAAAACAAAAAATCGAATCATTTCAGTTGGTTAACAGCAATCAGCATATTATATCGCTCAGTCGGATCGTGTCGTCGGTAATTGCAAATAACGATTCATTAACTACTTAGTATACCTACTACAGAATTTAAAAGATAATAAAAACCGACAAATCTACGAGAATTAAACCGTCACAAACATCGAACTGTAAAAATAGGTATAGCTTTTTCCTTTCTTTCGATCATTGAATGTGCAATTTTTTATGTTCCATCATTACGCGTTCAGGTCAAGGATGCATTTATAACTTTAATCACGCAATAATCGTCGTATAAAAGTCGTAATGTGCACAAGTTGGTTGTACCGGGCCGCGGAACTCGCCCGTTTTACTAAAGACCATTTATAGGTAATGGTTAAATGATATACCATTGCAATATATACTTGACAGAATCGTAGCGATTTAAGAATTAAATATGGTACAATTTATATTTATTCAAACATAGACAATTTTACTTATGCTAATAGTTTGAATTTTGCGTTATAAAAATTAAAGTAATAATAGGTTTAAAGAGTATCCAAGAAATTAGTTTTTATTTTTTGAGGTAAATAATTAATAAATAAACTGTGTACTAATGTAATGATCTAAATACGATAAAATTATGTAAAAATAAACTATAGTTAATGTATAAAATGAAAATATGTTTAATTTATTATGGACAAGAGACACTGTCTTTAAACAAAACTAAACGGGAAATGAATCGTATAATAAGTGAAAACATCTTAAGGGAAGTCTTTCAGCTCGGAATTACAGAAACACGGTTTTTGCAGAACAGTTTCAATGATCGTAGTGTTATACGTAATCGTCATGGTTTAGGGCGTTTAGATGATCATAAGTTTTGTTATAAAAACTTGACGGTCCTGTTATTTTGTTCTCTGTTGCATTGTTCCTAAGTAAATCGTTACGATACTAAAAGCAACAAAAATCTATTTTTTTAGTATTTTTTGATTTATGTTGATACGATTTTTTTAAGTCACACGATCAAAGTAAAATATATCATTAGAAATAAAGGCGACACGTGGTCCCTGCTCTGAATTATTTTTCCTGGGTGTATACAATGATTTATCGTTGAACTCGAATTCAACACATTAATATATTTAACACAGCGATACCTACACAATGACAAAGAACACTGGAAACGTATACTGTGGCAGAGTGATTTTCCTAAACGTATATTAATTTTGGTTCGTACGGTTCAACCCGCGGCCACTGCAGGTCACGTCGAACCAAAAACGAAAAACCTTTTTTCGCACGCAGGTTTCGTGGTCAAGAAGGTGCGAGTCAAAAGCGGAAAGGCGGAGACGCGGTGACGATAATAATATAATATGATAATGTGATGACGTGTGTTGTACGCAATTACATTGAACGTCAAAAGTCGCGTTTTTTAAAATTATCAAATGCACATTTTAGTGAAACATTAGCGAGCGATTCGAAGACCGCCGTGCACAAAACACTATATCGCTATCGCTGCCACGTTCGGAAGCGAAAGGGACACGCGCGCGCTCGGCTGCGAACAAAGGGACGCGTTGCATCGACTCGGCAAATCAATAGTCAACCTTGACAAAGGCGACGCCGTGGAACGCCACACGCACGGGTAAAGGCCACACAGCCAGTCAGCGACCAGCTGGCGTACGTGGACGGGGAGGGTAGTGGCGGTGGCGGCGGTGAACGCCGGAAAATCGTTACCGGCCGCCGCGGCCATGCGCACTGTCAGTTTCTTTGTCCTGGTGCACTTCATTCATCCGTCCGCCGCCGCCGCCGCCACTACCACCGCTCCTGATCTACACAGCTGTGCGGGGCGAGGGGTGACTTTGAGTGCACGGCATGGGTTGGGGGAGGGGGGTGCGTGCCCTTATGTACATAGGGGGACAATGACGCCGCTGATTTTTAACGCTCGACATCTATATAATATATATACGTATAAATGATGGCGGGTGGTGGAGAACAAAGTGCGAGTGGTAACGCTGGGTAGGGGAGGCCGCCCCTCTCACTCTCGTTCCTCTCCTCATTCCGTTACAGCGGTCGTAGTTTTCCCTTTTATTATTTTTTTAGACTCTCGCCCGCCCCCTTGCAGCGCTTGGGGTGAAATCCGATGCGCATATACCTATATACACGTTATATATATTTTATATATCTACATGTTTAATATATATCTACACGTCATATGTGAGTGCGTTTATATATGTGTGTACATAATATAGGATTTGGTTAAATGTTGTAATATAATAATACCTACTGGATATATACACGATAGTTGGCGCGAAGACTCTTATTGTATGGTGGTGTCGGTAAGAGGGGAAAAGCCAACCTCAACAAAGAAAAAATTCATCCTCAATTTTTCCACGAAAGTATATATTTATATGCATTATGTCAATATACATGTATAATATGTACCTAACGGACTTGTTCACTTGTATCTATATAATATAGGCTTTGTTCGGGTTTTTTCCATTCTCTTCCGTCGAGTACTCGCCACTGTCGAGATTTTCTTGATAAAAAACGTTAAACGCCACCGCCGCAAAGGTTAGGTTAACCTAACCAGGCGTCTTCTTTTTTTTTCGTAATGTATACCATTTTTTACTCTGATATAATATCTAACCTAACTCGGCCTGATAATTTTATGGAATAAAAAGAATAAATATAATATATTAATACACGTAAAAAAGACTATAACCAACACTAATTTTTCGAATAATAAGAATATAATGTAGGTATAATGTATACATATATTATTATGATACATCTAATATAAATCTAAAGGTAATTATATAAAAGTACTTTGTCGTTTTTATATTTTTGAAGCGTAATTTTTAATAATTTTTTTCCTAGTTTTTACATTCTGATATGCATAATTTACATGACTTATATATAGTATACACATACGCTTGCGAAAAGTAATTAATATTTATATATTTACATTTTTGATGTTGACTCATCCGTGAAAGATTCAAATTGGTCCTAAACTAATACTTCGCGTACGAAACCTTCACGTTTTTTATGAATATGAAAGCTAAAATGCACATGTACCTACCTAAAATTTTTTAATTACTTAATACACTGTATAGCTAGCAAAAGAACAAAAAACATTTCCTGTGATGTAAACGATCTATACATGCGATAATATATCATAGATATAGTGAAATATACAACATAACACGCGTTACACGCGTCCTCCATAAAAAAATCAGATCAAGTCATTATATTTTTTTCGTTCAATCTATCCGACGGGACAATAATCGTCGACGCATTCGCTAAAAACGATACGAACAATCCGGGACGCGACGAATCAGTACGTTTGTATAAAATAAGTAATAATAATTTATAGGTGTCTGTTTACTTTTTAATGCGTACAATACATAATCCATTGCATCGCCGTCGTCAGAATTGTTTTACAGGATTTTGTTTTAAAACGGTCAGTTGGCATACTCGTATTATACCGAAGAATCCTATTTTCTGTAATTAATGCGTTTCGGTTTCAATCGAGACTGGATTTTGTTATTCGGCTCATAAGTCGTAGGTGCTAGAGTAGGGTTACTTCGAGCGGTGAAAAACGCATAATATTACATAGTATTATTATAATATCACAAGAGACGTATAATATTATAATCATAATATGATAGATTAAAAAATATATACCGAAGAAATAATCCAGGTGTTACGATCACTTCGTATGATCGTATACATTTCATGTTATTGAATTCGTTGTATAACGAAATTTAAAACAAAAATTAATCCCACGAATTGTCACAAACACATCTATAAAACAGTATTATAGTTGAAATCTATAGCTCCAGCAATAATAATAATAATAATAAATTCTTAATATTGTACTCTGTTCCTTTGTAACATTAGTTTTTTATAAGCAAATATTATTTCATAAATAGGTATGATTTCATTTTTCTGTGGCACTTAAAGAAATTAATAAGTATTAAGTATTAATGATTGTCTTACTATGATGCATTTAGTTAGAAAAAAACATAAATAATATGTACTCGATACTCATAGGCGTGCGCAGACCTTGCTGACAGGGGAAGCAGAATGTATAGATTATATTATATTATAATTTAATATTTTTTTGGTTATTACTTATTAGTTAATTCAATAAATATTAGTGATGTAAAGTATTTTAATTTTATATATCATTAATTTAATTAAAAATTGATAATAAAATATATTGGCGCGATTTAAGCTGGATTACCTCTACGGTATAAACTATAAGCAAAGTATCTACACTCGTTATCATCGCGTTATGCGCTAAGTTAGACAACACAAAAACGTCGTGCACCGCGCATACAATGTTAATATATTATTATTAATTATATAAAATTATTACATTATAATATTTTTTTGAAATTTTATTTGGAAAAATAGGCAGAGCAGCTGCCCTATCCCTCGGCGCACACGCCTTTATGTATATGTACTTATATAGAAAACATTATTAACAATTTTACAGATACCTTTAGGTTAGATAATTGTGATTTATTATACCTCGATGGCTTAATATTTATAAAGAGATCATTTGCGTTCGTTGACTAATTTATTTCCAAATTATTGTACTAGTAAAACGTATTACGTACTATCGATGAAATTATTATATCGCTTAAGAAATTTCATATTTTTTTTTATAGGTTTTTTTATTAGTACTTATTTGAATATTATCATAGAAATCGTTAATGCAATTTTTGTAGAATCGTCAGTCAATTAGATAATTTAATACTTTAATACATTTAAGTGATGTGTAATTTTTCGTTTTTTTAATATTATCCTTTTTACTTTTCGCTAATTTCACTTTTTTACTTTTTTATTATCATTAATAAAAAGTTTCATATTGATATTTTATTCAGCCGTTGGTACTTAAATAATAAAAAAAAATAAAAAAATATACCTTGAGCTTTATGTCTTTGTTGAGTTTTGTAGATCACTTGTAATAGCAGTAATTAACTTCAGGTAAAAAGACAATTTAAGTTGATTATTTCACGGGACTTAACCTTCAACTTAGTATATTAGTTATATAATTCATACTCGTATAGTTATTGTTTGGTTTCATTAAAAAGCGTGTGTGCAGCATTTGGTAATTTGGCGGACAATGAATTATGGTAAGTGGATATTTGTATTTAACGAAAGTGGGTCTATCAATTATTATTGATGCATCTTAAATCATATTCCTAGTACTGGTATAATAAAAATTGTAAACCATTCTGAATTAGTGGAATTTAATAATATCATTTCCCGCTGTCAAATGAAATCGATAATTTAATTATATAATACATTATACGTGAATAATACGTATCATACATGTATTATAGATAGACACACAGTAGGTACAGTCGACAATAGTAATATTATGTCACTGTCGCGTAATTTGCGTATATCGTGTGTGACTAGTGGATGTAAATACAATTTAATATCATTGACTAATAGACTATAATAAAATCAACGATGATGGTAGAAACATTGGTATATTGTCCAGTTGGTACCCAATATTCGTTTTCAGCGGTGCGGTACTCAATACGCGTTTGCATTTTGTCTACGATGTCCGTGATATAAAATTATTAGTTTTAATGGCGATTAAATGTATCGTTAATTGTGGGTTTTGATGACTGCTTATTACGATGTCTATTTTTACCAATCATGATTTATCAAAAACAGGCTGTGTAACTTGATTTCGTTGTCTCATTAATATTTATATTGATATTATTATACAAATTTTATAAACAACTATATACGGTATAGTTACAGTTTGAATAATTTAATGCTGATACCATAGTACGCATATTATACATTTGGGATGTTATAATTAATAATTTTCAGTTCTATTATAATAATAATTATTAATTATAATAGTTAATGAGATCACCAATAAGATCACTGAAGCTAAAGCATTTAGGTATCTATTGACTACTATTGTTGGTTGCTGATATATATATATATATAATATGTAAAATTTAGTCACTAACAAAGCTGATTTTGTGACTTATTGTCGATGTGTTAAACATCGTGCAAGAATTCAGTACCTATTTGGTATTTCAGTATTAATGTATATATATATATATATATATATTATGAAGTACTAATATCCGTATAATGAAATATAAAATATAGTCTATAATGGTATCTTGAATTAGTCGTTTGATTATTGGATGGAATTTCATTTAAACATGTATTATTTATTATTTTAAAATGGAAGTAAAAGATAGTGGTAGTTGCTAAGTAAAGACTAAAGAGTCTTAACTTCCAATTTTGGCAGGCATACAATCGAACATAACTGTTCTATTTTTGAGCTTAAAACGGTTTTTAAAAAACTGCGATAAAGAACAACAAAATAACGTGATACAAATTGAAAATAAAAGATACGCTTTTATAATGAGAATTTTTAAATTTTTTTAGTCGACAAATTAACTACGATTTTTAGAAAATGTATGCTTTAAAAATCGAAAAAAGTTTTGAAAAGTATCAACCTATTTTAACCTATTATATCAACAATTTATCGTTTAAAATAATTAAGTATTAACATACAACATCCACTTATAAGACGTTATAATCATATTTAGTTGCACACAAAAATTATTAGACTTACTAGTATATTTTCTATACGTATGTATTAAATGGATATTTTTATTTTATTGTGCTCTTGGGGTTTATTTTTCATGTTGTAAAGTGCCTTAGAATACCAATTTTTTTCATATGTATATTATGCTTTACAGCTCTATACAATTATTTTTTATTAAACATTATTTGTAAATAACACAAAATAAAAACTAATAACTTTTTAGTGCCTTTTGAACACTAAAAACAAAAATGACCTATACACTTAAATTACTTTATTTTTTTATTGCTCTATATGACGACGAAAATTGTTATAAAACAAAATCAGATCAATACACTACACACGAAAAAGAAAACGGTTGGAAATATTTTTAGTTTTGTTATTTTTATTAACCTTCACCGGTTCCATTATTCTATAATATTATTATTATTATTATTATTACATGGATTGTACACGTTTATAATATTTATATTTTACAATGTTCTATTCATATACCAACAACCTACGTTATCATCGCCGAGTCGTTCAGTCGAAACGGTATTAATAACGTTCGCTACCGTATTACCACTTTTATGTAGGCAACAGGCACACGTTATACTAATACATATTATACACTTACATATTATACATATGTATGTATTACATTACATTGTGTACCTATTACCTATCAACCAAAGTACCTACCATCAAACGTACGTTATTGGACAATGATTAAGTGCGTGTCTGGTGTTTGCGTCCTTGGACATCTATCGGTATTGTGTGTGTGTGTGTATGTGCTGTACTGCAGCTCTGGAGTCCGGAGGGAGAAACACGGGTCGCGGACGCCGGTTGACCGGAGGCAACGTACGGCGGGGATTTGATGATTAATTATTCGAATTAAAACTTTTTTGTAAATTATTTTTTTCACCGATTCGGCGGCGGCGGCGGCGGTGGTTGGGATATTGTTCTCCACGATTGGCAATTCGCTTTTTATACTAAAATACAATTCGTTTGAAATCACAATAATAATAATAATAATAATAATACACCTTTTATAGGCTATATTTTTTTATATATAGGCATGAATTCAAAAACAAATCATTGAATACGAAAAACAATTCGCTCAGTTAGAATGTTTCCAAAGAAATTTTATTGTATATTAATATTATTCCTATTGATTATTATTTATTAGTAATTTATTTTTCTCTAATTAATTTAGTACAGTAAATAAAATTAATTTTCACTTTAAACAAATAAAATCACATCGGTATTATATTCTATGATTTATAATATTGTGTATGATAATTATTATAAAATATTACTATACAACAAAATTTAAAAATGTAAAATGTTTTGAAATTAATTAATTTAATCACAAAATATTTCAAGTTATAACGAATAATAATTTTTGAATTATAACACGATAACTAAAATCGCTATTATTGATTCAAAAAATAAACTTTAAATGTCTATCGATATTTATTTAAAAATATCATATATTTTTAACATTTTTAGGTTGCTCTAAAAATTTGAAACTATATTTAATTAAATGTAAATATAAACAAAAATAAAAATTTTGTATTATATAATATAAATTATACTTTTATATCTTATTATCAAATACAAATGACCCACTAAGATATTTTAAATTCTTTTACCTCATTGAACTGAATATGCTAAATATATAAAATAAGAAAAGAGTATTTAATTTTAAGCATACAAATACTTTGAGGAAGTCTTTAAATTATTACTACCAAGTACTTTATAAGACTTTTAAATATTAATATCAGATAATATAATAAAAATAAGAATATTTAATAAAATAAAATCATCATTTTTTTTTATTTAACGTAAACAAGTTCTAACAGTAATTTTATTTGATTTAATAACTAATAAGTAACTTCATTCCTTTTTAAATGCAATTTAAGTAATGTTTAATATTGCCTAAAAATATTAATTGTATTTTGTTTTTGTACTTTGTAGTGTTAATCGCGAAGTGACAATTGAGTAGGTATTTGAGATTTTTCCACCGAGGAATAGAATACTGCTAGTTCAGTTAATTCAACAGATAGGTATTTTATGTATTATAAAATGCTTAATGTATATATTAGTGATAGCAGCATCTATAATTCCGGTAAGCGATTCAGTGATAGTTGAAACGATTGCAGCTGTCATTGATCATTTTACACCATCTTTGTCGGAGTTAATATTTATTTAAAAATGAAAAATTTGATGGTAATATAAACGATATTATCATATTATTATCATCGGTCTTTCTCTAACCTTGACTGCAAATCAATACATAAGATATACTATTAAAATACGCATAGTTTGTTTGAATAATATATTTAAGACTAATGCAATTTAGATGAAAAAATAAAACGGAAGGATAAAATTTCAATTTTTTAACATGTCGTCATGGGTCATAACGATATATTTTATGAGTAAATATACGTGTATTGTATATTTGTATAATCGAAAAGAAAATGAGATGAATGCTTATTTTTTACAGAATAACGTATAGCATAATATTGTAATATACTTTAGCGGTGATCACTGTAGATTTTCGGCGTATAAAGTATAATAATAATACTCGTATACAGGATTGTTATCGGAGAGTCGAACGGTAATAGTTACAATAATATATATAATATCATATATCAGTATTTAGTATCTACATTATCACAATTTAATAGTATAGAATTTTAATGATTTTCTAAGAATCGAGAAAAAAAAAGATTTTCAGACGTAGAAATAAAATATTTATATAAATATATATACCTACATATCGGACTTATAAAAATATTATACACGCGCCAACAGGAGACCCACACTGTACACTATAGATACTCGCACGCCAGTGTGTGTGCGTGTTTGCATTACACATAATAATAATATAATAAACATATATAGTTTTGAATTTGACATTGGAATCGGTCGCGTATGGGTCTTCTTTTATATCCTTTGTGTTTTTTTTTCTCTTTCGTTTGGCATTGTAGGCGGGACCCTAGCCAACTTTCTATCGTGTTCGGCTGGTGCGGCAGCATGGGACTTTACAGAGAAGAATAAGAAGAGCTGACCATTAAAACGGTGCATTTATATTTTTTTTTGTGACATACATGATACAACACAATACAACTTCGTGTAGGTAACAGTCCCCGTGAAGACTCTACTGAATCTCCAATTCCTTTATACTTCTATAGATTTCCATTATAGTAAAGTAAACTATATTTTAATCCATTACACTGTGAAATAAATTCATCGTATTTATAAACGAATATGAAATCGCTTCACGCGCCAAAGCCGTCAAATCCGAATTTACTGGAGTCAAAAATAGAGGATTTGTGTAGCTGCCAAAAAAAAACCACGCAGGGAAGCCTCCCACCCTTCTTTTGATTCACGCGCGCCTATAATATAAATAATATTATAATATCATAATCGATGTAAAATACCGTTTGTAGGAAGAGCGACTGATTTTTAATCGAAAAATTATTAAAGTCAATATGATGTATTAATACCTACGGATAAACAATCCACGTTACGCATGTGCGAATTTTTCAAAATGAATTTTTCAACGAGGAAAAACAATATATTTCGTTTGTAACGCAATATTCAATGATATTATTATAGGTCCTGTGGTATGATAAGCACACATGCAATACGAGTACACCTATATAATAATAAGATACGCACATCATTATAAGAGGATGCTAGCCATAAGCGAATCTTTTGTCTGGAAAAGCGTCCAAATGAAAGTATAATTCTATAATTTATATATAGAATTATCGCCAGGTATTTTAACTGGTTAAGTAACATTTTGGCTTTCATCGCAGCCCTCAGCCCTACAATCCTCGTGAACCTTTGTATGAAGTAAAAAAAGTTCCCATTATCGATTCTTAAACCTTAATAGGTATTTGGTATATAGATAATACCTACAGTATACTGTATACATATAAATGAATTTTAAATTATGTACCTCTATCAATGAAATGTATTCTATATTTGAGTCGATATTAATAAATCAAAAATTTAATTGTATTAATTCGTGATTATTATAATAGTTACTATGTATAATACAGATTTAGCCCGGGATAAAATTTATCCATTTTTCTATTGTTTTTCATTTGACTTCAATTGAAATAAATAATGCAAATACAGTTCAATAATTAATTTTCTGATTTTCTATTTCTTAATTTTGGACATATTTTTGATGTGAATACAAAAAAAAAAAAAAAAATGAAGGCTATATAGATTAAACGAATATTAAAAAATTGAAGTAAATTCTATATCGTTAAGATTGGTATTCATCTTTATGTTTTTACATTAAAAATATGTATGGAACTATGAAAAAAATCATGTTTGCAAATTATAATAGAATTTATTGTATAGTGTCCAATTTTAGGATTTTTTTTTTTTATAAATATTCGTAAGTATATAATTTTATGTGTTATGTTAAGTACTACTAATTATAATTACAATATAATCTGTAATCAATAGCGACCATTATACTAAACAAAAAAATAGTCGATTTTTGTGAACCAAAATGAAATTCATGTGTTTTAAACTTTACCTAACCTATAGGGGTTGAAAAAATAAATTATTACACCTTCCTATATAGTCACAAAAAATCTATTTATATAACCTATATTAAAATCTGTCCAGTATTTTTTGAGCTAATAGATTATAAACAAATAAAAATTCATTTTTATAAATTATTATGAAGATAACTGTGCCAATACACTCGTATTATCGTATGGACGCGATTCTATATATGTTATCAATTTATCATCTACACACTGTTGGCAATCTCGTATACCGACGTACATCGATAATGCGCTTACAATTCAATCTTACTATCTCATTTTGTGAATTTCTTTATACTTATTTTAAATACATTTTAGAATCATAGAGAACCAATATTATAATAGAACTATAAAAATTACACAAACAATAAATTGTCGTGTGTACTGTGACCTGTGTTTAGAGTGTTATATTGATAACAATTGTATCGAAAAAATATAATGTCTTATATTATTTACCATTTACCGCTTATGTATAATATACCTACTACTTTGACTTTGTAGCACAGTCTTTTATACTTAACATGGAGTGCGAACGTTTTACATGATAAAATTACAAATTGAATAAAATCAAATAATTTAAAATATGACAAATCTTTATATTCTAAAATAAAATAATAAATAAAATTAATCAATTGAAAATTATTTGCATATTTGTAATTCTATATTTATATTTGACTTTGTGTTCTGCCATTTTTTTTTTTTTTTTTTTTTTGTAATCGACATCAATTCAATTGTTTAGATTATAAGATAACAAAAAGCATTTACTAACTTTTGCTATTCATTATTTTTATTATATTTAAAAATTAATAATCATTATTTAGCAAATAATTCGAATTGTCATTACTTATTAAATTTAGAAAAATTATCAAGTGTCCTCGATAGTAATAGTATTATACAGTATTCAATGTTTGTGCTCAGCATTTTTAATAATAAATGAGTTTTTACCATATGGTATAACCTTTTATCATGATGTGTGTTTGATATTGATTATAAAACATAGTTGATTCATAATTATTGATCAGTATTACAACTTCATAATAAAAATAATTGATAATACTGATTTATGATGTATTTTGTTTATACATAAACTTACGACATTTTTTTTATGAATTTCTCTTTAGTTCTGGGAAAAGACAAAATGTCTTGATATTTTTAAAAAATATTTCAAAAACATACATAACCCATAATATTTTGCTAATTACGCTACTGTACTGCAAAGCATTCGTTTGGAAATATGATTTAAAAATAAAATTATACAGTGTACCCAATTCATAATTTATATATATTATATATAGACATACAGTATAAACTTATTGAGCATATAATTAAAAGCTATGATAGGATTTGATATGCCAAGTAAATAGAATCTACGATATTTTTCATGATTTAATTTGTTCTTTGTTTCTTTTTAGTTTTTACACTTTAAATAATTAAAAATCAGAATAATAAAACGTTGCATCATTTTGAACTGTATAACATATGAAACTATCTTTTCCCGATTTTAAAATATCTCGTCGTAAACTCGACATGTGTGTAATCTAAAAAAATTCAAACCGTTTTTAACAAACACTGTCGATGTTATAAAAATAAATTGTTAAATCACCAGAGACGTAAAAATAACAAACATTCGAAAAAATAAAACAATCGAAAAATAATTCAACCGCAATTACATATTATATACGAATAGTATGGCAGCTGTGGGATTTGTTGGTCAGATATAATAATATACTTATTTTTGGAAACGAAAGAAAATAATATAATATTTCGTTGTACTCCGGGCACGTTTACACTATATACTCGTACATTGTATGAGAAAAATAGATATTGTGTATAAACGTGTCACATAATATAATCTTGGAAAATGTTACGACCCACTTTTGTAAGAAAAAAAAGTTGTTCAACGGCGAATCAATACTTATCGATGGGTTTCTATTTGCTCTAACGTGTTAAACTATGGCCGATGTATTTACACTCTTCGTCTCCGCACCCACGCTTAAACTTAGGAAGGACCCACGAGGGATTTCAGTCAAATATTTTAAAACCTTGCTAGCAACTATTTACTTTTCCGAGTGTTAGGTGCGAGTTAGGTATAAAGAACATAAATTATACAATATATAAATATTACATAAGCATCTATGCATAAGGTGCATATATATGTATTATGTCTACAGCGTATACACACACATTTATAAGGATGTTTATAGAATAATATTATACGTCGCGTGCAGCTTTAACGAAAAAACGAACGTGTATGCAGGCAAAATAAAGAAGAATAAAAAAATTATTAAAAAAATATCTTCTATTATTTGCCGGTTACATAGTTGCCGGTTTACACGGTCGCGTTTAGAATCGTTTAAAATAGGACGGGTATAATCAGTAGCTACGGATCGAAATACTATAACCATACCAATTCCATACACATATTTTTAGTACATATTGCCTGCCTTAGACGTAAACACTTGTACAACAGTTGTGATATTGTACATAACCTACGCGTCTACACCGTTGTATACGCGATTCAAAAAAAAATCAAAATTGTTGATAATAACGATAGTATGTATACTTGACTACAGAGATTCAAGGGCATGCGTCAGAATGATATGTGTTTTAAGGACATGCTATTATAATGTAACTATATAACTGTGATATGAAATGAGGGCAATATTTCATTGACAAAAGGAAACAAAACGAAATACGATAAAAGAAAAAAAATCAAATAATACGGAAACGATCAACTAAAATAATATTATGTTATAAAAACTATGTAGGTACCTAGATCTAAGATCAGTGAAAATTTCGGAGAAAAATATCCAAGGCTAATATTTTATGTACTGCATTAATATTTAATGTAAATGTTAATTTTCGTATTCATTTTTAGTATTCGTAATATGTAGTTTGATATATTTACAACATAATTATTACAGATGTTTTATAAGCATAACATTTGCAGGTATCATTAAACACGCTCCGTTACCATTTGGCGTTGTTTTCCATGAAACCTTCTAGATACCTAAACTGGCTATACACCTATAGTCTACACCTATAATATATTAAGCTCGGTATGAAATATGCCACGTTCAACGAAAGAAAATACAATACATATTACCATAAGCGAATCATTCGGTCCATGTCGTTTAGCTCTGTGTTTTATCTCGCTCGAACACGATACTTTTTTTTTTAAACGATTTGTAAAAATATTATAAATTTTTTTTTAGTAAAAAACATTGATTAAAGTTAACGTATGCTAACATTGCTAACAATATATTAAACATAGCTATTTTCGAACCCGAAGAATACATCTAAATTCTAAATGTCTAATAATTATATCTGAAAAGGTTGTTTTAATGTACCATATAAAATGGTGATTAATTAAAAAGTCTAACTACATGTACATAGCTGCCCGCTATGTATAATATTAGTTTTAAATATATTAGTGATATGAACAAACGGTATTTCGGTTTCAAGGATTTTTCATTTAAAAGTCGACCCACCGACAATTGCCGGTGGTAATAATAGTGTGGGGAAGAGGGGTAGATGGCGTGTCATCAATTATATCGCTTATGTGTATATACTATGTGAATAGAGATTATTGTTGGCGCAGTTTCAAAAAATATAATGTACGTCGTGTTGAACGATTTTTCATTGCAAGTCTTTGCGAGCAAAGAGTTGTGGTAGCTTAAAGAGTTTTGTACATATATATTTTTTTCACTTGTGTATAGCGCGACAAAAACTCACCGATTTACTGTAAACTTATCTATAACGTACATGTTATAAATTGTTGTGCGTACATAGTTATATTGATTATAAAACAAGGGTATCAATGAAATTATTCAATGAAAATAATAAATCGTAATACTATTAAAGAGTAAATAGAAGGGCTGTTAACGACTGTACGCACGTATAAAATAGGTATATAATATATTTAGGAAATACGCACAGTTATGTCGGCGATATTTTTATTTTTACGGATAAACTTATACTTATTGTAGGAGATTTAGGGTTGATTTAGAGGATCCTCGTGCGCACGGAAGGTGGTTCAGTTTGAAGTGTCCTACCAGACAGAAAAATATACGATATATACGTGACCTCGAAGCATGGACTGAATCATGGGGGAGAGACTGGGAGAGGACAGTAGACTAAGTCTTACACGAAATAAAACTACCCTAGATACAACCGAAACGACTTCCCAAACATTGAAAAATCGTATATAAATACATATTATATAGATACACTTATTGCCTCTCCGGTATATCAGTATTATATGGTCCGTCCAACCCCACGAATTTTGGCGAAAGGTCGTCCAAGGTATGTTGTATAAATTTTCAATATACTATTAAAATATTTACTAGTAACTGTGCTATGCTTGCGAAAACGTGCGTTAATTGAAAATTACCTGACATGCAATCAATTGCACTTATCGCACACAATTATATTATGCGCATGCAATGTATTGCTGCAGTAGCAATATAAATGGCATTTATATCTATACATCACGTGTAATTATTGCTAACCACACTAATATATAGCAACATTGATCACTTGCAGACCAGTACCAAAATTTCCAGAATAACTTTCGAGTCACTTATCAGTTATCTCCACTAAATTGCATGTACACAAAATATATGAGTGGGCCAATTCGACATGCAGCTCGCACGCACTTCACGTACGATTTTTCTTCGAAATCGGTGTAAATATTTCACTTTTGATTTCGCGAATATGATATACTCGTGGATCCATTTTCGGAATTGATCTATAACAGCCTGATTGTCTTAAATGAAAGTTTCGCATAAATTAATCTCATTAAAATATCTCAACCGAAATTGGTATCAAAACGTATTTTATGATTATTAAAAATATGATTGAACTCGGTGTATATAGATCGACTTAAGAGTTGAGAAGACGTGACGCGACAAGTCGAATATTACTGTAGTCGACACACATTGAACCATCGGTGGGAAATGTAGTCTATAAATTATTTATTTTTAACCACAAAGTTGGAATATATCTATATTTTATTATATAATATTCGTATATGTACTGCTACTGCTACTGCTGCTGCACGAAGCTGGTAACAATAATAATGTATACATTAATATTAGGTGTATGCCTTTCGCCCCGAATGTCCTTCGGTAGCACACACGCCTCTCTACTATATCTTTTTACGTACATAATGTTATCATCGCCTCATTGTATACAGTATGTTCCACTTTTTAAGTAACACGAAATTATTCTTACAGAAGACCTTGAATTTGAATCGAATATTTTGGTAAAGATAAATGTGGCGCTGGCAGGTAATATACATTTTGTGAACGTTTTATAACTCAGACGTTTTAATGATTATTTAATTGATAAATAATAAAATCTAATGACGATTTAATTTCATAAAGTTTCTTTAGTTTAAAATTAGAAAATTAATCGAAGTAAGAAAAAAAAATCTATTTAAGTGTACAAATTGTGTACTACATCAGCGTATTCATCATTAAAATATATTATGCGGTGTATGCATTCCTTAAAACCTTAGAGATTTTGTACCGAGAACAAAATATCATTGTAAGATCCATTGACTTGGATTTCGACTTGTTCGCCTTTGATAAATTTGAATTCCGGGCTATGGCGTTATTTGGTCGTACTTTGTGAATTGTATGCACATAACAATCATTTTCCCGAAACGGTTCATTTATCTTTATCAAAATATGATCAACAGGAATTTAAGGTTTTCCGCAAAAACAATTCCGCGTTACATACTTTAAACGGAACACGCTGTATACAAAGCGGGAGAAGCGCGATTCATGGACGTTACCGCCGAATATAGGCTATTCAGCCACTATACATTTATACATTATATTATTATGCATTATACTATTATAGTCACTTGATATTATACCAATTACCTATATAATATACATAATAAATAGGTACTATGATACTGCTACTGCTCTATATTATCATAATATCATATACGTATTATATAGGTACTAAATTATAATATATATATATATACTTACTGTGTACACGTCGTGCAATATACGACTTACACGAGTGCACCACAAATCATTCGCCGCCTGCGAAGATTGTGCGCACCGATAACATTGCACGATCGCAGTTAAACACTCACAAATACACATTCACCCACAAGCACACACACAGCAGATATTATGTGCAGTGCAATAATATTTATAATAGCCGGCACGCGTGCGATCGCGGGCTCAAAAGGAATAGCGTATTAGTCTTCTCGCGTATCTATATTATTGTTACTAGTTATTACTTATTATAATAGTAATATATTATTTTAATATGCTTACGGCCTATTAAATTGTGTATGTTTTTACTGTTTGTACAAATCTTTTCCGTACGATCCTCCGTGTAGGTATACCTAAGAGCGTCGTACACTCACGATAAACGACATATAAATGTTTATATAGGTACACGCGCACGCGTTATAACATTGAATATTAACTATAAGCATCATAATATTGTGATCAGACCGTTTACGAGTTATTAATGATATCGCTATATCGTTTTTTTTTTTTTTTTTTTTTTATTAAAAATGTTTTTCTTTTGCTTTTAATCGATCCCCTAGCTTCGTTATGATCACGTGAAATCATTGTAATATTAATATGCATTATTATGTATTTTGATCACTTGCACTGGGTCGGAGAGGAAACGAAATGCGTTGAAGCACGCTGCGTCACGGATCGGCGCTAGTGGCGGCCGTTAATAATAATATTAATAATTGTCGAAAACAGGTAGACATCTATTTCATTACGCGTTGTTTTCGCATGAAATACGCGCGCGCATTATTGTATCGTTATTTGAATAATTTGAATTAGCATTTAGCTATTAATATTGCATACAACATCAACAACAACAACAACAACAACACAAGCGAACACGTGAATTAAAAAAAAAAAAAATTAAATAACTAGCTGTAGCAGTACCAATTATGTGGGTCAAACTAGACCGGGATAAAAGCAAAACAACCGGCAGATAGATACAAGTGTGCTAAAAAATAATAATCATGTATTATATATAATAACACAAACCGCATAGGTATTTATAATAATAATAATAATAATAACAAAATAATATACATTAAATTAATTTCAGACGAGCTGTTTTCGATACGGGTCAAGTGTTTTTAGCAGTGGTTTTCACGAATTGTTTTTGTTCGCATCGATCGAGGTGCAAGAGAGATCCACCGCGGCGATCTCTATATCTCCAGTATTTTCTATACTGGTAATTGGTAATTACTGGGCTCACCTACCGATATAGGTAGAGTTAGATTACTGCACGATATCATATTATATAGTACTACAAACCAAGCACGTATTCAAGATCAATTTTCAGGGAGAGAGGATTAAAATATTTTTAATGCATGAAATGTAAAATATATTGACTACTTTTTCAATATTTATTGGGATTACTTCGGTGGACTGACAATAAAGATAAACATGTTCGAAAATCTTCATCGCAGTTATTCTTCTTATAGGTTTTTAATTGCCTTAAAGTTTAAAAATAATTTTCCGTTGAAGAAGTCGACACAGAGAGTGTTGCAAGTATGGATATTTAACATCAAATATTTGGATAAAGGTGACTTAACGACTATAGTATCGATTGCAGATTTTGGAAATTCCTAATCGTGGACCGATTTTCATTTTTCTATCCACACTTTTAATTCTAATTTAAAAGTGTCATAAGTTAGTAAAAAGCCATTGCTGTTTGGATTTATAATAATTTAATTAAAAAATTTGGAATAAGTTTTGCAAACCAAAAATAATGTAATTGCGTTTTATAAATCGTTCAATTTTATTAGTCTAAAAATTGTAAAAAAAATAATATCTTATAGTACTGTTCTGATAAATTTGCTGGAAAATTATTACGATGAATAGATTAGATATTTATTTAATTAATTGTGGTATTCTAACCGTTTCATTTATTAAGCTTAATACGTTTTCTACTTCTAAAAATAATTTGTGAAATTCTTCCTCACTATTTTCATGAATTGAATTAGGTAATAACTTTCTCACGGTTATATTCACAACATTCGGATAAATCTACATTAAGTTTCTGTAGAGATTTACATAAAGACTATGTTATAGAAAATAGTTTTTCTGTTACCTATAATGAAGTTACAAACGAAATTAAAGTATTAGTTTTTGAAAGCTGAAATGCAAGTTGCGATGTTTTTAAATTATACGATGCTCAAGTCCCCTTAATGTATTTGTTATTGGTAAATATAGTTCATTAAACCGTAACAAGCAGTTTGTAAGTTCAACTCAATGGCTAGGTAGTACAACTATACATATAAAGTTTGTAGTTAATATTAATTGTTATATTATAAGTATACACCTACTTTAAACATTTGGGGTGGGGGAATTGAGCCCCTAAACTCTCTCTGTATACGGGCTTACTACAAACACACAGAGTAATAATCTTATTCATAAATATGAGTACTCGAATACTGAAATTAGCGACATCATAATATTATAGTATTGAACGAATAAGTTATAACTTATAATTACGAATTATTATTACTCGAACAATACAATGGTGTATTTAAGATTTTTTCAAGAAAAAGGAATTGGAAAATTAAAGTTTTAATACAGTTGTATAGGCAGTTTTTGGCAAATTTAACTGTACTTATTTCTTCTTTTTGCGGTAGCATGATAGCAAAGCCATTCCTTTACCTATGTGCTATACGAAGGATGGCCAACATGAATATATGTTCGTAAAATACGTGGATCAATATAATAATACCAAGAGCCAAAATGTTTATAAATACATTTTATAATATAATATAAAGTATACTAAAAAAAATTAAAATTCATAGTAACAATAAATAAATTTTGATTTTATAAACAAAACGTGAGTCGTATTTGACTAAGATGAGAATCGTAGTCGCATGCAGCTAGCAAGCCGCAAGATGGCCACCCTTGGGCTATACTGTCTTATACAATTGTTTTAATATTAAATTAATTATAGATAATATATTTAATAAAGTAATATTATAGTATTTTAGTACAATATTATTATGTAATTGACGACTGGCGTGTACGTCGCGATCGTGAATGAGTATAATATACATATATACATTGAAATTCAGAATAGCCAACTGTGAGAATGACATTTTAAAGGTCTAATAGAAAATTATGTTATGAAGGGGAGATTTAAGTATTCCATAATACAATATATCATACAGAATGTAATATTATAATTATAATTTATATAGTACCTAATAATAAAATCTTAAGTTTAAGAAATTTGGTTCGTATGTCCGTACCGACATTGCACTTGTCTATGCATTGCAAGTCTCTGATGATACGTTCATGCGAATATATTCAGTGGAATGTATTTGTTTTATATATATACAATATAATATTTACAAATACTTAAGATACTTTATAATACTAGATATACATTGTTGCGTCATCTTATTTTTTCGAATGCATAAATATAAAATAAAAATGATTGTCTGTTATGCATTTGTACTCGATATCTTATCAAAAATCTAGTACCACTTTTATTTCTGTCAATGGCTATAGAAATTTGTTATGAAAAAAAATGTACTTCAACGATTGGTTAAATCAAAATTGCACCCATTTTAACTTTTTTTTTACAATTTATATATTTTATTCTATCGTTACATTTTTGAGTAAAGTATATTGAATTTAATGAATTTAATTTATTTTCTGAAGGACTAAGTATATCATATGTTATATAGACGTCAAATTAGGTTAAGGTATAAATTTTAATATTCTGTTTAAAATTATAGTTAAAATTCTCAAATGAAAAAATATATCAAAAAGCCTCGAAAAAATACATTTTATACTTATAATATACTATAAAAATTAACAGCAATATACGTAGTCATTAGATATAACATTCAATAGTCCACGTTCGAGGGAGACTAGAGACAACCTAAGTTGTATTATATACATTATATATGTATAAAGATAAAAATAAATATAAAATGATTAAAGAACAGACTAAGAAATTTGGGCAAAACGTATTATGCTATCTCATAAGTACATCGATAATACAATGGTTTGTTTTTCTGATTTTATACAGCATTAAGATTTTACCCATCAATTATTATTAGCACCAACCCACTGTTTTGTACTTGTATAGATTATAGGTTCCGCTGTACTAGTCATTCATTCAAGGTTGAATCGTTACGGATAAATCGTGCGGACGATAAAGATCGGTTCTGGACATAATGGGTCAACTGTCCATCATTCCATGACTACTAGTCGTGTATAAAGAAACAAATGATAAATTAGTAAAAAACAACACTGAACACACTATTTTCAGTCATTAATTTCCAGCTGAGTAAACATTATTAGTGTTTTGGAAAACCAAATTTGAATAAACCATCGGAATGGTTAAAAATTGTTGATTGTGTGCGATATGCAATTTAAATTCTACTCCCTATACACAATGTTCAAATCTAATACGGAACGTGTACGGAATACAAAAAACCTAAATTTAACATCATGAAATACTGCAATTATATATATAATATATATTATATATGTGATTGTTTAGGATAATGGGATATATGATAATTATAATACTCATTGTATCCTAATCAGTAATCATATATAGAATAGGTATGTATAATATGGCTGTGCTTATCCAGCGTACCTATATAATGTGATTGTTTGTTTACGTATACATTATAGGTACATATAGAAATTTCGAACAAGGACATAATAGTAAATCTCGGATAATAATGATAATATCACAAATGTGATAATTAGAAAGAACTTCAAATTTGACACACCTTCTATGGTATACTTGTAAAAACACATAGCATGGAAAAATACTCAATTCTTAATTTATATATACAATAATTGTAATATGAATTATGATTTAATTAAAAAGAACACCATCTTACAATAATTTCATCTAGAGTGGAAGAGCACTCTTATTATGATTTTGTTTGACGATTTCTGAGCGTTCTTTTTTTTTTTCAGTGTATATGAGAATATTATTTACCTTGAACTGATAGTCAAAGTGATCATTATCCAAAATTTTAATAATCTTTCTGTGATAGAAGATTTTAGAAATTATAAGATTTTCTTATCTAGTAATTAGTATGTTATAACAAGTTTCGAGTAGGTAAGACTACATCATAGTAAATCAGTAAATTTTTGAAATAAATTTCTTTCTATATAGATTATACATAATATACAAAAACATATTAAAAATATTAGTTGTCATTTAAGTATAAATGTTCCATATAAGTATATGGTATTTATGTTCCATTATCAATATAAAATATGATACTGTTTTAGTGAAAAATAGAAGAGCATACACATATTATTATAATAATAAAAACTGTAGGTAATGTAAGTAGTTGTATAAGCTGTTAAAAATAAAATAAGAAAAATGTTCTCAAGCTAAAACCACTTTATTCACTTAAAATATCCTCAAAATATTAATAAATAATATCTTATATTTACTTAGTTTCATATATTCTATATAATATAGTGAACCATGGCAACCTATTATCTTAACTTATCTTAACCTTAAGAGGACGCTACCCTCCATGTGTTGTCACTGTCTTACAAACAACTTTATAACATAGCAAATTTGCGTTCAGTAGAATTAATTGTGTGTTGTTATCTTTGATATTAGAGTAAATTGAATTATTATCAAAGTTAAAGGTAAGAATAATCTATTCTTGAGTGTTAACTTTTTTTGATATTTTAATTTTTAAGCTAGATTATATTATTATATTATTGTAAATATTACAAAATAAGAATGCTATTAAAAATTAAAAATTGAAAAAAGCCAATATTTAAGCAAATATAATTTTCTAACCTTTAAATTTGATAAAATTTTAATTCACTTTAATATTAAAGCTAATAATACACAGTTAGTTATACTGAACGTAAATTTGCTGCGTTGTAAGACAGAGACAACACACGAGAGAGTAGCGTCCTCCAAACAAATCAAAATTCTCAACATGTACAATAAAATTGCCTTCAAACTTTCTTTCGTAATTATGTTTTTAAATTTTCGATAATTTGTATTTTATTTCGTCAATTTTTGCTTTAAGACCGTAAGTCAGTTGTATTTTATTAACATAATATTGTAATTAACTATGTGTACTGAAGTGTAGTGTTAGCTAGAACAGCTACGTAGTGTAATATCTTCAACGAAAACATGTAATTTTAAGTTGCACCTATATATTATACTGACTAATGGCATTATATTCTGACAGTATATAAAAAACTATAATCATCTTCTATAGACTAACATTACAGCAAAAAAATAAATGTACATCTACTGTTTATAAAAGATAAAAATTGTATGCACCCATCCAATATTTGTTATTATCTAAATGTCCCCAACTTATTAATTTTTTTTTTCATCTGTGTAAACATACATCATAGGTATCTATATAGTGATTTAAAAATGAATAAAATATATGAATTTTATCAAAGAAATATGTAATTTCTTAGTACCAAAACGGTTTAATACTTTTATTTTATTTTAACTTTACGATGTTGAAATATAACCTTTTTTAAATCAATTAAATATTTTATAGATTTTGTTTTATTAATGACCTATCATTATTTAATGAATATGCGCTTATTGTTTTTAGTATAATAATTTATAAAATATAGATTAGTTTTTACTTATTAGTGATTACTGGTTACTAATTACCATACATGTCTAGCGCATTTTTAATTAAAAGTAATTAATTTAACACCATATCCAAAATATATTTGAAAAAAAGGAAAAGTTTAAATCTTTGATAATTTATTTGTAGATGCATTTATGATTCATGATTGAACGGCGATAATAAAATAAAGACAAATATTCAGGTTTAATAAAATCACTGTTACCATACGAGTTCATTGACATTTTTGACATTATTTCTTCAAGGTTTAACAAAAATGAAATGATTTAATTTATATTTCTGTTTTGGATAAAAGCTACTTAAATAATTCTGATGTTATTTAAATGGAAATTTTATATTTAATAGTATTACTGTACTCCAAACAATTGTTATTGAGGCTTTAATTTTTTAAATTGTATTATTTTAATATGTCTACATATAACTGCATATTATTATAAAAGTTTAATAATACATTTTCAGTTATAATATAAGTTCAAATTAAAATTTTTAACGAACCAAGCAAAATGTATAACAATTTTGAAAAAGTAGAAAGAGTAAACTTTAATATTGTTTAATAACTTTAAAAGCTTAAAATCTGTGCGATACGTTTCAATAACGAATGCAACACATTTTGTACAATGGGAAATAGTAAGCACTACCGACTAATAAAAAACGATTACAAATCACAATTTTGTAAGAAATACAATATAGATAACCAAAAAAATAATATTTAAACGTAAGACTAACGAAAATTATTATTTCCAATATTATAGAGAGTCCCAAAGGTATACACTATATAAAAGTATATTTGGCGAATATATTTTCTGAATTTGCAATTTTTTTATTTTGAGTTAATTTTTTGGTACCTATCACAAACAATTAATATTAAACTAAATCTCTAGGGATAAAAATGTTGAACTAATTATGTTATTTTAATAAAAATTGAATATATTTAATTTTAGTTTATATGTATAGCAAGAAGAAGAAAGGATTGTTAAGACAATTATGAATTATTTATTATATGTCACCAAGAATCGAAATAATTATTTTTGTTTCTATAACTGCCTCTAATTTTATTTTGTATATTAGCATTTAAACGTGTTATTTTTTTTGTTTAAAATTACCATACAAGTTTGTGTATGTCGTGTGCAGCAACCGTACGTGATAATAATATCCTATAATATTTTATGACCTTTGCCGGTACAAAAAAAATAAATACATTTTGATTATCCCTCCGTCCCGAAATCGTAACGTAATAATATTTTATTAATATCGTCGTGTCTTGCGTGCGGTTATTATTTTTTTTTTTAAATCGAACGCTGCACCAAATGTTTGGGGCGATAACGGTAAAACTGACCTGCAGCAGTGATCAACGGCCCTTCCTTGTCGGCGGGTGCCACCAAGGCGTCTTGACTGTGCCACATGCCGGCAATTTTTCTGAAAACGTCTGACAACCGTACGACTTCGCGGCGACGGCTGCTGCTGGACATGACGATAGTCCGTACTGGAACGCTGTCGGCCTAACACTGCTGATCGCCGGTGGCGGTGGCCTGACAACAACGACCTGCCGGGACGCCGCGCCGTCGCCGCCACTTTCGCCGGGCGGCGGACAGCTGTTGCCTCGTTGTTGGTCGAAAACATATGAGAGAGAGTAACCAACAGCTGATCAGGCCGAACAGCGACTTCAGTATTATTATACACGTCTGTATTCCTTTGTCTCGGCGGTATCTGTCGTGCAGGCCGATTTTTCTGTTTTTTTTTTTCTCTCTTTTTCGACGCTCAAGACCGTCGCTTTTACAACCGAGATTTTCAATGCGGGGAAAAAAAAACTACAGCACTCAAGTTCGAGATAATGTGTGTATTTATGTCGCGCCTACGCATACGGCCACATGTATCTGCTGGCTGCGCTACCACAAGCTTCGCGAAGAAAAATGATTCTTCCGTCGTCCTTTCTCGACTTCGTATAGGTTTTGTACCTTTGTTTTGCTCAATAGCAACTTATAATAGGTATCTTTAATAATATTACATATACTATCGATATTCTAAACAACAAAGACCAAACCTGTTATTGCAGATTATATTTGAATTTTTGACTAGTTGTTAATGAATTTGAGTAGCGTGGCGAGCGATGTCCGTTACAATTTATTCTTTAACACCCCGTATTTTAATACTGTTTTCTTTTACCTCAATAATAGATTTTTTGCTAAAACGTTTTTAGCAAAAAACGTCTGATTAAGAATACACAATGTAAAAAATATCAGTGCCTAATTAGAATAATTTAAAAGTTAAAGTGCGCTCAATAGTTATTAATATTACGCAGCTAATGACTGATACAAGACTGTAGTACGTATATTAACTTCGAACGTAGTATTACGAATTATTTTTTTTTAATACACCAAAAAATGTTTTAAAAAGCTTTAAAAAATCTATATTTATCAAACGGCCTACTTAATGAGTTTTTAAATAAGGTGATGTGTCTTTTTAATTACATTTACAAGTACTATTTGATATTTGAAAAGGTTTGAAAATCACTCACATATTTTTATTATACAGAGGTAAAATATTTAAAAATACAAATGTTTTTATATAATATTACAATTGCATACCTTACGAGTGAATTATTTATTTTATGAAAAATGTTATAATACATTTTTAATTTAGAAGTATGAAATGTTTGTACCTACAGAATTGAAAAATATATTTCATTATAACGGCATTCAACGTGTTTTTATATATACTGCAAGTACCTAATTTATTCCAAATTTGTCCTTTTGGTATGAATAATATTTTCACTGACTTTTGGAATTGTCCAACATTTTTCTAAATTGACTTCAAATCACTAAGGTTATCATAATATTGTAAAAATGATTTACATAAAAAACCAACTATATTCTCACTATATTATACATGACTTCGTCATAACAATTTTTTTCTCTTCACCCATAAAAAAGAACGATTTATATGTTATTCATCGTATAATACGAATCAACTATTATGGAACTTCTTATTTCATTCACCTTATTTTTCATTTTAATGTAAAAACTAATTTGATTGAAACGTAAAATTAGTCTTATACTTTTGCATCACCTGTAGTATATTTTGATAAATCTTAATGCATGACGGATGTACTTGGTGTCAGTAGTTCATATATATATCTCACATGTATGATGTTATGGCAATTTGTACTGCAAATTCTGAATATCTGAATTATCTAGATATTCAAATATCTAAATTCGTATTTCAACTAAAATTTAATTAGAATACGAATTTTGGAATTATAGGGTCATCCAAATAACGAATTTATTCAAAAGAATTATTTTTTTGTTACATTCCCTGAAATCTGTCGGCTGCCTACATATTGTGATGGTGTCATGGTGATATTATATTGCTGCGACAGCCCTGGTTCTAGTATTTACGTATTTTATTTAAGTATTATAGTATTTATTTATTTTTTAATTGTCTTTAAATCCTATTAAAGTAGATTTTTTAATCATGTACGATCTAAGTAGAAAATTCAATATAATCAGTAACCTTAGAGTTTAGTGAGAAACTGAGAACCTTTAATAAACGCATGTGTACGAAAAAGTAAAAGTGGATTACGGTAAAAAATACATTTTAATCTACAACTAATTTAATAAATATATTTATTAAGATCTCTGAGTAACTTACAATTAAGTATAATATGTCATATAATATCAAAGCATGAATAAAATATCTTCTGAGAATAAAAATTCAAAAAATTGTCTTTTTGAGCACATTCTTGAGATTAAACTATTTAAAGGTTCACTGTAATAATATACGTAATATATCACATTCATGCAGTTTATGAATTCATTTTTTTTTTTTACAAATTGAACGAATACAAATTACGACTTAATCTATACATTTTGAAGAACAGAAATCAATTTTTTTTTTTTTTTTTTTGATGAATTAAAATAATATTATACTATTATACTAGGTTAAAATGTAAAATATTCTTAAATAAATGATTTTTATATAGATACTAGTAAATACTAAATAGTTTTACGACTTAGAAGTCACTCAGCTAGTTAGTATAGTAAGTGTCAAGTGTACCTCGTCATTGAGTAGGTCACAGAAATCGGAATGGATGTGTTAAATTTAAATTCAATAATAGATCGTGGTGTATGATATAAGACTATTCTGAGCGAGATCTGTCAGCCTATATTTCTGAGGATATTTTACTATACTTTATAATATATTGCAATTAGAAGTTTTATTTTTGTATTGGTAAAATTGCTGATTTTATCATATATTATAAAATCAATTATAATACTGTGGAATAAACTTCTTTTTACCAAAATGAATCACATTAATTTATGTTGAATAGTAATCATTATTTTAATTTATTATTTAATTTACGCGATATGAATGTATTTCGATCAGGATTCCATAAACCAATTACCATAGGTAATAATTTTGTACAGTTGTATACTTGTAATATTGGTACTCTGTAGGCTGTAATAACCAAATTACATATATACTTAAACAATTTTAGAAGAATGTTAATTTAAATATTATTTGAATGATCTATTATAAATTATAATCAATTATGATTTTCCAATGAGGATGATATATGACTGGAACACTTTACTTCAATAGGTATTTTAAAACGAATAAATATATTTTAAATTTTTATGTTTTAGAAAGGTTTATAGTTGTTTTGATTCATTTTTTAGGCCTAGATTTAAATTCACAAAATAACATTTTGTTATTCTTCGAATTTGAACCATTTTAAAACTAATAGGTTTTTTTCATAAACTAAAGATATATGGATTATGGATTATATCTCGGGGTCATTATAATTTAATATTTATGTATATCACCGCGTTTCAATAATAATATATCATTTATAACATTAAATATTATTATGACTTAAAGTATTTATATTTAAATTGGTATCTACAGTTAATAAATAATAATAATAAAGTTATTAATATATTATAATTTTACAAAGGAAAATTATACATATTTTATATTTTGTATAAAAATGAGTGTATTAAATATTTTAAAATGATAATGCATGATATTAAAACTTGTTATCATCATTAAATATTCTTTAAACGAACCATTGTAAATGAATATTAATATTTTCACCTGAAGTTTCATTATTTTATTGTTAGATTAATCTATCGGGGTATAAAGAAATTGTTTTTTTTCCTCGTTATTTTTTTATGATATTTGATTTTTGTTCAACATGTTGATTTTTAAAATAAAAATTAACTTTAATACTACGAATAAATTATTTTTAAATAATAAATATATAAACATATTTTATTTATTTTTTTGTGAAACAAATAAAATAGATTTTTTTCTTAATTGATTAACTAGGTAATGTAAAAAATTACCAGGAATGTGGTATTATGAATTATTATGATTATAACCAATAATCTAGTAAGTGTTGGCCACGTTCTTTTGATAGTTATCTGCGTCTTTGCAGCTTTTTATTATACGAATTTAATATTTATAAAACCGTAAGTCTGTTACAAAATAGTTTGCTAAAATAATGAGAACTACAGCGTTTTTCTCAGGTCTAAATCATTTACCACATCTAACCAAACAGGAGAACAAAACCTGCGAATAAAATTCTCGGCTAATAAAAATAGTACAAGTGAATAATTGGAGTGAAATTAATTTTGTTTGCGAGTCACACATATTATCATTAATCACTAATCATTAATCAGTGGCGGTCCGATAGGTTTGTTAAAGAACATTGAGCACGGTTATAAATTTAATTGCGGTTATAATTTATAATGCATGAATAATTTTATTCGTTTTGTTAGATAATAAATATCTCTTTGACTATTGATTATCAATTATATTTATGCACCGTATTTAATAGTAAGAGAACTTAATAAACAAGAAGAAAAAGCAATAAGTACATACTATTATATAATATTAATGTGATGAATGATTCTTCTCGATTTTCAACATTACTGAACTGCTAGATCTTATCATTTACGAAAATAAGAGTTGTTGGTTGCACACCAATATCTCATGGAACTTCTAGCAACACTTAAATGATTTGAAACTAATTTTACCTAATGAAAACTAGAGCATATAAAGGTATAATAAGTGTAACTATGAACTGTGTAATTATGGTTTTCATCAAAAATGTATAAATGAAAATTACATAATTGGCAGTACTGTAGCAGTGTAGTCTAAAATAGTCTCAGTATTTTATTCAACTCGATTTATTTTGGCTATTTAGTATTTTATTACTGTTACATAATTAATAATTACAAATATATTAATACAATATAGTCAATGTAACTAAATATAAAATGATTTTACGATTTTAGATAAATTTTTAAAATAGATTCCATGAATATTAGTGACTTTTTTTTCATTAGATGCCGAATATTTATAAAAAATGTAGATGCATTTTTATTCCTTGAATTTGATAAAATAAAATGGTAACCATTTGCCCATGTATTATTTTACGTATAAAGTTTAGAACTGTATATTTTACATCGTAGCCAACTTTATAACGTTTGTACAGTTTTGTCTAATAAAAAAAAAAAAAAAAAAAAAATAGTATAAACCATTTGAGTAACAAATAATTTAGACTATCGGCTAAAAACTATTTTGTCAATATCAAAAATATATCTATTTATTTATTTTTTTTGTTAAGCCGACACAGAGCACAATTCATAATAAAGTATAATAAAATCCAAAAAAACTTTAATTATTTTTCTTATTATTTGCATACTCAACCGTTTCGGGTTTTACGTAGTAACGTTTTTATGTATCGTTCTTAATTCTCTCTGGTTAGATTATAATTAATTTAAACAGCATTTCGAGACTTTTGAATAATATCGCTATAGTATCTGGTATAATAAAATAGTTATTACAGTTTACAGTAGCGTAGTTATAACGTTTTTATTTATTATTATTTTTTTAAATACCCGTATAATTGGACATAAATTCTAATCTAAGGGTCTCAAAACGTATCGTACAATTGAGGTCGTTTGTTTCACATAATATATAAGGGCGGATCTACCAAAATTGTGTTTCGAAAGAATCACATTTCAAATTTATCACGTTCTGCATCAGAATGTACGAGTTTTTTGGTATTTTATTTTTAGTGGATATAATAAAGCAACTATTTTAATAGATTATAAGACCAGTGGTTTTATTGTTTATTAGCTTCTTTTTTTTTTTTTTTTTTGACGAATGGAAAAACTTAATTACATAATACAATAAAAAAAAATCTACTTGTTTTCAAGCCATTAAAGATAAATTATTATTTATTATAATTTATAATATTTTAATACGACAAAAAATGTAGTTTCTAAAATAATGCAATATTTTTAATGTGGTCAGTTAACTTTGAGATGACCTGCTTAAATTTCGTAAAACAAAACCTATACAAATAAAATAAAATAACGAAATTAAAACCATGAAACTAATAAACACGCGCCTGATGTATAATAATTAATAACTATGTGATGTCTGCATAATTTCTACATTATTATGATAGTTCACGTGACTGACTACCTATTTTTAATTGATGGTGAAAAATTTACCATTTTTTACAGCACGTAATCAGTTTTTTTGTATGTGTGAACGTATAGGTATAATATAATGTAGTCATGTAGGTATATACCATACCATACATTATAGGGATATACGAATTTTATGTCATAATCACAATTTTAATTTTTAAGCGTCTGCGTGCATTTACTGCATATGGTACCTACATTTAAAACGAAACAATAGAAACGTTAAATCGTGTGATAATGGGCATAACGAGTAAACGAGTTATAGTTTTTAAATTTAGGTACACCTAAATACACAAAATAATACACTCAGTATGGGATGTTTATAATATTTGAGATAAAAAAAAAAACCGGGTTAATGTTAAATAACGCTAATGACGAATAAATAATAATGGTATAAAATAATTCAATTCGATATTGTTATTTATTTTTCAAAAATTGGTATAAAATTAAATATTCAATTTTTTTTTTTTTTTTTTGTCACGAAACGCGGAGTTACAAAGTCAGGCTATATTTGTGCCAGATGGGAAAAAAAACTATTAAAAATTTCGCTTTGCTGTGTAGTTGGATTACAATTTTCAAGTGTATTTCGTCATTAAGAAAGTTACCGCTTAATGAATGAGTTAAATTTGTGTTATTTGTGCAATATTTCAATGACGAATTGCAAAAGCGTTTTAGAGCGGAGACGGACCCGTCGTATTTGTATTACTATTTGACTATTGTCTATTTGTAATTATATTTTCTATTACCTAGTAATACAGTAGGTTTTCGACAAGTTTAAACTATTTCCAAAAATATTGCATATACAATACAAAATAATAATACTAATTATGATATTATCATTGATATTTATTATCTACTAATTTAATACTAACGTGTCATACAGAACGATGTGGTCAATAAAACGTCGTGGTCATTTCAATCGTGGTATATAATGGCATAAATAGCTTAAACTAAGTCTAAATATGATGATAAAACATAGTATAGATGTAGTAAGAACAATTTATAATAATACACATTATACTACATAACGTTTTATTTTTTTCTCCAGCTATTTTGAAAAAGATCCTAGCGAATATGTATATTTTACTTTTGAATCATAAAGTATATCAACTAAATCAAATTTTCTTTCAGAAACTACCGTTTTTATTGAAGGTTGAATGCATTTTTACTTCTCTAAAAGTCTGATGACAGACACTATCAAAAGAAAAAAAAAATATTGTAAAACCAATATTTTCATCTCACTCAGAATCTAACATTTTTACGGGTAGTCGATACTTGATTCTAAGAAATAAAAGGGTACTTTTAGATATACTGATATAGCCATATATTGATTTATTTTATACATAGCAATACAGCCATACAAGAAATTTTTAGTAAAGTATAGTTTATAATATAATATATTTTACTATATTATATTCATTATTAATATATAAGTAGGTATAGGTATATTTACCTAAAAATTAGAGAGAGAAATTATTATACTAATTTGAACAGATACTAACGTTCGGTTATGTTGACGAGTACCTACCTATTATCAATGTAAATACAATTTTCATAGATAAAATTTAATCGTCAGACTCAGGGGCGTATCCAGTTTTATTTTTAAAAATAATGAATATTATATGTGTGTGTGATATTTTTACATATCCGTAAGGAACAAAAAATTGATAAATATGATGAAAATAAATCAATATAAAAAATTTATATACTACAGAGAGTATTAACACGTAAATGTCGAATTTAACATTTTTTTTTTAAATATTTTATACAACTTACATGATATATACATAAATATTAGTCTCATACATTACGATATAACGTATTATCTATTTATTAGTTTACCAATAGTGTAGAAGTGTAAGACTGTAAGAAAATATAAAAATGTATTGTTATTATAGTTACAACTTACTTATATTTATACATAGTATATATATTTATTATATACCTATAGGTTATACTACAGTCGATAGGCATTGATTACATTTGTGATTATTTAATCAATGCTTTAGGTAAATAGTAATTACCATGATAATTTTTTTACCGTCCTTTAATTAATTAATTTTGTCATCATATTTTTAAATTTAATTTTAACTAAATCATATACCTACTCGTAATGAGTATTTATGAAGGTGGAAATTAAACAGTAATATGCACACTTATACGGTAATATGCACTTGAAGGTATAACTTCATAGCCACATGTACATAAATGCATAATGAGTACTATTCGCAACATTAAGTCCACATAATAATAATATTATATTATGTTTATAATGTAGGAATTTATTCTATGCTTTCTTACGTTTATACCGACAACAATACGCTTACTAAAGTGGACTGCAATTATTCAACGATACTTTAAATGTATGCAAAAATAAATATTTTTTAAATTTAAATTATGCTGCTTAAATGGTTAACATTACAGTTAAATAATTTATATTTTACATTTATAAAACTATAACGTAATAGTGTGTTCCGGAGTCGATTTAAAATTTATCAAAAGTCTGATATACCACGAAGTGTTCATAATTTAATCAAGGTATTTAATCTATAGTAGTGTTAATTAAATTATTTAATATTAGAATTAGTTAAACAATTTGGTGTATAGTTTTATATTAGTGTTTGAGTTCAAATATTGCTAAAATTAAAATATATTATACATACTGTATAGGTAATTCATACACTAGGTAGTAGTTAGTAGTTACCTTCTTATCTAATAATATATATAGGTATGTGTATATGTATAAATTGTTTAATCGACTTGAACAATAAATTAATTATATACATATGTGTGTATATAATGTTTTTATTGGTATGAAAAGAAAAGTGTTTAGTTAGGTACTTAATAACAAATTAAACGTTACCTATATATTGCATAACAAATGCAAACGCGATCTGTATTTATAATATTGTTGTTCGCGGGACCAGAAAATCGCGTTATGAAGCTCTGAACTAACGCCTGAAAAGGTTACATAAGTGTTCGTTTTATAATTAATTTATTTAATTATCTATCGTAATAAGTGACGTACACATGATTGGATATTGTGGTGGTAGGAGGTGCAGTGTGTGTGTGTGTGTGTGTGAGGGGTTACAATCCCCCTATTTTTTTTTACGGTATAAAAACGTGAAAATGTTTATTACATTATCCAATAAGTAAACTTAAATTGTAATTTTACATTTTATTGTTTTATTATAATTTATTAACTATAGTTATAAGTTTAGTACCTAATCTAATCAACTACGATTTTATTCACTTTTTAAGTGAATTTAGTTTATTTATTGAGTTTATTCAGAATTTAATACTGAATAGTGAATATTAATATCGTATTTTACTCTTTAGTCTTTATACATCACTTTCAAATTATATATGCAATAGTTCATTGTTAACTTAACGACTAAAAGATTTGTATCTTATTTAATTGAATATTGTTATATATTGATATATGTAATACATATATCTAGTTATTTCTTACATATTATTATGATGTTTTGTGTATATTATACTTAATTATATTTTACTTCAAACACATATTGTATATTTTACTATGTCAACGTTTTATCTAACCCTACGTCCCTACTTCCTTCATACGTCATGTCATAATTTTAATTAAAAATTTCAAAATTCTATTGTTATCCGTTGGCTGTCAAAAAACAAACATCTCAATAGTTCTGCAAACTTCACATACGTATGTATATGGTATATTATTTCAAAATAAGAAAGAATTTTTTAGTTTACATTTTAGTTTGTACATATTTTACTTTTAATTCAACATAATTCAATTCAATTAAAAATACACATATAATTATTAAATCATAATCATTATTAATATTAATTTTATGCTGTAGGTAACAAATATTTTTATATGATGAAAATTAGTGGGTTTAACTAAGAAAAATAATTTGATTTTAGTTAGAAATAAAACTAAAATTTTTCTTTTCAGACTTTTCAATTATTTTAATATTATACTCAGACTTTTAGTTATAAATATAAAATATACTATAGGTACTATCATTTAATATAAAAATTCAAGTGAAATATTTTAGTTACATAAGTAATATGGCATACCTACAAATTACAATGTATACATTACATTATTAAAATATAGATACTTGTAGAATTGTTTAGAGTCCACTCGATTTTTTCAAATGTATATAAATAAAATAGGTAACTTTGTTTTTTATAAAATTTTGAAAATATCTATATGATATATTTGGTTTAAATTCTAACAATATTTAATAACATAATTAATATAATTTTATTTTATTTAACTTATATCACGTAGGTACCGTGTACAAAGCTTGTCATATTTTAATTACAAAAATCAAATTAATTTTATCACATGATTAGATATATTTTTCGTAGATCATTAATCAATACATTAAATTCAAATAAAGTTTAATTTTCTAATCTGATCAACTTTCGTCACTGATTAAAAATTGTTGATACCAAAATAAATTATAAATATACTTACATAATATCTATCTGAAATAGAATTTTTACTTTATAGTATAAATATTCTAAACGAAATAATATAATAGTACATAACACGTAATACTACATGTGCTGAGCGTGTATAATACACGTATACATAGGTAAAGAATGTTAAACTTTTATTTTATCAACTTAAACTAGAAATTAAGAAATAAAATAACTAACACAGTCTTGAATATATAATATTATACATACACATACACTCCTATATATATAATGTATTATTTCTATAAATATGTCACTAAATAATAGGATTAGAAAAAATAAGCGTTGAAAGTTTAAATTTTTCTTCAAACGGAAGAAATTTAGTTTTATACATTTAACAGAAAATCATTCTAGCGACGAGTGTACTAAAAGCGCATTATATTTTTACAATATAAATATTATACATAAAAAAGTAATATAAAATGATATAATAACCGGATATGCCGTCGTAATCTTTGTTTTTTTCTCTTAAAAATTGAATAATAAAATTGTCTTTGCTTGTATATATTCCTATTTCCTAAACTAATATTTTTCACTTGGCTTAATTTGTAAAGAATTCTTAGTTGTTTACCGTAATTTACGGGGTTTTATGGCGTGAAAAAAAGATAAGCTGTTAAAAAAAATAGAAAATTTGTAAGAGTAAAAAGAATGATGTAACCGCTATTTTTCTCTTGCTTTTCTACATTATTTAAGGGCAAAAAGACATAATATATAATGTCACTGGAAAAAATAATAATTGCATTAGGTATATTGTACATAGTCTATGTACCTACTATGTTTTTATACGTCGTCCGATTAAAAATAATATAAAATGTACACATCACGAGATTCTACTATAGACTGTAGTCATAGTGTACTCGTATATTTCTGTATAACATTATAATAATATATATGTCAAATTTGAATTGTAAAAGAAAACAAAAATGTTTATGAAAAGACTAAAATTAGCATTTTTATATTACCTACAATAAAACGGAGAGGTACGTAAACATAAAGTTAGAAGCCAAAATAAATACAGATTACATAATAAATAGATTTACAAAAATTAAAAAGATTTAATTTGATTTATCTACCTAATTTGATTCATTAGTGAGTAATTATAGTGCTTTAGTTTACCTCTATACTAATTATTATTAGAATCTAATTTTCCGACAAGTATTATCTTATTAGTTATTAAGTGTTAATAGTTTATACTGATTCACACTAAACTACTAAAAGAGCAAAACTACTTAGAACGGTTTGAGTCATTTTTTCTCTAATCGGTTTTAATCATAATAAAGCAATTTGTGCAGTACATCATAAAAACAAGAAAAATAAAGTTATATTTAGTCACCAACATGTCTTCCAACGATAAAGAAGACGTTATCGTCCTTATTTTGTGGTTTCTGTCGTTAAATATTGAAGAGAATGAAAAACCATTAAGAATGTGGATCTATCCTCTAAATAAAAAACGTACAATAAATAATTTGATTAAATGTTTTTTACGCAAACTACTTAGTGACGAGATAAAATTTAAAAATTTTAGATGAATTAGTTTATTTTGAAATATTTGATTTTTGAAGAAAACCTGATACCAACTTCAGAATGAATATTAAACCGGATCAATAATTATTATTCACTTTATGATAACTAAATTTAATTTAATGTAGTATTGTAGCAAATTGAAATACGGTAAATTTTAATTATGTGAAAAAAATATTGTTATTTATAAATATGAATTAATTTATAAAATGAAAAAAATGAGCAAGTGGAAATCAGTCTGCTGTACATTAGGTGTCTACTAGCAGGAGTCACTTAAATGGATTTGTGAAATTTGAATTCAATGATAAAAAATTATTATATACAAAAAATCAAAGCACTTTAACTGCCTCAAAAAGTGATGACTGATGACAGACACACACACAAAAAAAAAAAAAAAAACACATCATTATAAAACTTCTACATTCATTGCTCCATTCAGAATCTGAAATATGATACCATAACAGTCATATTTTTTATAGGGTGTAGGCATCACTTTTATTTAATATGATAAAATAAATTACATTTAAATATAAAAATTAAAATTAAATACTTTCAACTTTAAAATTTTTAAATTATTTTATACGTCACTTAAAAATAAATTGTAAGCTTATATAAGCAGTGAAAAATTGTTCATATTATTAATATTTTAAAATTATTTATAAGTATTCTAGATATGAATTTAAACTTTCTGAAGAAGATAATGTTTCCGGATTTTCAAAAAAACATTATTTGAAGTTAATGGCGTAAAGTTATTTGTGCATATTGATAACGTTGAAAATGTGGTTTTTTCTTCATCGAGTAATTGATCTAGTATACTTAAATTTGCGTTCTTAAATCTACACTGGTTTTTATTATTGTGTTTTTTTTTATAAAAAAACACAATTTGTTTGTTTTATAAAATCTGGTATTAAACATTTTAAAAATAAAATCTCTGGCAAGTCTTCTACTGGATAAACTTTTAGAGTAGTTTTTGATTTTAAATAACTGATGATTGGTTCTGCTATCATTTCACTTATCAGGATTTTTTAATTTTTTTTTTTTTTTTTTGGTTTTTTAAACTTAAATAATCTTAAACTGTGTTCTTTATCTAATACTTCACCCATATTTACATCTGAGTTCGACTCATGTTTTATATCACATTCTTCCTTAACGTTTAAAATATTTGAATCAGATTTTTTTACATTTGTAACGATTGTGTTATCTAAATAATTTTTAATAAGATTACTTGTCATATTTTTATATCACATTATATAGTCTTTTAAAAATGCCATGTTGTCGTATAAGTACCATTTCCTTTTTTTCGTCGCACCTGGTCCAGACGTAAATTTTTTTTGCTCACGTAAAGTTGTCTAGAAAACGAATTATTTAAAGTTGTCATTTTGTTTTATATTCTGAAACTTAAAACGTGTATAAAAAAAATCTTTACTAACGATTCTTAAAATTTTTATTATTAATCACTTTATTTTTTATTTTTATTTTTACTTTATAGTTAATTAATATTTAATATTTTACAGTTATTTAGCGTACCTACTGTGACATTACTACTTTACTACATTACCACTTTCATTTGGGAGCTATAACTATTAGAATAATTATGGAGTCCGTATACTCAGTGATATGGAAATTGCTATCACCTATTTATTTGCCATAAAAAAAAAGAAAAAAAGATTTGATGAAAATAGCTAACGATTTTAATGAAATATGAAATTTTCCAAATTGCATTGGTACTTTAGATGGTAAACTTATTTCTATTGTTTGTCCTTCAAATGCTGGATTGGAATATCATAATTAAAAATACTTTCATTTAATTGTAATGCAAACAGTAGTTGATGCTCATGCAAAGTTTGTTGTAATAAATGTTGGTGATTATGGTCGCTCTAATGACAGTGGGGTTTTTAAAGAATTGTTATTTGGTAAGAAATTAATTTACAGTAAATTAGATACGCCTGTACTAAAAAAAAAAAAAAAAAAATTAACCAGAACATTAACAAAGTCTTCCCTATGTATTTTTCGGGGATAAGGCTTACCCACGTTTACCAAACTTAATGAGACCATTCCCTCGCAGACAGTTAATAAATTAAAAAAATATTTATAATTATCGATTATCCCGTGCAAAATGAATAGTAGAGTACGCATTTGGAATTATGGTAAAGAGATTTAATGTATTAGAATTAGAAAATAAGATGTTAGTTGACCTCGAAAAGCTTCTAAAATAACTTAGGCGATTTTTGTTCTACATAATTTAATTATGACAAGGGAAGTAAACCTTGCAGAAATTCATAATGAAATAGAAAATACGCAATCATGATCAAATAATAAGCATAAATGAAACAAACATTGTTCATCATAACAGATTTTCTATAGCAGCTATAGAACAACGATATAAGTTTATTGATTTTTTTCAATCCAGAAAATGGCTCAGTTTTTTGGTAAGGTATATATTATTTAGTGTTAAAAAAAAAAATGATTTTAGTTTTAACTTTAAAAATAAAATGTAATAATGATCATGTGTATAAATTTAGTAAAAATTATTTTTATTTTTTTTTAATATTAGGTTAATAAATAAATAGTTTTATAATAAAATATACCTGGAGTTTACAGTATACTGGAGAATTCTATTCATAATTTTTCTCGAATACCTCGATTACTATGATTTTTATCTTTGTAATCATAAATAGATGATTTTTGTTGGACGAGGGTTATAAGAGTTTTCAAATCAAATTTTTCGGTGGTCATATTATTTTATTTAGCCTGTGTAAAAAAATTAAAAATAATTCATATTTTTTGTATTGCATTTTTACGTTTACAAACTATGTATAAAACAAATATAAATTATAAAAAATATTAAAAATAAAAAAATGCTTCCTTTTCCAAATAGTTTGGACTGTTGAAAATAATTTTGTATTGACTGATGGAATAGAACATGTTCTATTTCAATGAGACACGATTAGTTATGTCAAGTCCCTAGACTCAAGAGTAGTAGAGTTGACTAAAGAGCAAACATTTTTTATTTTTAGTATGATTTATCAGTGTGCAGTTTTTTCTTAAATTATAAGTGTTCTATTTTTAATTAGTCATAATAAATCTGCCTTGGTCAGCTTTAAGCAGTTTTGTTATTTTTGTGTGTGGCCGGTCTATAGATTTATTATACATAATGTATATATTTTATCAAAAAAATCTTAATAAGTTTAAATAAGTATGTTAAATATTCTAATAATAAAAACATGGAGACAACATAACAGTACTTTTTACTTTTTAGTGATTGAAGACCTCAAAACGGCCATTCATACTTACGGCGTGAACTATAGATGTCTTGTAGGTACTCTAGGTAATTTATATAAACAGAAACAAACGAACAAGTTGAAGATAATTAAAAAAAACAATTACCAATGAAGATATAAAACAGTCGCAAATCAGAATTATTGATGACAGTAAGATACTAACTCCCCAACCGTCATACACGAAATTGTTAACAAACGAAATCCCCTTGACCACTTGTGCTTACGTAATTTACTTGAAAGCTATTATACGTAATTTTTTGAGTTTTCCTTCCACACTAGAGTGTTCAAGAAAAAGTCAAAAATATCATTGTACAAAGTCAAAATATTGGTCTTAATATGTTTTGTAATGAATTTGAAAAAAATAAATAAAATCATAGAATGCTTACACGATATATTGTAACTTTGTGCAGGTTGATGGCGAATAACCACATCATAATTAAATACAACGAAACATTCATACAAAAACACGTCCGCTGTTACAATTGCATAATAAAAAAGTTGAAATATGGTAAACGTACCCCCGAAAAATTAAGCAGTATGTAAATAAACATAAAGTAGGTATATAGGTACTCTACGTAAGTACACAATACTTAAAAGTGTATAGGTAAAGGTAAAATAGTTTTTTTTTTTTTTTTGTAACGGTTGTTGCTGCAACGAGGTCAATTATACTTACCTAACTAAAAATAACATATAGGTAATGGTGAATCGAAATCCGTGTAATTAGTGTTATTTGTTTAGACAAGTCTATATAGAAAATAAATATCCATAGACCGCAGACCCGTACACCACGGGATCTTCCTAACCTATAATATAAATTTAAAATATATTTATGTAAAATAATAATGTCATATTTCGGTTTAAAAAAAACATACTTATTATTTTACTTAAAATATACTTAAATATTATACACAAAATACATGGTATTTAAAAATAAAAAAAATTAATAAATGCCTGTCCAACTACTCCTCTTGTAATATAGATTTTTACCTACAAAGCATACACTTTAACAACAAAAACCTGTTTAAAAAATATAGTATGAAATTATTAGTCTTTTTAATAGCTATTTATACACAGAGATAAGTCACGTTCTCTTATTAATAATAAAAAATAAGTAATATATTTCAAGGTTTATAAAGAAAAACTAACTATTCATAAAATTCAAAAGTCATGAGGACGTATGAAAGTAGAAAAAAAATTAAAATAACCTCTGATTTGAGAGTCAGATTTTTTTTTTCTTCTTTGAAGAAGAATTACTTAAAAAACTTTTAGTAAAATCAATCCAGTTTCTAAGATTAGTTATGAGTAAAAAACTGTTTTCAAATTTATAAAACTAAAAAGTACATTAATTAATCAATGACTGTCATACCATCAGGCATCAATACATATTTGATAAAAAATTAGATTTTAGTTATAGTAAAAACAACGAATTTACTTCTAATTAAAAATCGCTATCAATCAAATTGAAATCTTGATAAAATCTACAAAATAGATTATAATTCTAGGTAATTAGTTGTTAATAAGTACTTCTAATACCTATATAAATGAATTTAGGTATAAAAAAAAATTATAACAATGAAAACATATGAATAACATTAAAAAACTATAGTATAAATATTTCAATCCAATCTAAACATAATATAAACACAATAACTATAATTAATACTTTTTAGGCAAATATATTCCAATCTATGTCTAAATTATTATACACTCTACTACTAATGTATTTCCTACTATAGCTAATTTATAGAATCCATGACTAATAAATTAACCTCTATGAGTAATAAATTATATATTAGACATAGATTGTATAAAATTGTCATAGAGCCAAATATATTTGCCGTGAAGTCTATAAATTTGTCATTGAGTCAAATATTAGCCATAGAAGCAATTTACTAAAATTAATAATGTATGTTTTAATCTATGGCTAAATTATACACTCTAAGGCTAATATATTTTGATCTATGACATATATATTTGCATCTATGGCTAATATGTACATTCTATGGCACGTATATTTGCCTCTATGGCAATGTAATACACTCTATGGTAAATACATTTGCATCTATGGCTAATATAATTGTCTCTATGGCTAAATTATTTCATCTATGGCAAATATATTAGCCAAAGAGTATATAATTTTGCCATAGATGCAAATATATTTACCATAGAGTGTATACATTTGCCATAGATGCAGATATATTTGCCATAGATGCAGATATACGTGCCATAGAATGTACAATTTAGCCATAGAGTACAAATTTGCCATAGAATGTATAAATTTGCCTTATAGCCAAATATATGTACCATAGAGTACATGATTTTGCCATAAAGGGAAATATTTTGAAGTAAATATTATTTTTTCATACTTTCAATGATTTTTTATTGGAGGTACCTATTTTCAAATGTATACTTTGAAAATGAGTTTCATTAACTGTATTGTGTACGAACATTTTGTAAATGCCTCTCTTTTAAAGTTATGCTTATTTATGAATTTTGGTTTTTAATATTTTTTTTAGTTTATCCCTGACAATGAAATGAGAAGACTTTAATAAGGACACAGTTTTTAGACAGTGGTTTAAGCTTATTATTTTTTTTTTTTTTTAACGATAAACATCATACTTTTATATTGTTACGACGCAATATATATATATTATTACAATATTAATTAGCTACATAATTATATTATAGGTAGTATAGTTTATTACTGCTATATACATCATTCATTGTGCTGATCTTTTTAGTTATCAGTTATTAGTATTTTAATATTTACATTTGAATATTGTGTGTGTTAAACAATTTAAATTTATTAAATATTTGGATTTTTTATATATCAAAAATTTTGATATTCAGTATAATATTTTTTGAATGATCATAAAAAAAAAAAAAATAGTTTAAATCAATCTAAATGATCTATAATTCATAATTATGATTTTAAAATGCTAAAATAAATTATCCGAGGTTAAGTTATTGCAATTTACAAGAAACAATAAATTATTTAAATGTTAAATAACCAATACTGATAATAATAACTATTATTATAGTTTAATATAATAAACAGAATTGTATAGATAACGTTGATAACACGTATTAAGTACTATAAATTACATCACTGTTGTTTTTAAAAATGTTTTCAATTGTAAACTGAATTGTAACTGCTAAAATTTATACTGCTTATATAAAATTTAAAATACTAAAAAAAAAAAACATTTTTTATGTATTTATTAAAGCCCTTTTAAAAATCATATTCTTTATTACAATTTACAGCCTGTATAACATGTTTAATAAGTAATTATTCTTCACTAAGATAAAATGTTGCAGTACAGTATTATTGACAACATAGTCATCACACTTTATTATAAATATTTGCATTAATTCTACAACTGATACCCATAAATATCAGTGGACACCGCACACTAGTTACCTCCCAAATCTAAATTTTTGACCTTTTTCTTTGACTCCAATTGTCTCTGGGTATTTTTGGAAGCAATTTGAGTAGTATGCTGTATGGATAGAGTCTAGAATTATTTCCTCTAATATCATACAGATATTATAATTTAATATATTGATTTATTTTATCATATAATAGAATTGTATTAATTCTTATAATACGTTAGAAAAATGTTATTTTATTTTTGTACAAATAAATATCATTTATCATTGATTGAACAATAGATTAGTACAGTAGAATTTGTTACAGTTGTGCATCGTTATTATTAAGATATTTTCTTATTGTAAAAATATAAAATCAACATTTTTGAGGAAAACATTTTACTTAATTTAAAACGGATTAATGTTTGGTTTTTAAAAACATTTTTAAAATATTATTAATTATTTAATTATTTTTAATTATTTTTAAAATCAACACAATGATAGACATGCCCAAGATACTAGTTTGGCCTAATTAATAATCTAGCTTTCATTGTAGTTAAAAAATATAATATTATTTATTTATTAAATAAAATTCTAACTACAATAATATTATATAAAACAAAATCATTGTTACAATAATTATAGAGAGTTGGTCACCTTTAAGCCAATGGCTGTACGAAAATGAGAGTTCTAAATTCTAATTATTCATTTAATTTCTAATACATACAAAAAGAATGTAATTTACATTAAAATAAATAACAGCTCATACTATAGTTATACTAATTAATAAAATGTGTACATTAAAATCTTAGTAATAATTATAATGTATTACTTTATAGTTTCCATGTTTATATATTCACAATCATTTGTTCAAATTAATCTTCAATTATGAAATCAATATTTTATTTGAAATAATACACAAACTACCCATGGTATTAGATATTTATCAAAATAAATACGGATACTGAGAGTCAAGCGAGTCAACTATTTCGTTTAGAAGACATTTCGAATAAATGATAGCTGTTTAGTGTTTAGAATTATTGGAAGGCTATTTAAATGGCTATGTGCTTTTTCGTGTGGTTTATGCGGTATAACATTTATATCGACATGATCGGCATTTGTCGGTACGACAAAACCTACCCATAATTATGAATTATCAGTTTTTATGTATATTAAGACAAATTTTTCTTTTAAAAACTAGAAACTGTCGGTAGTTTCTACGTATAAAAAAAAAAAAAAAATAATATAATCGTACTAATGTATGTGGTTATATCGAACAAAGTTTTGATGTATATTCTAGTTATCAAAACTCAATAATAATTACAATAAGTTTAACAATCGACGTAAGTATTTAACGACTTTCGTGAAGATGCTGAACGTACCTACACTTTATTATTATTCGGAGGTTTGTTATCAGTGTTATCACTAATAATGATGATAACAATATTATGATGGGTTTGTGCCATACAATATTTAGCGTACAAGACAAATATTAAACATGAATTCCACAGGTCAAAGCGTTGTAAATAGATTTTAAAATAAACATAATAAACAGGTACACGAGGATATTGTGTGACCTGTGCAGTAAACACTATTTGACACATTGGTAAACGAATTTATTCCATTTAGCCCATGCTTCAATGCGATACGCGTGCTGATATTTCAATAATAATAGACCATAATGATGTGTACCTGTACATAATTAGTGTTATGAATACGCGCGATAGCTACCGAGGCGGTGGGGCGAGTAAACGGAGGCAAAAAAAAAAAAAAAACGTACAAAAGTCATAATAACCCAACAAATATTGTACGCGTGCGATGCGTGCGTGCGATCGACCACGTACGCGATATGCGTGCCAATATTGTATTATATTATTATAAAATACTGTAAGTCACGAGATAATGACGCGCGTTTTATAACACTTATAAGTTATAACTTGTAAGCTATTGCCTATAGAACTGCCATGAATTGACGCCGTGGACGATTGGACTAATGGAACGAACAACAAGGTTTTAATTTTGAAAACTAATAGGTAGTTTTTTATGATAGCAAAAATATTTATACGGAAAATTGTGTGAACTGTGAATTCTGTACTTATACTTATTTTTAGAAGTCTCCGACTGAGAACATGAAATCAAATTATGTGTTATTAATTATTAATAATTATTGGTATTAATAAAATAAAAATGTTCGCACGATTTTGTCACTTATGCATTTTTTGCCATTAAACCAACTCACTTTTAATAAGTATTACAAATAAAATAATACAATTAAATAATACTAAAAATTTGATGAAATAATATGTATGTATACATTTATAGGCATATTTATAAATTTAAAAGTAAGCAAGTGGGGGTGTATTTCGTGATGTGCTTTTTGATGTAGCTATTTAAATAATTAATTTTACTTTTATTATTATAGTGAGTCGACAACATTTTTTCCGAAAATATTACATTTATTATATTATTAGTATTTTATTATTATAATATACGTAATATATATTTATACCATATTATACATAGGAGTGCGCACGGAGTGTGCCGGGTGTACATTTGCACCCCTAACATGTAATCGGAAACCTAAAATTTAAGCCCTATAGCATATATATGGGCCCATATTTTAAATGAAATCACTAGAATAAAAATGTAACTTTTTCTAAAGTATATGGTAAAATATAAATTATGCTCCGGGATAAAAAAAATAATAATATGTAAAATACTTTAAATTTGCGTAGAAACAACTTTTTATGATTAAAACAGCTAGTTGTTATTGACTACGAAAGTACAAACAATAAATAAACATTGCAATCATTATTTTAGAAATAAATATTAGATCCAAGGTAATATGTAACTTGATACTATAAATTATATACCACTGATTAATATGTGATATTATACCGTGATACGAATAGAGACCATCATTATACGAGTTATAGAATTATTTAATATTTTGTGAAGTGGAAAATAAAACATCAAAATGAAATCTGTTATTTTCTATAATTATAAAAATAGTACCAAGGTGCGACTGTTTATAATTTTACTAAATATTAACCACGAATCATTTTACAACGACCATTGTCCACTGAGCCAACGTTGTTATGTTAAGTACCTTATTTTAAAATTAAAATCATACCACATAAAAGAAATTCTCAAAAACGGAAAGGTAAGGTTAAAACGATTTGGAATTGAAAAAAGTCAGAGGTTCTATTAAAAATGTATTCTACCCAGAAAAAAAATCATGAGTCTATTATAGTAATAGTAATGTTCAAGTATACATATAGTCATAAAGATACTAAATGTAAAATAACCAAAATATGTTTATTATTATTTTTCAATACTACAATACATTATTTATTATTATTGAAATGAAAATTGAGTTAAACAATCTAAATAATTTGAACTATAAAAATAATATATAATTTAAAATTTACATTAAAAACATAAACATAATGATAATTAAAATGAAAAATATAAATTTTAATTATTAAAACAATAACTGATCAAGGAGAAATTAGTAATTGCAATTTACTTTTAACATTACTAAGTACTAAGTCTATAATTAATCATTTTCTATTATAAAAAATAAATCATAATTTCAAATTAACATTATTATTATTATTATTATTATTAATATTTGTATATATTATATTCTAGCTTTGATTAACGACAAAAAGGAAAATTGTAAGCAATTTTTATTCGTACATTATAATTTATTAAATGTGCATGTCTTGTTGAGAGAACCCAAAAATATTGTATATAGACCTAATAATCCCGAAATTCAGGTCTACGTATACACGCCTATGATATTATATCAATTTATAGAATTTAAAATTTAATAAAATCTTTCTATAAATAACGTAAAACAGTAAAAATAGATTTATATAAAAAATAGATAATAATATATCAATAGAAATGAAAAATATTATTGAGTATGATAAAATGTATAAAAATATAATGTACCTAAAAGTTATAAATTCTCTCGAATAATATAATTAAATTATGACAAAATATTAAATAATTAACATCATTATTTATTGTTTAATAAGTAATTTCATCCAAACTTGAACTTAAAATTTTTGTAACAAAAAATTGCCTTTAAATATTCGAACCATTTTAAACATTTTATCATTTACAATTTAACTTAAATCTCCAACTACAATCTAACATAAAATTGTAATTTAATTATCGCACTTAATACGTCAAAATGTACTTTATCCTTCATCTCTAAATATAGATAGCAAAAGCTAGAAGTACCTTATTGTAAAAAAAAATTTAAAAAAAACATTTTATCATAAAATAGATAATAAAAGATAATACAGTAGAATCTCGGTAATCCGGGCACCTATCAGATCACGCTACTGTCAGATTAACGAAAACGCCGGATTAGTGGGGAGTTCACAAAAAAACGCATTTTTACTTATTGAATTTTACATTTTTACTCATATTAAAAAATGATTTAAAAATCTTTTAGGTTGAGAGCAGTTTTCTTTTTGTTTATTAGGATTAGATCTGTTATTACTTAGTTTTATCTAACGGTTTATCGTTTACGATAGTAAATTTATATATAAATACATACTAGTACATATAAGCTAATACAGCCGGATTACTGGACGGATCAGATTATCGAACGGCCGGATTACCAAGATTCTACTGTATTAAAATTTGGTGAAAATTCCAAGTATCTACAATTATTTGTTTTTAAGTTACATAAAAAAAACAAAATCGATTTTGTTAAAAATTAGATTTAATTAAAAATGTCCGTTTCCCTTAATTTTTTATTTATTTTTCCCAATTATAAAAATAAGTACTAGGAATCTTTAAGTTTGACCTTTTTAATAGTAGAAACTAGATCAAATTTGGTATCTTAAACCATTCTCATTTTTGAAAATGAAAGTTTTTTATCAACAACTTATTGTGTACTAACTACAGAACAAAAACATCTATATAAAACCAATACATTCATCGCTCCACTCAAAATTTAATATAATTGAATACTAACAGTAAGTAAAAATATATTCACTTTTATAAATCCAGTTTTAATATTAATAAATATGATGATTAACCCAAGAAAATTTTCATATTATACATGATTTTATTATTATGTTAATTTAGAACTGAAACTAATAAATAATAATTCATCATATTATTATTTATTCAATTTATATTTGAAAATATGTAGCCTTTATGATTCACGGGTACTTTGTCTGTCTTTGGCTACTACTACCTATGACAAATATTGACGTACTCAATAGTATTTGACGTTTTGATAATACGATAACAAAAATCGGACCAATGAGAATTCGTATACTTACATTTATATTTATATATTGAATTTATATTTTTATACTTATCTAAATATAATATATATATTATATATATATATTAATATACATACTAATTTTTACTATTAAAGGCCAAACGATTATGTCAGCTTTAAATGCTTAAAAAAATCATTTGGAATACTATGACAGATACTTCGAACTATATTTTATGATATGAAACAATATTAAACTCGTGTTGCCTATACATTTTAAAAATATTTCAAATTAAATAAAAACATTTTTCTTTCAAAATCTTTTAGACTTGACAGAGGATACAAATGTGGTTAATCAATATTGTTTAATTGCCAAATAAGATATGTCAAATTTTCAAACTGACTTGAATATTTAACATAAAATTTGATACAATTAAAAGGAATGCTATGATTTTATACACAATATTTAAATCTATACCAAGACCGTTCGCTGTACTGAGTTTGTTCGTAAATAACTATTTTATTGTGAACTATATGAATTCCATTTCATGTCGTAAATTATAACTTTATATTATCAATAAATAATTTATTCAAAATTATTTAGATTATGTATTATTTTTTTACCTGTACGAGAAATGTAATTTTTAATCACCTTTAAATTTTAATTAAAAAATTCTAAATAAACAATACAACTAGTACAAATTAAAACAAATTAAAACAAATAAATAAACAAAAGTCATGGAAAAATATGAACTAAAAATCATTAACGACAACAATATATATTATATAAACCCTGTTAGCCCCCAGGAGCCTAGCCACTATTACTACAAAATATTTTTAATACATTCATTCAAAAAAAATTTCATGAAAAAAATAAAAAAGCAGGAAAATTACAGATAACGATTTACTATGTATTGGGTGTCAAATGCACATATTCATTGAGTAGTCAGTATATCATTAAAATGGATAATATATGTTAAATTTGAATTTAATGATAAATAATTGCATGCGAAAATAAATTTTGAGCACATAGCCCATCTGTCAATGGTCAGCCAATATTACTAATTTATTAAATTTTATGATATATTTATATTACTATTATATTAATTAATTTAACTGTTATTAGTTATATGATGTATTGAATTTATTTTATTATTCATCATGATATAATAGCATTATACTGTCATTAATTTTTGAGTTAATATTGACTTACCGTATAGGACGGATTCGTGGTATAAACAGGCAATAGTTTAAAATTACGCTAAAATCTAATTTTTTTTTTTAAATGTAATTGTGTATAGCAAAATATAATTATATAATATTCATTGAAGTTCCATCGTACAACATTTTCAAAAGATAACAAAATAACTGAAATCGTTATTTTTAAGATTTTAGATTTAAGTAAACTATATTATAGTAGGTACTTAATTTTTTTTACTGTAATAAGCTATAATAACTACTTTATCCAACTATTTTATAATTACTCATGAAATAATTAATTTAGATTTTAGAAATAACATATTTATTAGTAAATAACAAATAAAAAATAATTTATTTTTATTTTACATTTCGATCGAGTTGGTGTATAAGGGCGCGCGAGTATGGCAATCAATCTACCCATCGGCATCATAGATTTTTTTTAGTGATGGTGATAACATTGTGTAGGTAATCAGTTGGCAATAACACAAGATGTACGGTTGACTAATCGATTTTTATCGCTGAAGTAAGTATACCTATCAAACGAGATAGTAGATTACTGGATAGTGAAACGCGTGAGACACTGTCGAGACGTACGATTTTACGAGACATACGAGACGTTGACATTATATATTATTATTATACTGTAATTTTAACTTTGAGTACATGTAAGAATGAGTCAATTCAAAAATTTAAATTGTGGAAAAGCTGGAATAATTTTCCAAGAGTATTTTATACAGAAATAAAAACACTGAAAACTTGTGAGATCATATTTATGTGTCCGAAAAAAAGATGTATATTTGTATTTTAACTATGACTGTAATGCACTAACAAAAATGTTAGTTTAAATATATGTGCATTATTTACATAATTACGACTAAAATTAAATTTATTTTTAATTATTTATATCTACTAATTACATATTATTTATGAAAATCAATAATTAATGTTCTATCAAAAATTATTGTTTATGCAATTTTATTGTTCAGTATGTTGATGTGCACTTGATGTGTGATAATTTGGTACAGGTAAAACGGACGATACGCAAACGGTAATTAACACTGATGCGCAAATGATGTACAGCCGTTTCATACATAGCTTAGTATTATTATCTTTAGATAAATTTATAATTATTATTATTATTAAAAAAAAAAAAATTATAATATTAAACTTAAAGAAATTTTATTTCTTGTATATTTTTTTTGCCTTTTTAAATATTTTTAGAAAATGAATCAAATTATAAAAAGACAAATCTGTCTCTGCAGGAATAATGATTGTTGACTCTGCGAGTTTTTCTTTTCTTTTCTTGGTAAAGAAAGAGAAGTAGATTTGACGTCTCAATTTTATTTGAAATTTAATATTCTGTTAAACGTAAAACTAAACAATTTTTAGAATTTATTATTTTATTCACAAACTTTTAAATATGCTAGAAATACAAAAATTAACCCACTCAACATGAAAATTTTTGAAATTTTAGACAAAGTTGTATAATACTTATTATAGTCACATACTTTTAAAATTGCTTATAATAATGTAATATATACAAAACGTCAAAACCAAATCATTTATTTAATCTACAATATCAACATTTTTTTAAAGTTTTTATGTATTATATTTTTGGCAGTTGTGTTGTTAAATATTACAGTATAATAACGTATAAAACTTTAAGAATATTAAATTTATTATCATTTATACGTAAGTGGATTGCCCATCTTGATCGGATTTGATAGCAAGGCCAAAGTACACCGATGTCAACTTGCCTGTAAAATATATGAACCGAGTACCTACTTTCAAACCGAAATATACTGAGCATCGTATTTTAAATGTTTTATTGTTTTACAGGTGCAAAGATTCAGGTAATACAGCTAGTTGCTAGTATAATTCAATTTTTTATTAAATATAATATATGTATGTTTTATACCATCGAGTTTTAGTTTCGACACAATTCCCAATAGAACTTTTTTATAAACCTATGTCTTATGTTTATTTACCTTTTGAATTTAAAACCAATGTCATATTATAATATTCCATTAACAACATAACGATATACAAATAAAAAAAGTTGACGCTGCGATCAGCAGGTGTACAAAACGTACGATTTTTAATTTATAAAAAATATCTAATTTCGTTTTAATATACAATTAACTACCTACGTATAAATACGACAAGACATGTTGTACACTTATACGTGACCAATTATTAATTATGAATTATTTTTTGACGGGATATAAATAAATACACGTATAAAAGTATGTATAAGCCTGTATACGTGTTTTTTGAGAGGAAATCGTGTTCAATCGTATTTTAGACAAATCCGCGGTCTGCATATAATCCTTTTGTGTATACCTTATGCGTAATTTTTTTGTATTACACATTTAAATAAAATAGCTTAGTTAAAAGCGGAATGAAAAGCGAACTTTGGTTTCCGTTTAATGCATCTAACATTATATTTTTTTTTTAGTTGTTGTAGGGGTTATGAACTGTGGTAGGGGTAAGTTTGTTACGGTAGGTTGTTTTTTACGATTGTTACGGTTGATAGCAAACACGTGTATATGTGGCAAGGTTTTTAACCACAATGAACCCGGGTGGTCACCCATCTGGGAGTTAGTAGCTGTGATTGTTACTTGCTACTAGTCGCATTCTGCGACTGGTAGCAGTCAACGTGCCACGCCAAGCCACAACATCATATTTAAATGACATGAAATCAATTTATTGTCGAATTCAGAAGTTATTGACTCGGAACCGTATACTAATTAATTATTATTTATTATATTATATATATACAGTTTATTTTATAATATTAAAAAGGTATATCTATTCTTTAATGTAGCATAATTAATTTCATAAATATTTTTAATACGCACAATACGCATGCCAAATGTGTCCCCGCTGTGTTATTTTTTTAATTATTTCATTTATATTCAAGGTTATAAGTATGTAGTATATATACGTATAAAGGTATGGAAAAACTTAAAACTAATAAATATTGATGTCCCACAAATATATACAGTATATAATACACCTATATATCTAAATATCATGTATAATGGTAAAATTACTAAAATTATTATTTTTGATTAATTTTATCTGAGTCGTTGAGGTAACTTTTTATGAACAAACCATCATCACTTATCATCTCGATTTAACCTTAAATCGGTTATTCGTGGTAGAGCGAATAGTTACCAACAAATATCAATTAACTACAGTCGTTATTATTTTTCACAGTTATTGTCAAAAACCCGTTCAAATATATCAAAACTATAGGATTAAAATGTCCCCATTGCATAGGAGGAAAATACCCATTAAAATTGACTGTTATAACTTCTAATATACACAATACTTATGTCTACAAGAGAAGAACTTTATGATTGCCTTTTACAATTATTATATGTACTGCTGTACGAATTCTAACCACTAATAATGTTTTAGAAAAATGTATAAAAGCAAAACTAAATGTAAGTTTATAGACTTAATATTATTTTAAGTAATTTATGGCAAGTAAAAGCAAAATATGACAGATATTTATAAAATGTAATACATTTATATAATTAGAATTATAGAAACGTTATCTGCAAAACTAGTAAAACGTTGCATTTATTCTAAAATGTAACTGACATGATATAATTATAATAAAATTGACTAACCATTCACAAATCACAAGTATATAAATGTATTTTATAATGGAGATTTACTTATTATTTTTCTTAAAAATCTTAAATAGTTCTTTGTTATGCTTTTTATAATATTTTCATTATTATTATTATTTACAATATATCCTAAATTCTTTATTAATTTATTTAAATAGAGCCTTTTACTAATTCATTACATTTAAAAAAAGACATTTGATGTAAGTATAGGTAATATACATTGTATGTATTTAATAGAAAATAAAGAATAACTTTTAAAAATGTCTTTAAATAAGAAATTCATTTATTATCAAGGCTTGAAAAAATTAATTTCTAGTTCCAAATGTTTTAAAAATTTATATTTTTCATAACGTTTTAAAATTTAACAACCATACTGATAATTTTTAGAACCAGGTGTTGTCATAACGAGACTAATACTCAAATTTGGGTATTCTCAACGTTGAAAGAGATTTTATCAATTTATTAGAGAATTATAATTTAAATTTGTATTAAAATAAAATTTAAGATGTTGATTATTATATCTGTTAAGTGTTAATATATAGGTAGAAATATACAATGTTAATACATAAAAATTATTTATGCCAGTATATATTGCATAGATATACATGAATAATGCTCGCAGTGTGTTTTTGGTCAAAATTCTTAAACATTAATGCAAGTACTTAATGCGACTAATAGAGTAATTAATATATAATAATCAAGGATTTAGTGTGTTTTTAGAAAAAAAAAAAAAAAAAAAACAATTTTTTAATTTCTTATAAACCGTCAATTAAAATTCAACGTAAATAGAAAAAGTGTACATGAATAATTTTAAAACGTAAAGTTAATTAAATAAAGTATTATGTGTTAAAAACTAAATTATAATGAATTAAAATTTAAAATATGTAATAATATACCGTAGGTAGTAGAAACATTAGGAACCCATAATAGATATTTATTATAGTATTATTTTTTTGGTTGTTAAAATACACTTTTTTAATTTAAAGCCGATTGTGCTCAGTGTCGTATCCTTGGTTGATTTCGACGTATTTTAATATACACATAAAATTAACTAAAATATTATGATATACAAATTTCGTTGCCTCAATACCTAATACTGAAAAACTTTAAAACAAAGTTCAACAGCCAAATTATGATTATTCATAATTGTTTTAAAGTTAAATATCTAATATATAAGTCCCAAATAAAAACATAGCTAAAATAGGAGTATTTGTTAATGTAACTAAGTTTTACACTTTGATACTGTAAATATACTATTAATATTATTAGGCAAGTTTAATTATTAAATTTGGGATAACAAAAATAAATATTTTTAACGTAGTACCTTTTTGTGTTCATAAAGTTCTCCTTCAACGTTGTCACGGATATTTATAAAAATTCCTTTTATTATAAAACATTTAGATATTAAATAAATCAGATTTGCATGATGAAACTACTATTATAATTATTATACATTTGTATAATAATTAATAACGAAATGTAACTTCTTATCTGCATGTGTAGTTACTGTCTTACAAACGAAAAAAATCGTAAAATGTGTGTTCACTAAAACTAATTTTGTGACAGGCTTTAACATTAAAGTGAATTGATCTATTATCAATCTTAAAAGTACAAAAAACATCCGTGTTTAAACGTTAAAATTACGATATTCGAAGAATATGATTTTCTATGATCTATGTTTAATAGATGAGATAACGAATTTAAAATCGAGTGTTTGTAGTTGTGGACCTTAAACACTTTATATGCGTTTTAAAACCGGAATAGAAGACTCTTTTGAACAATTTGTAAGTATATTTAATAATTACATTTTCAAAAGTTAGAATCGCTGTTGTCAGAAGAAACGTCACGGAAATATTTTTGTTTATTTATAAAAGATGACATTTTATTATTTTATATTTATGATAAACTAATGTGACATCTTCAGTTAAAAGGATAAATAATTGAAATGATTACATTCTACAGTATTTAGTATGTTGTTACCTTCAATATTAGAAAAGAAACTTATTATTGCCTCTCACAGTACACGGTTAGAAATTAAGATTCTTCTAGGCGCAGCTCTGTTAGTATGGCCTGAACATTAATCCGGCACAATACATAATGAACGTATCTCACGTCATAAATCATATTTATAGCTTCAAATTTCTTGGAAATTTAGTCTATTCGCGTCAGCTGTATTTAAACTATCATTAATAGCTACCAAATCATTATTGAAAAATAATTTATCGTATAAATTAAAAAAATATATTTATACCTAATTATTGAATAATTATGGTCACACAGCTCTACAGAAAGTAATATGTTCTAGCAGAAAAAAAGGTAGGTATAGGTACAATATATTATATTGTATAATATACTATATTTACTAGATATAGTTATAACCACATAATAGGTGTATTTCGTATAATGGCTTCTTAAATAAAAAAAAAAATACAAACTAAAAATTTCACTTGTATTTACTAAAATAGAGGTTGTTTTCTTGCTAAAAATGAAAAAATCTGTTTGGACGGAGTGGTTCATAAGTCATAACACTCTTAAGTCTTAATCCGTGGGCCATGACTCACCTGCCAATTCCCTATCACTCACGCTATTATTTTATGATGAGCTGCTGATTCTATATAAATATACAATTAATGGCTGTAATTCACTCAAAGATGAGCGATATATCGTATTTAGGTATAAAGTATACAACTGCAAAGCTAAAACACTTGATTTAACAAATATTTAAAATTTCATTCGACCTAATTATTTTACGTAAACCTATAAATATGAACTAACGACAATAAACCGTTGCTACTCGCTTGTATACATACAAAACTAGAAATAACAAAAAGAATAAATATAAGTATTTATATACGAATAAATTGTGTTCATGAATACCATAATATATATTATAATTATAGTATTATCTTTGTAATAAATCTAAACAATATGGTCAGTTATTATACAGTATAACTATTTAACTTATAAGTAATAATAAAATACTGAAGAGTATCTACATATATTTACTTGAAGTACATTTCAATACATTTATTCATATTCTAAATATATATATATAGGTGTGTATGTCGAACTTTACTCTCAAGGTTGTCAAATATATATATTGAACGTTCGACGTTGTAGTATTAAGATTAATGATGGTGTTTTAAAAATTGCATAATAACATAAATTATACATTTTTTAATAACAAAACAACCAGCTATAGTAAACAATAAAGATAATGAAAATTCTATGCTTTAAAACCACGCCGCACATCTACCTAATTGTCGGCATCATATTTCGATATCATAATGGTGCGCTCGGTGGGGTGTAAGAAAAAAATTTCAATGTTTTTATTTCTTTAATTAGGCTCATTGCAACTTACAGTACATGGGCATGTACAAATTATTATTGTAAAAATAACTTAATATCGAAGAAAAAAATGGAACAAAACAATTTTAGTTTAAACGTATAACATTCACAGGAAACGAATAAATATCAATTTGTTCGATCTAGTTTTCTATCTTACATAGCATAAATAGTATAGGTACCATCGTATAAATTATTTTTATTTTAAATATGATGAAAATTGTTGAATGTGAATTTTCGCCTACACTCAATCGAATAGTTTATTTTATCACAGTATGAGTATGAGCTTCGAGATAAAATTATCAGTACCTAGAATAATTTATTATCAGTGAGGGTACTTATAGGTATTTAGTGTATTGTACACATTTAAGACCGATTGAGATTTATGGGTACCTATAAATGGCATCCCTCTAAAATAAGAGTTAAATATGTAAGCCAAAGTTTTTTTTTTTAGTCTAAACGCGTGAATTTTATATTGTTGACTGAATTGTTTTTATACAATTTTAAGTACGCCGATTAGATCAATCGGCTTTATATTTACGTATTAGGTTAAGTAAAATGTGCTCAGAAGCCATACATAATTTAGAAATTGTATTTATTTTTTTCTTTAATATTCTATAAATAAAAAGCATTTAAAGAACATTAAAAATGTGGACACTGTTTCATATGAACACTATCCATTACCTTAGTGGCATAAAAAACGACCGATCAGAATAATTCTTTCAGTTTTTAATAGAATACTATCGGTTTACATAGCTGAGTACATAATCGTCAAGGCTACAACAATATATCTGCATAAGAGATATTTTCCTGTTAAACTTGAGCTGCAACAAAGTTATTATTAGGTCCTCGTGGTTGTAAGTTTTTAAAAGGACTCTATATACCTATGTGTTTTCTTAGTCTTTACGAACGTAAGACGTATAAACAATTTCAGTTCAGCACGATCAATTTTGTGTTATTAGCTTAAATTAAAGTGAATTGACCTGCTATCAAACATAAAAGTAAGAATATTGTCCATGCTTAGATGTCAACTTTTTTCAATATTTTAATTTCTAAACGAAACTCAAACATGAGTATTTTTAATTTATTATATTTTACATATCATTATTCTTTATAGTTTATCCCTTCTTAAGGGCTGATTGGCGATTATTAATTTATTACAAAAGCTACTACTAATAGAACACAAATCGTATTTTATGTTCATGAATTGATGTTTGGATATAGAAATTCAAAACTATTACTGCCATCGTGCTTTCTTCCATGTCGTTTATCCGTTTTAAATGCTTCACAATTATACCCTATAAGTTTTTATTATATAAAATTATATGGTTATTATTTATTTATCTAGGATTTTTAGGATGTTATATAGGTTTAGGAACTTGTATGGCATATCTTTAAGAAGTCCTTGTGTTTTTACTGTTTTAATCGTTCACATAACAATGTCTCGGAATTTTACTTGAGTGAAAGTTATGATACTTTTAGTTTTTGGTTGATAAATATAAATCTGAAATTTATTTATAATTAGTTAAGTAAATAGCAAAATCAAACGAATACGCATATAATTAAATGAACAAACACTAAATGGTAAAATAAAGTAAAGTAATAGTTAAGTCAAGTTAAAACTTTTTATATTAGATTTTATAAAATTTATCTTGGCCACTCGAAGAATTAATTCTTGCGCAGTCGTTAGTAATTCATTAACTCATTGTAAAATCTTGAATAACATTTAAGGGTCTTCGTAATTTTTTCGCCCTCCTAACTCTGCTACATATCACATATTTACTTTCCCTTCCACCCTGCTGAGTGTTAGGATCTTAAATCTTGACCTTATATAGATATGCTAGTCTTTTTTACATTACCATAGTTACAGTCAACTATCGATTAACTCTTTTAAATATTCTCTATAAAAAATGCGTAAAACTTTCGTTTATTAAATTTCAATAACTCTACAGTTATGTCTATAGTATTTTATTTTTTTTTATCATCCTTCCCTTTCTCGAGTTTTTCAATATTGTTTTTTTTTTGTGTACTTTTTCTTTTACAGTAATAACTCTTACTGTTTTTAATGATTTATAACGCTTAATTCATTTGTAATTCATATGTTATTACTTATTGTAAACATTACAATATGTATTTTAAAATACAAATTAAATTGCCTATTAAATATAATTATACATTTTATTTTATTCATAGTCAGTACTCATCCGTTATTAAATTCCTATTTATTCAACAAATAAACGAAAAAACACGACGATTAATAACTGCACGCTGTCAATATTTTATTAAATAAATATCATAATATCACATAATATTATATTCTCCGTGTCGGATCTACCATCCATTCGTACGAATCGTACGACGTTCATTCATTCCGTAACGGATGCGAATTCCAAAATTACGTTGCCACACAAAAAATGAAAAATATCGAGGCGTAAGCGATATTTTTGAAGAGGTTCATCTATTCGTTTTAGCGGAGTGGCGCTTTTGCTCTTTCACTTCTCTCATCCATCCAATAACAACGATGGGTATGCACGGGGTAACGCAGATGTCAGCTGTTTCGCATAGTAAGGCGGAGGTGGTGGTGGTGGCGAGCAACGATTGCGAACAATATAATAATTCGTATAATACTTTATTATACTAAAACCAATTTCAGTTGTTTGGCCGAGTTCAATTCGCGCAAGTGTTGTACGTGCAGTCAGTAGGGACAGCGGCGGCGCAGAGGTCGCGTAATTAAGTTCAATTGACGGTCCGCGCGCGCGAGCGTATAATATTATAATTGACGACCGTGGACGGAAATGTCTAATAATAACAATATAAATAGAAAAAACCAACGAATTGTAATAGACAATTTTTTTTTAACGGTAACCTCCTCTTCTTTATACTATATTGTAACAAAAAAAAAAAAAAAAACAACAGTATTAATAGGTTATTTAATATATATTGATACAGAGGTAAAAAATAATACAATGACTTATTTTTTATTCAAAAACGACGAAAAACATCCATACCTATATAAATAATCTGTATAAATGGTGTCTGATGTTTATTATATAAATTTTAGATTTTTTTGTCGAACATTAGGTACCCGTGTACAGATTTTGGCTATCGACAGAGCGTTACAAGTATATTGTGTTAATACAAATACATGATTTATAGGTATAATACTCGTTAACGGGTGTGGAACATTTGTATAAAGTACAGTGGCAGGTTAAGTTGCATCTGTTGACGTTTTAGACGTTCAAATCGTTCCTAAACGACTCCTCGAGCGTCCGTTGGTGCGTCGTTGTCCCTTCTTCCTGTGGTTGCTGCTGCTGTTGTTGTTGCAATGGTGGCAGTCCTCCCGCAATCGCCGTCGCGTTGACCATTGATTCCTGTTGCTGATTGACGATCGGATTTTCACTTTGCTAATGAACGTATAAACAAACAAAATAAAAAAATGTAGTAAGTTTTGAAACCTTATGAGGCAATACAGTCAAACAATTAGAAAATATCAACTACTATAAACTATACGTTCGTCAAATTTGTATTGTTATGATATAATCATTATTGCAGTAGAGTTAATTGATTAGCCAACGCGTTGGACATAGTATATATTAATCCATTCAAATGTATCCGTAAAACTGTTCGCGATTATACTTACATAATCTATACACGGATATTTATAAAAACATAAAAAAACATTCATGTTTCCCACGAATTTTACTAGAACATCTGTTATTGATTTATTTGAGAATAGCAACACTGAGTGAATATTATTGCTGTAATTACATCATGGTTTTGAGCATGATATATTGCATATGTTGAAATTAACTTAATTTAAATTGATCGTTGTGTGATAGCTTTATTTTAAACAAACATTATTTTATCTTAAAAAATGTGAATTTATTGATGTATTGTGTAATATTTTTTTACACAAAGGATGAAAAGATAATGTATATACATTATCTAGGTGATGTATTGAGTTTGAGTCATAAGTTACGTGATGTATTACATTAAATTTGTTTACTTTATAAATGGAGTGCACAAACATTATAAGTTTCACGAGTCGAGAGTGTTTTACATAAATATAAAATATAGGTACCTATATTTAAATTAATTTAACCTACAACTAATTTGAAGGAATCGTCCCTCTCAATTAAAGTTTATTACAATATTTTTGCTGAATGGACGATAATGATATATCTAAAATCATTTTTAAAAATATATTATAATATAATTTGACAAAGCTAAATAAATAAATTATTATTATTATGATATTACATTGAATAAACGAATTTATAAATATAAGAGATCGGACCAACAACTGGCCTCGTTAATTATTACATTAAAATATAATATAGCTGTGGTATTAATAATAATACATTTAGCAGACTAAATAATTTCGAATTTGTTAATAAATTATGTAAGTACATGATAATATTCTTGTATATGTGTGTAGCGTACTTACTACTTATACTATGTTGAGTATAATATGTTATATAGTAATAGTACTTATGATAAATAAAACATAATATTATACCAAAATACATATCGAGCGATTAGGAATTTATACTGTAAGATATTCAAAACATTTTTGATGAGAGAGATTGCTGTCTAATTCACTATATTTGTTAATAATATATCTCAATATAACTGTCGATGAGATATACACGCATATAATAATAATATATATACGAGATACAAATTGAATATTCATAGTCATATGTAACTATGCATGCGTAAAGCTGGGTGATATAAAAGGTTTACATTTTTCTTAAAAAAAAAAGCAATATCAAAAATAAAAACCCAACATATGGGCTTCTATACTACTACGTATCAATATATCGTATACAATGGATGCATAAGAAATTTTGTATTATGAGTATATTCTGAAGCAAACGACCTTATAAAAAAGAACGCATTATTCGCGTAAAAAATATAAAACAAGAATAATATTCGACATTCGTACTTTAAAAGAACTTAAATAATTGAATATATAATCCATTAATTTATAATGGGGTTGTAAACAAAACAACTGATAAATAAGATAGAGTTTAATTAAAAAAAAAAACTATCATTGTACTGCGATCCCAACAGGAGATTATAAAATAGTACCTATATATATATATATATAAATACAAAAAAAAAACAATATTTTTAATACATACACCAACCACAATTTTATGCATTATCTATGAGGCTATGTATAATATAGAATTGAATTGATTTTTAAGGAAAAAAATTGTTTCAGAATATTAAGTTATAAAAATATGATTTGTTATTTTGAATAAAACCAACAATATTTTATGTAATTTATAAAAATGAAAAACCGGGACCACACATAGGCAACAAAATTAAAACAAAACAATGTGTTTTTAAAAACAATTTAAATATTTTGTCTAAGATCGAAAAACTGAGTTTTGTTGACTATTTTATTACGTGGACCCGGCATAACAACTAGATTATACTTTAAAGAAAAACATAAAAATTGACTAAAAATAAATATAGCAAAAATCGACCTTTTGTACTAAGTTTATTATTATATATCAGCTATAGAGCACAAGCCTGTACTTTTCAAGAGACTAATAAAAAGAACAATAATAATAAACGAAAAGCCGATTCAATTAAATTAAATCTATAAAAAAAAAAACATAACTGACACTATACGATATTATACAGAGTGGACCTCGGGTTTTCACGTTCTTTCATGAGCCGCTAAAGGAAGACACGACTAAACATACAGCATCCAATATATTATTATATAATTTTTAAATGTATAAATTGTAAATGTGCACGTAGTATGAAGATAAAAATAAAACAAAAAATGGTGTATACCAAATAGAAACCAACATAGTTTGGTCAAAATCTAATAAATAATATGTCTTTTAATCTATTGGTTTTACTTTCGAATATTGCACAGTAAAGTTATAAGATTTTTAGCAAACATTTTTAAATTCTGTGCAGAGCAAAGAATATAATATTGAATATAAAAAAGTTATTTTTTGTTTTTTTGGGACACTTTTTATAGTTGAAAAGAATACTTGGGAATTTGAAAGTTTTAACGTATATTATTATATTTTATACTTGCAATAAAATTTTAAAATATAATATTTTCAGCAAAAATTAATTCAATCGTCAACTGTATTACTAATATTAATTACTAATAGTAAAATAAATTACTTTAATAGCAATATAAATATATTATAATTTCATAAAATCTGCTTAGTAATATAGGCTGCAGATAAACCATCTTTACTTAAAATCGTTTTTTGTATGCAATAATTTATTATTTAATTCAAATTTAATACACGCATTACAGTGACTTAATCAATTATGAGACCAAATGCAAGGTAAACTCGATACTTACTGGAAACAAAGCAGTTAAAAACTTACCCCCTCTTTTAGTTTATATTTAAATATGAAATTTTAACCAAATAAATAACTAAATAATTAAAAATTATGAATAAATTAAATTATAACTAATACATAGTACACGCGTATGTAATACAATTAAAAAGCTTGAAAATTCAAAAATATAATACGTAATTAATAAATAGAAAAATTGAAAACAAAATAAAATTCAAAAATAATTGACATGTAAGATATATTCGTAAGGTTGGCACACCCAGAAATTTAGATTTATATACTTTTTATATAAGTATTATTTTATAGGTATATAATATTAATTTCCAAATTTACTATGAAATCCTACAGACTACAATAGAACAAGATAATTATTCATATATAATTATATAAAAATAATATTTCTATACAAAAAATGAAGGAGTTTGTTCAGAGTAAGTACCTTATGGCTAAATATATTGCTCAACAACAAATGAAACACATAGTGCATTTTTAAACTAGCATAACGCCAGAAAAAATAAAAATAATAACATTCAACATAACATCTATTTTATACTGTAAAATCAGATGGAGCGGATACAAAAGTAGATCCATAGATCAGCGAATAACTTACTCAGATTCAAATAATTTTCTAGGTTTCATTTGCACATAACCTTACTGAAGTACGAACGTTTCTGTGTACAATACCTTATATTTACAGAATAGACTGTAGTAGTACAGTGATAAGCATATTGACACACGTATATAATATATATAGTATATACATGCATATACACGAGACTGTATAATTCATGGCCGAGTAAATAATTATAATGGGTGTACAGCTGCCATACTGGCAGTTAATATTGTCATATTAAGATATCACGGGGATGTTTATTTGACAACAATGATTCTATATAATATAAATATATACAACAATCGGATTGCAGGTATTAAGTAGGAATACATTTTAGGAGTAGATACCTACCTAAGGATATAAGCTGAGAGCTCCAAATACACTACATTTATAAGCAACGTTAGATACAACTTATAACTTACCTAAACCATATTATGTATGTTACGGGCTACGTTTACAATTTGGGCGTTTTCTACAATGCCCTTAGTATACTGGGCAATATATAATATAATATAATATAATATTTAATCGAAAAGTCAAGTTAAAATATTATAATGAATAAAGATATATATGTATACTATAATAATTATATTATTAGAAAATATAATAACTTTGTTTGTTCTTATTGGCTTTTTTACAATGGAACAGTCCACACATTATAAATGACATAATATATAATTTGTAATTTGAAAAGGAAGATTTCTGGAAGTCGATTATGTGGCAAAAACCAAAACTTCACTCAAAGAGACAGCATAAGAATCTATACCTTACGATTAAATATTTTATTACATAAATTGCCCAATATATGGATGACAATTTATATAATACCCGAGCATTGTAGAAAACGCCCAAATTGTATACTTTTCCCGTAATATATATTATATGTGTAATAGTATAATATAATATTATTATGAATATTAAACAAACACGCACGCTCGCGAAAACTTTAATATACACGGATGATGGTGTGTTTTACAGCATTATTTCTAAGTAGAAGAAGCCCAAGATTAATTAACCGATTGCTTTCGAGATACAATATAATAACAAAATTATAGTTTTCTTTCAAGTTTATAAATTATATATCGTCCACAAAAATTGTTTCTATAAAGTTTATAGATGAGTTGTTCTATATTATATACAATAAAAAAGAACCTTCGCAACTAGGGCCGAATAGGCGCGGCGAGTTACCGAGTAAAACCCAGTGGGCCGGTCATGAGTTTTAAGTTTTAATTTTGTCTTTTTATAATAATGATAAATTAGTACAAGAACATTAGTAAAAAATATAATTGAATTAAATTATTTAACCGTACGATAACTGTAGCTGTAATAAAACTCGGTAGGCCGATACCTTGTCAATCCGACGATGGTTGCAACAAAAATTAGTAGAAGTTAACAAAATTAGCTAACCCTAGAGTTAAAATTTGAATATTGAATTTAAAATAATTTAAAAGTAACTAGCGATTTTAACTAAAATATGTAGATATAATTTCAATCTCGCCAAATAAACACAAAATACTACATACATATGCGGTCACCGTTGAATTAAAATTAATATTATCATCGGTCAATAGCGCAACGCGGATTAATAAGTAATTTTTAACATTTAAATAATATGTATAGGTATAAGTCGTATCCATAATTATGTTATTGTATGTTTTACGAAACAGAAACACGCTTTTATCATATCATTGTGTAATTAAATAATCCTAATGTTTTTTTTTAAACTAAATTGTTTCTTGAACTATACACACAACGCAAAACTTTATTATATACTCGTACTTTGTCCATATTATCTTTTAAAACTCATGACAACATGTACAACTCAGAATTCTCTAATGAAATTGAAAACTTTAGGTCTTCTTTTTGCAAATAATACTATTTACAAAAGTATTTTACCAGCCGTAGTCCAACATATCGCATCTCTGTATATTTTCAGAAGTCCCCTGAATTCGATCTCATACTATAACTTACGAAGTCGGAAGTAGGTATAGCCAAACACATTTCAAAAAAAAACTTCAATACTCCTCACTTATACTTTTAACACAATTATCTGATAAGATTATTTTTTCGTTACAAAGGAAGTTTTTGATCGTAATAGTCACTTCATAACCTGGCACACTTCTCAATACTCCCTCATCGTATTAAAGTAATATAGAGAAAAATAACTGTACTGCTGCTTTTCTCGATGTTGCACAGGTGTTCGATTGGATATAACATACTAGCTTCCTGTTTAAAATTTAAAAAAATGTTATTTATTCAATATTTACATAGCAGATAAACCCACTTCTTTCAGTTGAAAATCTGATCACCGCATATAACTATCTACAATTTCATTTTTCATGTATTGAGACGGGTGTCAAAAATTGGTTATCCAAATTAATTAAGTATACAGACAGTTCAATTACTTGGAAGTCATAATAATTGAACAACTTTTGTAGGTAATGTGTAGTTTAAGTATTAAATTCGTCGAAAAAAATATCAAGATTATTATGTGTAATTATTTATATTATTATTATAATTACGCGATAAAAAAATAAATATTGTTTCTTTTTGTGGGGTGGGCAATAATGCTATTTATGCTATAGGATGCGACATTATGTATAATATGTACATATTTATATCATAATAGTATATTTACTCACTAATCTAGCACACCCTTCATTCTTTTTATTTTTTTATTTTAAGATTACAAGTTACAATTTTTCTTTACAACATTGGTCGTTAATTATGTATTAAGTTATATTACATTGATCCAATAGTAATGTTTATGATTATTAATTAAATATTATTGAGTATTTAATGAAATTAACAGATTGAGGTCAAGCAATTTTTTTGTTTAGACTTACTTTTACTTACTTATTTTATTTTATCTTTATTAATTTTTGCATATTTGAGATGACTGTGGAGCGAAATGCAAATATTATATTTCATTGTCATATATATTGTATAATACTTGTATTGATTTCAAATCATTAAATCGCAGTTATATTTAATATAATTATTATACGATGACAACTCTAGCCTTAAACTATAAAACCTCATTAATAAATCCAGTAACATTTAAATTAAAATTTGTTGCGTAATACCTTAATAGACTCGATGCGAAAAAAATTAGCCGGCAGAAAAGAATTGGAGGCCTTATCCTACATAAATTGTAATCCTCTTTGATCTTATTTTATGGGAGTGTATAAGTATAAAAATAAATATTAATATTCGAAACTTCCATTTTTAATTCGCATATTTCGACGTTTCAATATTTACTTGTTTTTTTGACTGGTTTAATAAACGTCCCGAGAGACTAATATGATTATTATAAAATAAATAATTCACGAATCCAAACTCTACGGGTTTAGCTTAAAGTTTTTATTGTATTTATAAACCATAAACATTATTCAATTATAGCTGCCATTAATTATATTATATTACACCGTTTTAACAGTTCTTATTTTATTTACAGTTTATGGGTTTTTTTTTTTAACTCTTAACTCTTAATTGGTTACCGGCCATCGTTAACATATTGTCGACATTGTTAAAAATATTTATAATTAGTTATAATTAATAATAAATTAAATCTTTTAATGACAAAATGAGTATTCAAATGATATTTTAGTAATTAATGTTTTAAATAATAATTTAATATTGCTACAAATAATTGTGTATAATATAATTTGTACGAATCATGAATTTGCTGACATTTATATTTGTTTAGAATACATTGGAATATCATTTGAGTTATTCGATTTTAAATAACAATTTGTTCTACTATAAAGATCAATAAATCATAAGATTAAACGAAAAAACTAAAATATCGAGAAAAAAAATAACACAATATTTTATGTAATACGCGCGATATGCTTTTCGATATTTACTGAGGTACTGAGGGAGAATTATTCGAGATTTCAAGATTTGGCTTTTGTTTGTAACATTTTCAATTACAGAGAAAATGTATGCTCAAACATTGTAATATTTAAAATTGAATTTGCAAAAGTAAAATATAAAACTAAAAATGGTGTAATATACAGTTTTTTATTTTTTTACCACGCAGTATACACCTGCAATAACATGATCGCGTCTGCGTCGGACGTTTTTCTACAATCATCCCACAAAATTACAAACTATTCCGTTGATGTATAATGTACAAAATAATAATTATTTTAAACTATATAAAAGTAGGTAAAACAATACAAACTAATTAGTAATCGCCCCAAACGCCAAACAAGCAAACTATAATTATAAGGTTCCTATATTTTTTACATGTATTTGTATAGATAATCATAATTATAATAATAAGGAACCAGTAAAATAAGTCCTAGAACACTATAGGGCTATTTTTCTTTAACAGCAAATCATCGTTTTTTCAAAATATATTACATTTTTTATAATTTTAGTTTCGAAGAATTTAAGACAAGACATATACAATTTTAACATTTTAAATAATTTATAGGTACTTCTTATACTTGTATTTTTTGGTGCAACCAATATAAACTTGATTTTTAAATGATGATCTATAAATTTAAATTAAAAATTTAAAGCAGAATACTATCCTAATAATGTTAACGTAAACATAATAAACATTGAATATTAATTTAATAACGTTTACTTAATTTTTTTCTAAATAACTAATAAGCTTACAGATGAATAGTGCACCACAAATGTCATGATGAATGAGGATACTCTGTCATCAATTATTTTATTTTAAATACCAATTCTCACGTAGAAAAATAAATAAAAGGGCAAGGACAAAAAACTATATTATATACCCGTGCAAATTTTGATCAATACTTAGGATAAAAATAATTTAATATCTAGATATATAAATATTTGTCTAAATATAATGATATAATAATTATTTATTAAATTATGTGGTCTGTACATTTTCTGTCATGTTGATATTTACGATTTATGACTGCCGTATTTGGTTATGACTGCATATTTTACAGAAAGATCAAACTGATAATCCGAAGACCATTTTGCATTGCACGACAGTAGCTTAGAAGGCAAGATTTTTTTGCAATATTATATGATTAATATTATTATTTATAATTTTATTGTAACTCGCAGCGTCATTAGGCCATTTAAATTTAAATATTTTTTTAAGTTTGTAAGAGTAAAGATTAGGTAATAATAATAATACATACATTAAATAAAAAAAAGATAGGCAAATGGATGCCACTCTGCTGTATATTAGATGTCTTAGTGGGTCAGTATTATGTGTGTATTAAATTTGAATTCATACGATTCTGAGCGAAAGCGGTCTATAAGTCAATATCACTAAGTATATTTCATAATATGTTTTTTAAAGTAACTAAAATAATATATATACATATATATAATACATTGTATATTTATTTTTACCATATTATTTATATAGTTGTTATTACTTTTGATCCAATATCACCTTACCCTAAATCAGTGCGGATAAGTTTATGTCATACTAATAGGTAGGGTAGGTATTAGGTAATATCTTAAAATTAATCAACATATTCATTAAATGTTATTTTGTATCATTAATAATATACAAAAACTTTTAAGATAACCATTCAAAATATAAACTAGATTTAATTTACTATCCAGAATCACCTTCAAAGTTGAAAATCGAAGTTTTTGTTGACTACTTATCGTGAACACAAACACAAAAAAAAATACACGTATCTTTGTAAAATCAATACATTCATCACTCTACTCAGAATTTAAAATTAATAAGTTATTGTTTTATTATTTGCCTATATATTAATTATTAACTGCTAAACGTTATTAAAGAATTTTGTAAGTAAACAAAAAACAATTTATTTCCAAATTTTTCACTTAAATCACTTTTATAATCAAAATTTAATGTATGTCAAAAAATGCATTTGTTACAAAAAAAAAAAAAAATTATCAAATAATATTTTATGGTGCTTATTTTACAGTTAATAATACCTTCAACGATAATTTTTACTTATAACGATGAAAAAATATAGTTTCAATTTTAGATTGCGTTTACTAGAAAATATACTTTTTTTGGTTATCTTACACGTACTTATCTTAATACCACTTTTTTGTTTAATTATGATTATTATTATAGAATATAATCATCAAAGCATAAAATAAAATAATTTGAAACATGATAGTAAAATTTTGTTAATACAACTTCAAAAAGAAAAAATTATTTTTTAGTGCAGTAAAAATTACAATTATTTACTTTAAATACTGTTGAACAATATTGTGTAATATTTAAATTTAGAAAAACTGTTTAAAAAAATGTACAAACAGTACTATACTATGTATTTTAACATAGTTAATAGTCTTACACTATATTCTAAAAAGCAGAATTTTAATAAATTCATTATTAAATGAAATATGGGGATGGTCATGTTTGATAAATCATCTTGTATACGTACGCAGTATACTATTGTACGCGATAGATTCAAATATCGCAGAGACGAAATATGTATATTTTATTCGATAAAAAAAGTTTTGTGCATTCCCACTAAATAATTACTTAACCAACAGAATAGAAATTAAAACTAAGAGTTAGAGATTCTAATTTGGCTTAATGAAGATATAAGATTTGCTTGATATTAACATTTTTTTTTTCAAAACTTAGCTGTAAACTTTACACATATATAATTTTGTATACATATTTATCAACTTACCCAAATTCCATGCATTTCTAGTAAACGCCTGTACGATTCCAATTCGTTTTCTTTCAGCTGATACGCTTGTATGAGCGACATGTGATTTTCCTGGAGTCTAAACAACTGAGATACAATAGACATAGATTCAGCATTATGCCATGATACATTATTATTTGCGGTTACATCAAGTTAGAGAAATAAAAATTAATTTCAAGTCATACACACTTCGGTTTTTATACGATCCGTGTCGTCTCGAAAATCGTTGGCCAGCCTGCATAATTCCTCTATCCGGTTAGTCTTCTCAGACAATTCATTTTTCAGACTATCCACGGTGGCATTGAGCTCTTCGATTAGCTTTTGATTGGTCACCAATTTTTCACTATCGTCCTGTCCGGGAAGTGTGTTCAGTGATCTCATGATCATTCCTGCGTTTATAGACATGAGTTATTTTATGGACAATATCCTATATGACGATGGCACGGCCTACAATCTCTTTGTAATAAATATGAAAAACGTAATGATAACAAAAGCAACTGTATTCTAAAACCGATTATAAATACACAATATACAGAGTGATTCACCAAACTTGTGCATCTTCTACTTTAAACAGAGATGGTTTGTCAACCTATACACTAAGTACATTTCATGATATGTTTTTTGAAACAGTTATTAAAGTTATTTATTTTACTATTATTATTACTGTAGTCTAATTTAAATTTTTATAAAATATAGCATTTATTATATTATTAAAATAATATATATTTATGTATTATATTATTATTATTAACTTATGACTCAATGTATTAATCAATACTCCTCTGGGTACAAACTAGATTTAATTTTTTATCAGATACAAACTTTAAAGTCGAAAATCGAAGCATTTTTACTTCCCTAAAAAGTGACGACAGACACAAAACATAAACATCATTATAAAATTAACATATTCATTGCTCACTCAGAATCAAAACTTTGATTAAATTCAAAGAAAATATATAGACAAGTCAATTTTATAAAAAAATGGATGTGTTCAATTTGAATTCAATGATATATCATTATAAATAAAAACACAAAAACGATTCTGAATAGAGACGGTCTGTCAGCCTATATCACTAAGTGTATTTTATGATATACACATAATTATTCAAAATATTTATTTTATTTTTAGTATTACAGCAAGTTGACAAATTTTTTCCGAAAATATTGCATTTATTATATTATTATTATTATTATTATTATTATTATTATTATTATTGTAATACATAATATTTATACCATATTATATCAACTTATACAACTTATAATTCAATAACATAATTCTGTAAATAACGTTAAACGATAATAATAGATTCGTGGTATAAATACATCGTTATTTCTAATTTAAATAAATAATTTCAACTAAATTTGAACTTAAAATATCTATCGCACATAATTGCCTTTATAAATTCAAAATATTTTTAAAATTTTACTGTAAATGAAAAAAACTAACAAAATAGTAAAAACATTTGGGGAAAATTTTAAATATCTATATCTATGTTTTTGAGTTTTATCAAAAAATAAAATCAATGTTGTCAATGATTGGATTTGCATAAAAATTCTTGTTTTTCATTTTTTTTTTATTCTTGATTATATATACATTTTAATTTCGACCTCTCTAAAGTACAAACTAAATCTAATTTGTTATTCTAAACCACACTCATTTTTGAAAATCAAAACATTTTATCAACTACTTATCCCGTATACTAACACAAAAAATAAAAATAAAGAAATAAAGAAAAACACACATCAATACGAAATCAATAAATTCATCACCCAATTTAGAATCTAAAATGGGGTTAATATGCTAAAGACCTGCATGGGCCAAGCCTTTTTTTTTGTAATCAAGGTTAACTTTTAAAATAACAACTAAATGTTTTGATCCATACTTATATTATTTATATAAAAATGTAATTTAGAGTACCTAAGTATTTGATCTAAAAAGTAATACTAAAAATTGTATTTATAAACTAATGTAACAATCAAAAGTACTTAAAAAAAATATTAAAAGATAACTACTAGGACCATATTAAACTTATTATAGAAAATATTCAAGGCGGCTGTTTGAGCCAGGCTTACTCATAAAAAAAAAAAAGATGGACCGTATAAGCTGTCGAGAAAAATAAGTGAACTTGAACCGGCAATAAGTTTTCAACCTGTCCAGATCTCTAGAGTTTGTTTAGGGAATCAGTCTGTTTATTAACATTTCGACTATAAAAAACTATATGGTATATAGATTAGATGAGTTGCAAGCTACTCATTAAAAATCACAAAATATAATAATACAACTACTGTTATTATCATAAATATCTTTGCGAGCATCGCTTATAGTTTATTTTAAATCATCAATAATATCAGAAACAAAAATATTGTATAGTATCATATTTTAAGCATGTATATTGTATAGGTATACATATTATACTATTATAATTTATAGTACCTATGGTAGATACGCACCTTCGAGCATTTTAAACAACTTGCAAAACTCGTAATCCAATAATAGACAATTAGAGTCTTGGGCAGTCGGCTGCGGGTGTTTGCTGGCTCGCGTGTACGATTCGTTTCGAGACACGTCATTTAATTTATCTATGAATGTTTCAACGCCTATGCGTTTGGTAATCAAATGTCTGAGGCTATCCTGAGAGTAACAAAAATGCAAAACTTCGTCAGTTTTGTAAAATTTTAGTGCGTTAATAAAGTATAAGAAAATAATAAAATTTACTTTTTTGAAATTTTCCACTGTGTCAGGATTGAACGCTAGGCATATACCCATAACGAATGTACTCAGACCGCTAACGATTTCTTCGATCTCTTCATTCTCTAGACGATTCGTCTGTATATAAGTAAGATATAAGTGATATGCAGTATACGAAATTAATAAAATTCTGCATACATATAATATTATAATTGATAGTAAAAGAGTGTAATTGAATAAAACTGTATCGGGTGATAAAACATTAAAAAAGTTCTAAAGGTTTTCAATTTAAGCTATCTATATAATATGATCTTATCTTTTATGCTTCTTTGATATAAATATATACAATTAAAAAAAAATTAAAATATTCAATGAAAATAATAAATTAAGTTTAAAAAAATCGTTTATTGTCTATAATATAATTACGTATTATGTATTATTATTATTATTAAACTATTGTAAAATTTACATCTTTTTGGTATATTTGAGTATTAAATGTATTCACATATACTCAAAATTTAAAAATATACAGAATTCTATAGAAAAAATAAGTGTTTTAAATGTTGAATTTGTTTATTTAAAACAATTCGTTTCGAAAATATTCATTTTATGTTATTAAAAATCAAAATTTGTGCCACAAATTAAAATTTAACCGTCAACTTATCTAATAGATATGGAGTATAGAATGTAACATAGAATTTGTTTTTTTTTTTATTTAAATATTTTAAAAGTAATTATGTGAAAAAGTTTAAAAATTATAATAAGGGGTACAATCTAGCAAAATATTAAACAGGGGTACGGAACGAAAAAAAGGTTGAGAACCGCTGCTATAAAGTAATAAGGGTCTTATAGTAATTTAAAAGACGTTAAACACAGTAACAAATTTAAGAAAATGTCACATGTAACATTTATAATAGTTTATAAAGTTCAATTGGATCGAAATTGAAAATAATAATCAATAACACACACTACAATCATTATTATGACCTCTTGCTAATAACTGGTGGTCGTATAAATGTACATAAATTATAAATAAAATATTATAATATAAAAATTTTACATAATATACTATACAGAGCGATTACTTTAACAGCAAACTAATAATATCTTGTTTATAAATAACCATAGTATTAATAGCATATAAATTTGAAAAATATAAAACAAATTTATATTCTTAATTTTTTTTTAACAATGATATAATTTTACTTATTATGATGTTTTAAAGTAGTAATGAAGTTAATTTCCAACATTGAAAATGATTCATAGCATCAAAATGAAATTAATTTTTATGTTTTTATAGAAGTTTAATATTTTCAAGTTTTTCTAATTTTTATTAAAATGATGATAAAAATGTAATCTTAATTGAATCTAATTTTATTTCATAAGTTTTCTAACAAACATTTAAAATTATTAAAAATACAAATATACAAGTTTTTAAGCACAACTTTTTTTCATAAACATTTGAATTCAAATTTCAGTAAAAAAAAAGAAAACTTATAAATTATTTTGTAGTTATTCATCTTTTATAATTTTTACATAAATATTTAAAATAAAAATTTAATAAATTAAAAACAAGGGTCCCAATAAGTTATTTTTACAAGAATTAAAAAATATTGAAAATATTTATTATGTATAATTTTTTCTAACTAATTTATATATTAAGCCAAAATCTTTCTTCTAACGTTTTAATTATTTTATTACATTATAGGGATTTAAAACAACTTTTAGCAATTACAATATGCGTGTATTATTATTTTCTATACACCATGTCATAACTTTCATAATATTTATATTAACTTAATTTGACTTTACTAAGCTAGTATAATAAAAATGTCTATATTTTTGGAAAAAATTAACAAAAAATAAATTTAATCTACAAGTAAAAATAAGTAATTCTTTAAAACATAAAATTAACTATCAATATTCTGAGGTGTTAAGTATTCATCATTATAAAACTCAATTTTATTTTTTATGTAGTGTTGAAATAAATTCGATCCAAGTAAATTTAAATTTTTGAAAAACACAATAATTTAACGATATGATAGTTGTTAAAAGACTCGTTCTGTATAAAACACAACTTAATTTATTTCGTATGTGTCAAAATATATACGAGAAAATAATTAACAATTATACATCATTAAATAGTACAATAATATACATGTATTATTATATAATATATAATATATAGATAAATATAAATTTTTTTGTTGCAGATTCAGTCAAGTGGTAAAATAGAGATAATATACAAATATAAATCTCGATTGCACATTATATTACTTTAAACGCATAAAAATTGCCTACAAAAATATCACTTATATTATTAAATCTGTGAAACATATAGGTAAATTTTAGAGTTAAATTCTAAAAAATTGCACTTTTTGTATTTTACGATGTGCTCTAAGAACAAGCAACATTTGATTTGTGTAGACAGCACGGACGAGTTTAGATATATTACAAATATAATTGTAAAAAAGAGTAATAGAGTTTTATATCATTTTTTATACTTGCGTCATTTTTTATACAGTCTACAATTAATGAAAATTATACTTCTTTACGTGACAAAAATCGAGAGTGGGCGTGAATGCGTCAAAATTAAAAACAATTCGAAGTACCCGATCGTATTGATTCGTTTATTCAATTATTTATTTGTTTTTTATTTGTGATATTTTGTTTGAATTTATCAATATTGCGTCCTCACTTAAATTATTTCATAAGAAAACGATTAGATCCGAACAAAAAACAAATACCTATGTGTACCTGCATAGCTGTGTTATAATAAAAAACATGCACAATTATGTGTTTTTCGCTTATATTGGTAGTTTCTATATAAAAATTGACAAATATAATAACTAGTTAATAAATAATAAGTATACACTAAACATTAAAGTTAGATGTCAGTTAATAACAAATTTAATTTCTATAAATCATAGGTGTAGTACTATATTACATTATTTTTGAATGTATATATTATATAATCGTACAGTTTTATCTGTCTTGCGTGTCCAATACATTTAAAAATCAATATTTTGTCATTAACAATAAATTGTCATAATGATTTTAAGGGAATTACAGTAAATGGAGAAAATTATAAATAAATTCTTATTATTTTGATGAATTATCAGTGTGTGATAATATCTGATAAGGAAATTAATATTTTATCGAGTTTAATCTGAACATGGTGTAGTCCATATGAATAAATGATTTATTAATTTATATGGTGTACTGCATATCCGTACATGTTGGTACATGTCAATATATTGTAATATATTCAATATTGATTACTATTTTAATATTCAAGAAACTTAAAACAATGATATATATAACAATATAATATTGACTGACTAAACTATAAAACTCAGGTTGGATGGATATTTTAATCAAAGCAATTTTTAATATTTTTAAGACCGTTAATGTAATTGTTTTTTTATACTAATAGTGTGATATGTGGGAGATTTAGTACCTTCCCTTATAATCACTATTGAGTTCTCATCAAGCAGATACTATTTTTTTTCTAAAATAAATGATACAAAAAGAACATTAAAAAATATATTTAATATTAAATGGATTTCTTTTAAATGTCTTTTTAAAAGAGTAAAATAATACGATTTAACCAATAGGTTTTGAGTAAGGGAATAAAGCAAGCGCTACTTTGAAATTAATATGTATTTTAACTATGAGTTTATCTGAAATTTATAATATGTTTTTTTCTTTTATCATATTCAATATTAACACTTTTCAATTACTAAAGTGACATAATTTATTACTATAATAATAATATTTAACACCAAACAGAATTATTTATGAATTATTTGCAATTCAAAATATATGTTTATAATCTAGTGTTTTTCTAACGATAGAAAAATGTTGGTTTTTAGATAAATTACAAAATTACAAAATTTATAATAATTTTTCTATTAGTACAATATTTTGCACTAACTTTTGCAAATAACATGCACTTATTATATTATCAAATATTTTTTTTGATAAGCATTAATTTCATACATGATTTTTATTATCTTATAAAGTCAATATCACATACTGTAGAATGATGTGAATAGGTTCATGATATAAATAGCTAAAATAAATCTTAAAATATTTTGAATCTTAATTTTCTATGCATAGTCTTTGAATTATAATAAATTAACAAAAATTGTTGAAAGAAAAATTGCCATTACGTTTTTTAACAGTAAATTTTGTCAATATTTGAACTTAAAAAAAAAAAAACTATTATGGCTTCACATTAAACTTTTATATATTTATAAAAAATTTTTTATTATATTTTCAATGCTTTAATATATAAGCCTTCAAAGTACAGATAGATCCAATTTTATACTGATGTTGAAAATTGAAGCATTTTTAGTATTATAAAATATGATTAGATACAAAAAAATAAATAAATGTAAAAACTATTATCATTGTTTAACCTATATATACATTTTTCTGCTCAGAATCTAAAATATAATACAATATGACCCATATAAGAGTATATTTTAAGGAAGTAATTGTAGTAAACACAGAAAATAATTACGAATAAATAATAAACACTAACCTGAGTTATAAAGTATGGTATGCCGGTATTAATTTTCAAGAAACTTTCAACAGCCAGTGAACAATGAGCAAACCAAGTAGATAAAAACATCAAATAGCCAATTTTAAATTGTGCTTTATCATTCTAAAAATAATACCAATTAAGTATTCCTTTTTAATATTGTAACTATTATAACCATAGAAAATACATACTGTTTGGATAGAACTAACTATTTGTTGTAACAATGTAGGTGGATCATTATCACTGGATGACAACTTGACATTCAGCAGCTTTTCCTTACCCTCTGGATTATCAATAAGAGCGTGTGAAAGTACCACTGCTGAAAACCAACTGTTTAACGGTTCCTTGTTAAACAAACCTCGACAAAGAAGATTACTGATGCAAGTTTCAGTTACTGTATAATACACACAAGTAAAAATAGAGAGAGAATTTAGTAAGTAATAAATAATCAAAACAATAGCAATTAGCAACACATTGTACATTATTATGATACCTTCTTTTTCTGATGGTAATAGTTTTTGTACAATTTTCATTTTTCCGAAATCATTTCTGTATAAATAGCACTGGAAAACGTATAACACCGCACAACGCATATCAAATGGCTGCTTGTCACTTAACATTGTACATAACAATAATAACAGAATATCCCTAAAATACATAATGAAGAAATTACTTTTACATTCATTAAAAATTTAGAAATTAGTACAGATTTAATAATATACTTTGGAGGACTTTCATAGGACTTTACAGATTCAAGAAATGATTGGTTATCATTATGTCCTCGTACAAGTTCTGCTACAGTATATATGGCTTCAGTTAATGGATTACGAGGTACACCATTGGCGATTAACAAGTCACATATTGCTTTTAGGATTCCAGATGTGAACATGGCTTGTTGGCATGAAGAAGTAGCTTGAGCTGGGTTGGTTGGCGATACCAGTGTACGTATAATTTGAAGAACTGAATGTACATTATTTATTCTCTGGATAGGCCACTCGTCAACAGCAGGCAATTGTAAAAGGGGCAATATCCGTGATATGAAATTACCTAAATAAACAAATTTATGAATTACTACTAAATAATATTTTAATGTTTTTGGAGAGCAGACCTTCTTTGAAGAAATTTTGTGTGGAAATGTTGTTTCTTAATAAAGTAAACATTAAATTCAGACAGTCTTGAACAACAATTCCTCCATCTGCATTGCCTTCTTCTTGTATAACATCAAACAACCGATCAAAAGCATTTTCAAAAGCTAATATCTTTTGAATATTTGCATTACTTTTTGTCAGTAATGTTAGCAAAAGAACAGACTAAAACAAATTGTTATGAGTACATATTAATGAATTACTCATTATTAAATTTTTTAATACAATTTGAAAATAAACAATTGTTCAAAATCATTTTTATTTATCTATAAAAATTATTTTAATATCATAGTTACTTATTAATTGTTTATTAACAAATCACACTTTAAGACAAAGTAGAATATATAATGATATGCATATGAACCGTAAAAATAATGAAAATAATGTACCTGAATAATACATTTATGTGATCATAGCTATATATACCCTTGTATTATTGAAACAGCTTTAATTTGCATTTGCTTATACATTAAGAATAATGAAAACAAGTAAGCATAAATAAAGTAAAATATCATCATTAAATTGTGTTTGTAAGAATTATTATTAAATTTACATTTATTTTAATAGCACTCCTAATTTATAATATTAGTAGTATACTGTTATTTTTTAATAAACAAAAATATTTATTATTTATACAAATATAAAGTTTACTATGTACATTTTAAACCATTTTAAATAAGCTTGTCATAAGAAAATATTGAAAAATAAAATGTAGCCAAACACTTATTTATTTATTTGTTAAAAATAAGGGGTCTGAAATGAAACATAAATATTTTAGTAATAATAGAACTCACATTATTTCGGATCACTTCCCGGCTGTCACTCAACATGTCAATTAGTTTGGAAACTCCCATTGGGCTGACCAAAATCATTTCTTGCACGTCCTTAGCCCTATTATTAATGAAAATTTAATTTTTACAAATTTAACAGAATGACAAAATAAAATTGAATAATTCAAAAATTTTAAACAATTTTTTTTTAACAATTAAAATAGTTATTATTAAAATGTGTATACATTAAATAAAATACTAAATCAATATTTTTCTTAACAAAGGATTCTTTTTTTTAGTTTCAATGCATTTGAATATCTCATAAATTTTAGTAATAAAACTCACTTAAATTTTAGAAGCGAAATCCGTTTTTAAAAAAAATGTATATGTATTTATTAAACAAACATGGTTTTATAATAATAATTATTATTATTATTAATCAGCAATAATAGTTTTATTAAATGGTAATCAACAATTCTTGTAGGATATAATATATGCTTTACAATTTGAACCCACTTATCAAACTAGTTATTTAAACTATAAAAACTTATAAAAATATATATTATTTCCAAATTTCATAATTATTAATAAACACTTTTATAATAAGTATCCAATTTCAATTCATAAAATTAAAAAATTATGTTAAATATTATAAAGAAAGAAAAAGTTAAACAATACTTAGAATTTTTTTTTTGTAAATCATAGTTTTACTAAAAAAATTAAAATAACTAGTTAAATATAACATACAGGTAGTTGTATATAATTTTTAGAATTATGATATTATATTGTTACCGAGTACCTAGTCAAAATATTGTATATTTAATTTTTTTTTTTTTTTTGGAATAACTTGTTCCATCATAAAATTTTTAGTTATGGGTACAATTTCAATTTAAAATAATTTTTAATGTTTTAAGGATTCCAACTTACTTCAAAATATTTTAAATATATATATATATATATATATATATATATATATATATATATTTACAATATGTATTAACACCAAAAGTAAAAAATTTAATTGATTTATCTAAATAGTTTTAAATATAAATCAAAGTTTAGTATTATTTACTTTATTTATTCTAAAAGAATAAGTTTTAATGGTTTCTAATTAAATCATCAATATTTGATTATTAGATTTAATAATTTCTTAACCCTTATCTACACCTATAAAAACTATTTTATAAAAGTTAACTTATAATAACATATTTATGATTTTTAATTAAATACAATTTTAAAAAATCCAACTTTACAAAGATAAATAATTCACAATATATACATAAATAAATAATTTAGAAATATACAATATTGTAATTTGTAACAATTAGAATTTATTTATTTAAAAACTAAATGTAATTGTAAGCAATATATTTCCTTTGTTTTTATATTAACTCACTTATTTGTTAATAACAGTAGGAGTAACTGAAGAGCTGGCCACCGCACATGAAAATCAAATTCTTCTAGATAATCCAAGACCAAACCAACATTTTCTTTTTTCTTTATGAATATTTCTGTAAAACGTTCACCCAATTTATGTGAATCTTTTGCAGTTACATCAGGAATTTCTGAAAAAAAAAATGATTTTACTAATTTATTCAATAATTAAGAAAAAAATTAAATGCTTATATTTATAACTTTATATGTAATAAAATAAAATGGTATGTATTTAGAAATTTTACTTAAAAGAATGGTAACAACTACATATTATTTTAGTTTCTGAACATATTTAAAATTTAAATTGATAAGTTTTACTCTTTTTTTTTGTCATATCACCTTTGAACAGAACAACAAGCTTTAAAATTAACTCTGAAAATGATTTCTAGAAGTGAATATGATTAAGTTGTAAATATAAGTGTTCAATACTAAACATTTTTTAGTACTTTTCATATAAATGGAAATATCAAAAAAATAATTATTATACAAAACCAACTTTTAATTTTCACAAAATATTTATGTTTAAGTTTTTTAAACATGATATAATTTTGGCTCTTTTTAAACTATTTATAGGTATGAGAAATTTTTTAAAAATGGAATATATGGTTTCTTTTATATTAGTATTACAGTAATTAAACTTATCAAAAAACAATAACGTTTTTTTTATAAGTGCTCAAAGTTTAAATTTAAACAATATATTGTTTTTTTTTTTTTATTTATTAATTTAACACTTTTATTAGTAACCAATTTAATGATTAGGTACATAGGCACATATTGGGTCGACAAAATACCAAGAAATCTTAAAAGTGAGTCGCTCAAAATATGGATCAGCTATAAGTATTTGGTCGTAAAATTTATTTTTTATGATAATGATAAATTCATAAAAATTATAATTTAATTAAAGTATTAAACTTTACAATACCTGTAACTGTAATAAAACATTAGAAGTCCTAAAACCCATCAATAGTTTAGTAAAATTTATCAAATTGTTTTAATTTAATTAAGGTATCCACAGGCATATTAGCCATTTGATCAGTTTTCAAATATTGTTATTAAAACAATATTATATGTTATTAAAATTGTTATTGTTGTTACAAATGATCAAAACTATTGATAATAATTATTTTTATTAATGAGGGTTAATACATAAAATTGAAATTGCTGAGTACAAATTTTATATGTTGTACGATTTTGAAACAGAGACAACATAATACGTGGGTGTGGCATCCTCTTAATAGAGAGTAATAATTAATAACCTTTAACATAAATTTAATATTTTACCCTCTTCTTCATAAATTTCATTATGCATAATAAGTCTTAATGTGTCCAAAACATAGCTAGCTATTTCAGCGTCGGCGCGGTCTTGCTGCAATACTTGACACAAGGCATCCATTCCTTTAGCACCTACTTCAATGCGATATTTTCGTGATAAGGCTTTAAGTGCTCTACATGCATCACGTCTATCTGCCAGTAACGTGGAATGTTGAACTCGATCCACTAAACGTTCAACCTATGGACAAAGTAAAATGTAGCTGGTTAAAACAAATAAAAACACACACACACATATCATATTATATATAATATTTAAATTGCACAGAATATACAAGTGATATGTGTGTGTGTGTGTGTTAATTGAAACATTAGTATATAAATAGCATACAATATCAGCACCGGACGGTTGTTCTTCGATGTCGGGTGTACCGAGCACCGTTTTTAAGCCACTTTTAAAATATTCCATCGATATAGGCAATTTCCCAGACGTTTTTTAAATTAAAAAAGAAAAAAAACAGTACAAAAACATTTTTCACTCGAAATTTAAACGACGAACGGACGTCAATCGAGGGTAGTGTCAAAGTGATAAACTAATGAGTATTGAGTATTGAGTGAAAAAAAAAAAATTAACAATTAAAACATAAATAATATTATAATAATGATAATAATTTATGCTTTAAAGTAATATAAATTAATATTATAGTTTGTTTTCATTTACACAGATATGAACGATGGACACGATGACGTAGATAATAGATTCCTAATTCTTATCACGGCCACGTGCTAACGAAAATGTCAACTCATATCACAAAATAGTAATGAAATAGAAATAATGATAATGTTATCTTGAAAAACGGCGACAGTCCTTAATAATAATAATATTATGTGATAATATTATTTAACATCAACAATAAAACTTGAATGTCTTGAATCTTGGATTTTCAAACGTAATCGCGACCTGGATTATTAAAATATTTTATTTTGTGTCTGAGCTGTCGGAATTTTTGAATATCCGCAATCACTAGCGTCTGTCGGACTACCGCAACAATGGATAAGACTATGGAGAGGAAGTTTTTAAAGACCACTGTGGCCGGAATTTTGTTGGAAATCGGGTTTCAATCTGCAGAACCAGGCGCCTTGGAGACTCTCGTTGAAATGCTTTATAGTTGTCAGTATATTTTAAAACTGTACTTGTTGATATGTCTTAACTATTTTTATAGTTTGGCCGTTTGAACGGTAACAGATTTATGATTGAAATAGTTGATATCTAAAAATCGGGCGAAAATATCAAAGGTTTTACGACTTTCATACAAAAATGGAAGCTTTCACATATTGTTTTATGAAACAAATCAATCTATTTATTTTTATTGAAATCATATCAGAATGTGGTTATTAAGTGACCTATAAAATCCGTTATTGCATTTAGGTTTGATAACGAGCTGTTAAATTTTTTTTTGGGGTATTTAGGTTCTCAGTATTTATATTATATTATATTATTGTATTTAATGACTGAAATTTTATGACTCAAGTTATCTTAGAATCTGATAAATAAATCATGAAATGATTTAGCAATTTAAGCCATAATAACCATCCTCTTATTAATTTCAGATTAACTGTTATTGCGATAGCTATTGTTTCTAAACACCATTTGCAATTATGTATAATAGGTACATATATATAATTATTCATCATTTTTTATCTAAAAATATAAATTTTCTTTTTTAATTTTGAGTTAATTTACCTCGATAGATTTTAAATGAATAATTGAATTTTAAAAAGTAAAAATATTTTAGTTATTTTTAAAATTAAGTTTTTAATAGATTAACTTATATAATGCAAAATATGACTATCATAAAAAACAATTTTTAAGTTTTTTTCTACATTATACCATAGAAATGATTGAATTTTAAACAATTTTAACTAATTATATCTATATTTTATAGATTTATTATACAGAATGTATTTTCCATGGATTAGTAAAAAATAAAAAACGATTAGCCACATTTGGATTGAATTAAATTTTTGTGAGATAAAAAAATGAAAATTTTAATGCTTCTAATCCAATTGAAATTATTCTAAATTTTCAATGGTCATTTGTATTAAAAACAATACATTTTTAAAGTGTCATTTAAAATTTATGTATATTAATTTATAATATGTTTAAATATTTTTATTTAATTTTAGTGCTTTCTCAGATGGGAAATAGTAGTCGTCGTTATGCAGAAATAGCTGGGCGTCTAGAGCCTCTCGGGGCTGATGTTATGATGGGCCTAATTGACATGGGTGTGTTCAAAAATGCATCCAGTCTATTAACTTATGCCAAAAGGTCTAATCGAGGTGTTCTTCCTAGCCCTGTACCATCTGTACAACCACGCCAAACAAGTAACTTACAAGCAGGGACAAGACTGCCACATCCATCATATATGCCAAGTTATATGCCGGCTTTTCCAGACCCTCATGCATACATAAGAACACCAGTAAGAATATTAATTTTGTATTAATATACAACACACATATTAATTTTTGTATTACATTATTTCTTTATAGACACACAAACAACCAGTTACTGAATATGAAGCAATCCGTGAAAAATCTGCTATTCAAAAACATGAACTTGAAAAATCTTTGATAAAGTTTTTAATAAAAACTGGCCCTACTGAGAGTTTATTTTTGAACCAAGAAAATGATTGTTTTGCATGTAAGTATCAATAGTATCATACTAAATTATAAAATTCTTCTCTACAATTTTATAATAGGTATTTTTACTCTAAACCCCATCAATGAGCGGGATTATCTAAAGTATAAAACCATGTTTTTGTGATATATTTTTTTCACTATTTCCTTCTCTTAATAACTTAAAAATAAATTTGAAATAATCTAAATCCTGACCACTTTTTAAAGGTTATTTCCTAAAAACTTACATTTTCTTAACAATATTGAATAATATTATATAGTATGAGGTTTTGGAAAGCCTCCTTATAGGTTCAAGTTGATAAAATAGTACCAATGTACCATTTTTATTTTACTCAAATAGTTAGCCATAGCTTATAGATGTTTGTCTAATATTAAGTTGTTAAATACAATGGGCTATCGTTGCATCAATAACACTGAGTATTTTATTTTTAAAAACTTGAATCGAGTAAATGTTAGATGGCTAGGTTGGACTCAAAATTTGTATGTACAGGAAGGTGAGATTTCTAGTTTAATCATTTGTTCATTATTATTTCAATATACTTGATTTTGTTGTATACTGGAAAATATATGTTATTAATTTTGTGTTGTTTTTTTTTGGATGGCGAGAAAAGTTAAATTAAGATTGATATAGTTTTGTAAAAATTTATATATTAATATTTCAATTGGTTAACTATAGTTTTCGTTGACAAGGGTAGTTAAGATAGTGTTGTAGTTATTGGAAATCAGCAATACAAAATATGAAGATGACGAAGGATTGCTTTTTTTAAGGTTATTCTATTGACTATTTGGAATTGAATGGTATGATATGATTCTTTTGTCTTATTATAAATACATCTTCTATTTTCGAGGTGTAATTTGAGAATTAGATACATATGAGCAAGCATTGTTTTTTTTTTTTTTTTTTTTAATAAACCAGAAAGTAATCTTTTGTCTTATACTTAATCAAACACTGGTACAATTCAAAGTATTTCAATATTGTATTCAAAAATTAACTATTACAGTGCTTAGAATTTCCAACACTAAGGCAATTTAAAATTGTGAGACTGAATTTATATGGATGGTTGAGTGTATTTATATAAAAGCCGAATTGAGTATATGATCTGTTATATATAATAAAAATAAATTTTGTAACCAGAACTAAAAATTTCCAGCTAGGCACATATTTGGACATCGTCTTGGGGAGAGGAATTATAATGACATTTTATTATATGTCTGGTATGTTCTTGTATTAAAAAAAAAAAAATGTTTCTGCCTAATAAGTAATAATACATTTATTAAACAATTGTCATTTAAATAATAAATCAATGTTTATTAAAATAATATGTCTATAATACAGACTTTATGGAGAGGGAATTGCTCCAACCCACATAGGCGTAACTAGACCTTAAAGTTAGGGGGGGCTTCAGCCCTAGAATTTTTATTATAAGTAAATTAAGTGGAAGGCTCTGCCCCCATACCTCCCAAACCCCTTACATTCATTGATTATACATGTAATATGAATGTAAATTAATATTTAATTATAAAACAAATAATAAACCAAGTGGTATTGAGGTTAAATATTTATATATTAACATATTATGAATTATGACGGGGAGGCTAAAATTTATGTTGGGGGGACTTAGCCCCCCGAGTCCCCCCTAGTTATGTCTATGCCAACCCACCTCAAATATACACCTGTTTCTAGCGTAGCTGAGGCAGACATATTTTAGATATTTTTATTAATTTATGAATCGGAGAATATCTACACAGTAAATGTTCATATTATTTTTTTTTTCTATACAATTTTTTTTCAATTAAGTTTTGATGAGATTAAATTCACCGCTCCTTTTGTAATTGTTTAAGTATTAATTATTATTAATTATGAATTGCTTATGTTTATCTATATCTATATAAATATATATTGGTATTAGCCATTATATCAATAATAGTACTAATAGAATATAATAACATTATACATATTTGTTCATTGATACTTAAAAGTCTTAAACATTTAATTTTTTACATTAATGAATATTGTGGTTAAAAAAAAAAATAATGTTCATTATTCAATCATCATACATTTTTTTGTTCCCCAAAACCATATTATTCTAGTTGTAATCCTGAAAAAAAAAAAAACAAATAAGAGAGCTTTTAATAATAAATGTTTTATGTTATAGTGATAGCCAACAAGCCACAACAACCTGCATACATTTCAGCATTGTTGCCTCAAGATCAAGTATTTGATGAGGATCCCGATGAAACTGAAATACCAATACCTAGTAAAAAAATTAAGTTCAAAAAAGAAGTTCAGAACAAAGAAGAATTTGATGAAAATGAAGAACAAGAAAATGAAAACGAAGAAGAAGAAGAAAACAACGGTGATGAAACTGAATCAAAACAAGAAGAGCCCATAGATAACCCTTTCTTAAGACCTGTTAAGTATCCAGCCGCTCCTTAAAATTGTTCAACTGATCATATTATTAATACATTAGAAACTAATTTTGATTCTAAAAATTTATTTTTATAACCAAATATGTAATTAACTCTAGATCATTGTACATTTTGTTACATATCATTATTATTTTATGTAAACATTTTTATCCCTTGATTTTAATCAGTGTCTTGTAAATATTTATTCTATTTTATGTCAAATGGCAAAGCTATGAGTTAAGAACTAGAATTAAGTTACTTTAAAGTTATTTTCATAATAAATTATGTTTTTACCCAAAGTAATTTCATAACTTAAGATTGTAAAATATAGAATAATTATTAATTTATTTTAATTATTTTATTTTTATAAATTGGGTAATTGTAATATTTCACCCTTTTGTGCATGCAATGCCAAGTTTGACTCAAACTAATTTTCCATGAATTTCAGTTAAGGAAGTATTGCTACTTACTATATTTGAACCTTTTTTCCATTCTATGTAATAAGTCTAATTATGTAAAATCCATGAGAAATGTTGGTTGTAACTTGAAATTTAAATGTTAACATTTATTAACAACTAGACAATAATGTTTATTGTATTTACTAAACAGACTGAAATTAATATTTAAAGTTTACAATGTTTGTGCTATAAATATTCCAGAGCAGTGGCATGCCGAATCAAACTTTTTTGAGAAATTTCCTTAAGACAAAATAGGTAGCTGGATGGATACTGAATAATGGGTTTAGTGCAATAAAACATTTTTAGATTTAATTAATAATATTTATACTAAATTAAGTTGAAAAATGAAAATTAAAAGCTATAAAAACATGGATGGTCAAAACTCAAATGGCAATTTACCTAAGATCAAATCTGAAAATTGTTCAGCATGCTACTCTACCAGAGTATTTTATCCAGTAGTCAAAAATGAGATAAATTATAATGAATTTATTAAAAATGAATGTCCATATTATTTCTTTTTTTTCTTTTTGAAGGTGGGAAGAGAGTATACATTTTTACAACACATTAGGAATATTCGACTCTATAAAAACAGCTATATAAAACCACTATATTAGAGTAACTTTCATAGGTATGTTCAGAATTTGGAAGTCGAGGGGCACAACAAATTTTTAAACCATGAGACTTATTTTTTTTTAGACGTGAAGAAATATTTATTTTTATGTTACAATAATGACAATGGTAGGAATATATTTTAATTATGACTAGGGATAGGATTTAAATGCAAAGGCATCTTTTTTTCTAATGTTTTGAAACATTGATCCATTGAAACATTTGATTGAAGTATAAAATGTGTTTTTGGTAATACATATTACCTATTAATTATTTTAAAGTAATTTTTTTTACATTTTTTAACAAAATTAACATTAAATGCATTTTTAGAACATTTTTCACTATTTGTTAATAAAATGAAAGAAAATTGTGATTAACAAGAGACATTTGACAAACTGCCGATGCCGCGATGGAACAAATAATAAACTATATAGCATGGCAATTTTTTTTTTAATTATTTTAGAATGAATGATTAAGTAAATAGAATTACAAGTACTAAGTAGTACAACAGAGCTAAACAAGTTACAACAAACAATAGGTACTATATAAAACAAAAAAAACAATATACTACTGTAATATTTTAAATATTTTTTTCAATTTTTAAGGTATAAAGGTATAATAAATATAATTTAAATGCATTTTTTGAATTTTTAAGTCATTTTTACATTTTATAAGATTTTTTAGGGCATTTAAATCCCAGCCCTAATTATAATCAAAAAGTATAACCATTTTTAATACAATAAAATACATTTAAATTAAAATTAAAAGAGATACATAATAATATAGTTAATTGTAAATAAAGTATTTATAAATCTATTTTTCTTTCATATGGTTTTAACTTTCAACACTTTAAAAGATTCAATAACATTATCAAAGTTCATATTTCTTGCCAATTCTTGCTCGATGCTAATGGTTAATAAACTATTTAGGCGATTTTGATTTATACTGTTCCTCAGTTTAGTTTTTATAAAACTTAGTTTGGAAAAAGTCCTTTCATACAAACAGCTTGTAACTGGTATAGTTACAAATATTTTAAAGGCTTTGAATAGGTAAATTTAAAAATAAATCCTCTCTACCATGAACCGTAAACCACCTAATCCAATGGCCATAGTTTTTTTGTTTTAGCATCACTTTTATTAATTAAACAAATTTCAGCTTCCAGCTTATTCTGCTTCAAATCAAAGGTTTTACATAAATTCACCATATCATCATGGTGACTTGGATAGTTTCAAATTCTACTAAGTGACCAATACTATTTATTATACTTAATGTTTTAATTAAATCTGACCTCTATCGTCTTATCTAGCAAAGGTAAATATACCCTAACACGGTACCATGTTTTGTAGTTATGAATAATTCAATATTTGATTAGCATATTGTATAAATATAATCTCTAATTAATAAATGCCCAACTCAAATAACAATTAAATAATCTATTATTATTTATTTGTAAGTAGCAATAGAACAAGATTGAAAAATTACAAAATATAAAACAAATAATCAAAGTCTACAGGTAGGTACTGCAGGGTACACACCGCACGACTTATTTTTATCCGGGTATGATTTTGTTGGAGGTACAATTCGCCGGGGGGCCTATGCCCACTCGGTCCCTTCTGTAAACACGGCTATAGTAACTTTTTTGAAAGTAAAATGTTAAAAAAAATAACATTACATAAATATTATTTTAAAAATAAAAATGAAATAGTAATCATGATATTGGTAAAAGAATAAAAGTTCTAAATTAATAAAAATTTACGAAAGGTACTTATCGATTATCCTGACTAGGTACCTAGCGAGACGTATTGAATTGTGGTTATTATTATTTATTACCACCTTATGCAAATTTTTTGAATTTTTTTTTTTGAAACCTATTTATGTAAGCTATTTAAGAACAATGGTGCAATCAGAATTTGTCGTTCAGACTTAATTTTGATATTATGGCCTTTGGAAATTAGCAACTCGGCGTTTTTTTACACATTCCCCATCACTTTAGTCTACTACGCCTATTACGAATATTGATGTTGATGTTTTATTTTTTCATTATCAAATATGAGTAATATAAATATTTATTATAGTGACTCTCTTCGTCTGCCGGCTTCGGCAGCCGGTTGACCTAACAAGTAAACCTAACTTTATTAGTTCAAATAAAATAAGTACAGGAGAGTAGACCGTTTGGGCGAGGGTTTAATAAACTAAATTGTAATATGACACGAAAATGGTCTAACACTAACTGCGTTGACAAATGGCAAGTAAAACGTAATGTTACTCATGTTACTAATTTAAAAGACATCCCCACACCAATGCTAATAAGTAACAAATATACAATGAATATGAATTTAAATGTTTTATATAATCAAAAATAAAACTAATTTGATGTGTGTGTGTGTCTAATGTGTAAGTATAATATAATAAAAGGGAAAAAATTTTATCATTGTTAAATGTTAAAAGTACGCAATATAATTAATTTTAATTTAAAATTCAAAAATATAAAATATAAATTTTTTTTTAAAAAGTTCATAGTGCAGATAATCAACGCTCCACTATAATTAACATTGATATATTTTATTTAAATATTATTTGCAAACTAAAACTTTAAATGTAAATAAAAAAAATTAAGGTTAGCTACCTATGTATTTTTGAAATTTATATACAGCTATAAGAAAATTTTATGTTGTGTGGGGATGAGGAGGGGGTGTTATTTTAAATTTTATATTTTATCGAGAAAAAAATATTTATTGATTTTATAAAAAATAACTAAAAATAAAATTGAAAATTTCAATTGTCATTTAAAAATATTTCAAAAAGTTAAAATACTTATGTAAAATATATATATACCAATATATCATAATAATAAAAATCTAATTTATATATAAATTTTAAGTATCTACGGTTATTTTTTTTTTGTAAGTTACATTAAAAAAACAAAATCGATTTTGCATTTTCCATATCTCTTGTTTTTACAAGTTATTTTTAAAAGTACAGACATTTTTTAATTTTGAACCTACCCCTCCTCCTAAATTAAAGTATCAACTAGATCTATATTACTACT